>NC_137231.1:20057363-20249863 GCF_949987685.1 Ammodytes marinus | reverse complement strand
TTAACCATTTAGACGTTCCAGAGATATAAGCATTATTTGTTTGTGTGTGTGTCTGTGTGGTATGTAGAATTTAATCTAGGAGTTGGAAAAAAAAAGTATATGTGCTTGTCTGTGCTGCTTACTAATACATGAAAGGCATGCGCATACACTGTGATAAGCTATGGTACGCTGGGGCACACTCTAGTGAAGTGTGTATGTAAGTGTGTGTGTGCGTATGTGTGTGTGTGTGTGTGTGTGTGTGTGTGTGTGTGTGTGTGTGTGTGTGTGTGTGCGTGTGTGTGTGTGTGTGTGTGAGTGAGGGTGTCCTGTGTGCTCACTGCTCACCCCCAGGTGGTTGGCTGTACAGCTGTGCCACGGGCCCTGCAGCAGGTACATGTGGCAGCTGGTAGTGGAAGGCCGATTTGATGGTGGGCAGAGGTAGACGGTTCTTTGGGAAACACTTCCTCATGATGAGACTCGAAGTGTTGATCAGAGGATCCAGAGTCCGCACAGGAAGACACTCCTAGAAAAAGAAAAAAAAACACACAGAAAGTATAAAGTAGGTGAGAGTGAGTGTGTGTGTGTGTCTGTGTCTGTGTGTGTGTGTGTGTGTGTGTGTGTGTGTGTGTGTGTGTGTGTGTGTGTGTGTGTGTGTGTGTGTGTGTGTGTGTGTGTGTGTGTGTACAGTAAAGTACATATGTGTTGTGGGCTTTAATTGTATGCCATGCGTATGAAACATTCCCACTCACAGTGGATGAGTTGTAGAGGATCCTCATGCCATCGGCTTCTATGAAAGCTTTTCTTCCGATCTTGATGTTGGTGATGTTCCTGAGGCAGACCAGTAGCCCTTTGCGGATCAGCATGTGGCGATGTCGGGTGTCATTGCGATGCCAGTCCAGGTACAGAGACAGCAAGACAGGCACATGTCCACCATCCACAGCACGACGAGCATTGGTTTCTGCACAGGGAAGTGGAAGAGATCATTTGTAGGTGACGAAGAAAGGTGAGAAAAAATCGAAGCATAGAAAGGGAATAGTTGGGATTCGGGTAACTTTAAATCAATGTTGAATGATCAGTAACTGTGTTTGCTTCAGTGCAGAAGAGAGAATCAATTAAGGGCAGGAAAAAGGTTAATAATGAGGATGGAAGAATGGAGCAATACTCCTTCGACACAAACACTTATTTAGGATCTCTACCCTATCCTACTAAAAAGACAAAAATTCAATGCTACAAATGCAAATTACTCACTGGATTTGAGCAGGGCCCCCAGTGCGTCCAGAGCTACCCTGTTGATTTAGAAACGAGGCAAATGAGTTACATGGTCTGCTGGACAAACGTCGATGAGAGAGGTTAACAAACTCGGCCTGAAAGAGTGAACGGAGATGCAGCATGTTGTTCTCACTAGTTTGTTAGAACACAATGATCATGCTGGCTCATTAACACAATCAACTGGCTTACTTGAGCAGGCTGGTGTTCTTCTTGCTGTACGGCGCGGTAATCTTGAACATGAGTTCAACCACTCCGTTCTTGCCCAAGTAAATAGCATTCACCGCTTTACAAAAACAGATGTATAAATAAGGAGACAATCAAGCAAAAGTGCAAATAGACATCAAATACCACTGAATAGTTAATAGCATTGGGGTTATCATGAGTTCTTCATAGGATTCGGTAAGATTTCTTGGTACTTGTCAGCTTGGTACTCACAAGAGAGAATGTCAACATTTGGAGAAGTGTATTTAAAAGTATAAAAGGACTTACAGTTGGTAGAGTAGACCCTGAGGACTTGCAGGCAGGGCAGCAGCAGTTTGGTGTTCTGTAGGTTCTGTTTCATCAAGTTGACTGTGACGTTCAGAGCTCCGCTCAAACGCGCCTTCACTCCAAACTTTCTGTCTGAGGGTTGAACACATAGAGGGTTGGAATGTCAGAGGTTATGTAGTGAATAACTGGACGTTTATTGTTTTGGTCTATTGTTTTCTGCAAAAACACCAAGTAAAAATAGTCTTAAGGGCACCCTGTAGAGTTTGAATCACTAGTAGAAGTAAAGAGCAATGTGATGTTTTGTTTTGCGCTAATCCCTCATCCACAGATGACAGCAATGCGCCAAGAAATGTACAAAAATACACCATAAAGGGGAATGAAGAAAAGGACTGTTAGCAAATGCAGTGTTTAAACACTTTATGTTGAAAATGTTATACATGGAAGGAAATGCACTCAACCTGTATGAGACAGGCCCCCAGGATGCTGCCTTCTCCGAGCAGCCAGCATGGACTAGTGGCCAACCCATTGGTACTGCATGCTGTGAATGGGAGCTTATTTTCATGGTAGCCCTAAGGCAGATTTCCCTGTCCACACCAATACAAGCGGCGAACAAGATTGTGTCGCCGCAAAATTTTTCTGGATATCAATCATAGGCTCAAACTTATCTTGAGACCATATACTATTAAAGCTGAAGTTTTTTCATTTCAAAACGCCACATAAAGCGTTTTATTAGCCCAACGGCTTTTAACGGCTTTCAGTTTGTTTTCGAGGGAGGAGGAGGGAGCGGCACGTCATACACTTGGGCGTGCCAGGGCTTACATGAAAGCAATATGGCAGCTACCTTGTTGCTTCTCTGCGCCTGAGCAGCTTTCATAGGAATGAATGGGCGCCATTTTTCAATACGGTGTCCATTTCTTTATATGTCCATGGTATGAGACCTCAACACACAACTTGTTTTGGTAAGAAAGACAGAATGTAAACAATAAACATTACTTGTATTTGTTTACAAAGGAACTCAAACGGGCACCTTTGACAAGAAGTCACATAAGCAGAACATAGACAAAAGCAAACTCCATAAAAAGTCTAGCCAAACCTTTTGGGCCAACCTTGGCCAGCAGTGAGTGAAGCTGCAGCATGAGTTCCTCGCTGGGAGGCGACTCTTTACTGGTAGTGATCAGAATCTGGAATAATATCCCTGTTCCTCCTTTAGAAACAAACACTCCCACCCTGCGACCTCGGCCTCAAGGAGAAAAAAACGGGAAATTAAAACAGCATTAGATTTGATAAAACAGAATTAATAATGGGATCAATCATCAAGAGGAAGAAATAATGTATTTAATGAGGTACTTCAATCAATCAAACATTATTTGTATAGCACTTTTCATACAAGCCAATGAAACACAAGGTGCTTAATACTCTAACGCGCCCCACACACATCCTGCGTCTACCTCTGGAGCGCGTCGCGTTACCTTACTGCTGCCTCTCTCGGACTTTTCTCGGACACACATGCAACGTCTCAGCAGCTGCTGCTGTAGCGCTGCTTCTAAAAGCCCTATCTTTCTACATAGAGTTTTCATAGATAATTCCCATTAAAAATGAAGTTCTTTCATGTCATCTATGATGCATATGATTTATATTGAGTCTGGACAGTAAACCGTGCGCCCCATTGCCATTTTTTTTCTTTTTTTTTGCCATATTTTCGCTTGTTGGAAGTTTTATTTTGAAAGGGACACACCAGGAAATGGTGAAACTACAGCGAAAGCTGCCAGTATGAAGTCAATATGACTCTCAGCAGAGTATTTCAAAAATCACTTTACTGATTTATACGGGAGAGAGAGAGGGGGGTGTGGTCGGGGAAGAAGAAGGCCGTAGACACAGATAGAGCAACGGAAAACTGTTGCGCTCATCATGATCTTTTTTATTTCTTCACTATATTGGATCTCTATATGTGTCATTTATCCAAAAATGAAATGCCAGAACTAATTGAAAATTAGGTTTTAAATCCCTCGGATTTTGATTGCACAATTAAATCGTGAAATAAAGGGATTATTCGCGTATACGACTGAGGGATATTTTATTTTGAAATAAACACACCGGGTAAACGTGTAACTAGAGTGAATGCTGCTGGTATGACTGTCAACAGAGTATTTCTCTATCAGTTAAAGCACAGAGACGCGAGAGAGACGCGCTGCTCTCAGAAAAAAATAGGCGAGCCTCCTGAGGTGAAGGGGAGCGTCGCTGCAGACGTGCCTCCGACGCGCCTCAGCAGTGCGTCTGAGGTTGGATGTGTGCTCGCTCTACGTTGATTTCACAGTCTGTGACTAAAAGTCAGACGCAGACGCGAGGTAGATGCGCAGTAGAGGTAGGATGTGTGTGGGGCGCGTAATACTCCCATGACACACGGAGAGATATACACAAATGCAAAGGTTGCCATGAATGTGGAGTTAGTATCCTGGAAAACAAACCTCTTAAAAGATTACTACAGTATCAATGGTCCGGGCTACATTAACACTACTATTTATACCATTTCAACATTTGCTAGAGCTGGCACAATTAATTTGTTTATGCTTCTAGAATAGGTTACATACTTCTCACACTCAAAGTGAACACTTCGGATGTAGCCACAAATAGATAAATAACTTCCCACTGACTGATTATCCAACAAGGGAGTAGATGTTGTTATCAGCTCTCAAAACCAGGGAATAAAAGTCTCGTCAATTTTGATTTAAAAATAGGGAAAACTCACCCACAGTCAGCAGCTCACTGAGAATGTACATAATGTTCAGAGTGGTCTGGACATCCCGGGAGTTCTGTCAAAGCCACACACAGTGCACTTGTTAAATAGTGTGCATGCATATAGAATGATAGAAATGTGTGCAATTACCTACTATTTTACATGAGGTTCACTGTCCTAGCTGTGCAGTGTAATCGTAAATCAAACAATCCTACAGGCACGGATACATTTCTTACTAGGGAAATAATTTTGTCTCTGCATATTTTCCTTTTTAAGTATCATGGATGTCTATAGGGTTTGAGAAAGATGTCTTAAATGGAGGGAAATACACCATCCTGAGAAGTTATTCTCTTTCTAGTTAGATGAGAGGAGTTTGATCTCATATCTGCACGTTAAGTATTAAGATACCAACAGCCACAGTTGTTCTCAGCTGAGCACAAATACTGGTATGTCCTTCAGATTTATAGTGTTGACAAGTAAACTGACCTCCAGTGAAGACAGGATGACCTCCATGCCACTGGATCCTTTGGACATCACTTCTTTTCCACTCTTCTCTGTAACACATAACAACATCAAATCAATTACAAATGTGTAGAAAAATATTACTAATGGGCTTCTCACACAAGCAAAGTGAGGTCAGTTATTCCAAGGACAGCAGGTTGTTCTGTATGTGTGTGGTCGACCATTAAAGTCACAATGTCACAGAGGTCCTGGGTAAGTCCTGGGTACTTGGCATAGAAAGAATTTCACTATCAATAGAAATGGTATCTTTAGAGCATGTTCTTTCTTCATTGAATCAAAAATAAGCGTTTTAAAACACACGCTTAATATATCTCCTCCTGTCAAACTGATGAAGCTATATTGGCACAACTCCTACTTCTCCTCTCCTCTTTCTTCACCTCACTTGGTCTTTAGACCATAACCTATGCTTGACCTGTAATTTATTAGCTGACAGATTCCTGACCTCAGTGAGCAGCGTACCGTCCTAAAATAAGACCAAAACACAAACACTGGACTAAGGAGAGGTAAACAGATACTGAAGTCCTCCAACCTTTTAAAAATTACACCATGTCAAACATTCTGTCAGGTTCATTAAACGGCAGCAGACTTCGTCAAGATTGTGCTCATTTCGTCTCACATGCTTGGCATTCCGATGCAGAGTATAATAATAATAAATAGATAATATAGTATTAATCTGCCGATTCAATTTAAAAAGATTTTCAAAAAATATTGAAAATAATGACTTTTTTGAACCCTTGAATATAAAAAAATACTTTTTAATGTCAATGTCATTAACCGTCAAGAGATGGCAGATGCCTCTGTTATTGGTTACAGGGGGGAACTGTCAATGTAGTGTAAATTAATCGAATTTATTACAACACACCTGCTGCTGCAACTGCTGCTGTAAATAGGTTCACTCAAAATAATACAATAATAATAATTAAGTATAATAACTCATTCAGCGATGTTTAGCTATTCACTGCATAGTGCAAGTGCAATAATTATATTAAGCTTGTAAAATGTGTGTAATAATTGACCTTTAAAAAAGTGTGTTCATCTTGAATTTTCGTCATTGATGACGCTAATTTGAAAAAATTAAATCTTTCTAAAATGTCTCCCAGGATTACCTCAGCAAGTTAAAAAGCATTAAATATTTTCAAAAGACATTTTCATTAATCTGGAGCCTACCTGGTGGGTCCTCGGAAACCACAGAATGACAGTATCTCCTTGTGTAGTGGTACTCCATTTTCTTTCATAACAAAAAACCTCAAAGTGGGTGAAAAGATGAGCTGTATATTCCAAAATCCCAGTCTCCCTGCCTCTAGACTCCTGAACAGTTTACAGTTTGGGGTCTGCTGGAGACTTTGATATGAAGCCCAGGAATTGTTTTCCCCTCTGAGGCTAAAAGTAAGTGTTCCACTGGTCAACTGTCCAACTGTGTACCCACATACTGCGCTCAGTGGCAGCACTCTTTGAACCAAGTAATCAGCACCTCCTCTTACACGCTGCTACCAGAAACTAAAGCACCATCTTCACCTATAGAGAACTGTGTAGGATATCTCTGCTCACGCCTCTTCTCCTCTTTCCAATGCATTTCTCCAACTGAGCACTGAGAGGAAAAGGATACGCTCAAATGTTTAAACAGCAAATGAGTTTGGAGAAAAAAAAGAGCTGCAGCCTCTTAAGAATGATTTCTTCTCAACCAAATCAAACCAAACCTCCTTTGGTCTGTGGAGCGATTTTCTTTAGTTTTTGTCTCTCTGTCAGATGTATGAGTTTATGGCTACCCCACTCCAGCGTTTCCTCTCTACCCATCATCCTTGGTATCTCCTGACTTTCTCCTAAGCTCCTTAGACTCTGAACATGAGACATGGGTACAGCAAAGCCTGTGTGGTGTACAGTTACTGAGAAACAGGGTCAGAGACCCCCTACTGCCCCCTGACCAACGTCACACTCATGCACATTTCAAGTTGAGACTGTGGGCGGGACTGGACAGACAGGCAGGCAGGCTATGGGTGAGAGGGGAACAGCTGGTACATCATGATTGACTGGGTTACAGACAGAGACCTTTCCACTGTGCCCCTCAGTCATGATGGATTCACTACACTTTGCTTTGAAGTGGGAGGAAGCAACAAATTAAGGCCAGAGGAGAGGTAAAAAGGAAGAACTGAAAGAAGTGAGTGGGAAGAAACAAAAAGCAAGTTCAAACCATGCCAGCAGGCTCAAAATCTGAGGCAGTGTGATTCAGCAGTACACTTTACTCCACACTGGACCTTCACACAGATACTCCACTGAGGCTTGACTCAAGTGATTATTATACAAGTCACCCCCACTCTCAAAAAGAAATGAACTGAAAATTGCTTGGAAACTTAATATAAGAAAACACAGAGTTTTGGAGTTAGTGTCCTCATGGGGTAATAGAAAACATTTCCCTACAGTGGTCTGCAATGACAACACCCGGCGTCCACTCATTCTTCCATCATTCCAATGGCTGCAAATATCAAGTATTTTCATTGTCCATTAATAAGTAACATTTCTACAACACAATTTTCAGTCTACAAAAAGCTCGCTTTGTAAAAACAACAGTCCAAAACACAAATATATTCAATTCATTGTGAAGTTAAAATGGATAAAAGCAGCAATTCCTGACATTTGAGAAGTTATAAACAGTTTTTACTTTATAAATGAAAAAAAAAGGCTGTCATTTTTCGGGTCATTTTGACAAATACCTTAATTAACTAATTGTGAAAGCACAAGAGCAATGTGCTCACATCAGAGGTTTCCATGCATCCCTGGGAAGAACCCTACCAACCGAGACACACGGTTTACATTTCCGTCTGTTCTACACAGCGGCAAGGCCCAGTGCCTTCTTCTTCTGCTGTCAGATCTTATTCTTTGCTCTTATTTCAAAAGGAGCGATCAGAGAAAACCACATATGGAGGTACAATTACTCTATCAATACCGGTGCAATTCTCTGTTTACAGAGCAACTGAACTGAATAAATGCAGTGAGAAGACCTTTTATTCCTCACCAACTTTCAGTAAATTCACAGGTGCTGGGATGAACCACTGCACAACGTCTTTAGTGCCTCCAGAGGGAGCTGTGCAAAGTCCAATAACTGTTCGGTGAGGCTGAAGATCATTGTGAGGACTAGTCCTTACTACTTCATTGGACAGTTTCAAGTTAGAATGAGGTTCAGGTTAGAGATAAGTAAGGGTTAGGCCTTCAGTGTGGATGTTTAGGGTTAGGGTAACCGACTAGGGAATCCATTATTTCAATGAGTGTCCTCACAATTATAGAAAGACAAGTACCGTACTTTTCGGACTATAAGCCGCGACTTTTTCCCCATTTTCCGACCCTGTTATTACACAGCACAGTATATGTTCTGTAGCTACCAGGGATGGGCGTTAGTAATCGAGTACTCGAGTACTCCTCGTTTCAAATGAACTCGATTGGTGGATGAGGAAAAACTTTTTTTTTTTTTTTTTTTAGTGTCTGTAGCCTTTAGGCCGGCGGGCCGTGGCCGCCCCTATTTTAAAATGTTATATACGTGTACAAAACGGATAAAATAAAGTTTAACAAAATTTAATATTTTGATGCAAGTGCAATAAACTGAGCGTTGTGTCAAACATCAACTGCAAATAACTGCCACCTCCGTGCCACCGCAGCGCAGCCTGTGTTCTCCACAGCACCGCGGAGCTGAACACGGTCTCTCCTTTCTTCTCCAGAACATGTTCAGGAATACAACTGTCCAATTATTTCAAAGCCGATGATAAAGTTACGTTTATAAAAAGGGGAGATGACACCTGTTACTCTCAGTTAGTAATGAGTAGACTCCAGGTGAGCATGCAAGGTGCTCTCCGCTTGGAAAGAAAAGAAAAGAAGAAGCAAGGCTTACTTCAGACACATTCGCTCCGAGCCAACAACAGTTAAGAAGCCTTCAATAGGGAATATGGGGATAAGATTCAAAAACCGACCGGTGTAACGTTCCGTTAATGAGGAATTAGTTGCGGTAATTATTCACGGACATGGAGTGAGCATTACGCGGTTGGATATAGGCCTACAACTATCTGGTGAGTTATTCATATGTATTTAAATTGTAGGACAATCATTTTATATTATCTGCTGCCCTTCTTATTTTAAATGGTGACTTAGGCAATTTTGTTACAACTACAGCCCATGCTTTTTTTCTCCCCATCGCAGACCTACTGGATCGGTTTAAATTGTGGCCCGTCTATTTAATTACTTTCAGTGAGGAAAATGTGTTTTAAACTTGTGGAAAAAAATCCTTAATATCATATGGCAACTGTGACTGTTTGACATAAGCATTGAGCGCTTTATTGCGGTCAACTGTTGTTCTGCAGACAGATGCGTTGCGTTCTAAAAATAGAAAAAAGTTTAACGAGGAATCGATTGATCCTTGAGGAATGCAAGCGATCACACGAGTAGCGAAAACACTCGTGCCCATCCCTAGTATCTACTATTGCACTAAATGGTAACACTTACGTACGTTATGCAAATATGCAACTTGTTTATTGAAATGTTAATAAATGGGAGGTTCCTCAAGTAGCCATCTCTTTCCCGGCAATCCCCTCTGTGCACGAACTCTAACATATGGTAATTAAACATTATAACACCTGCGGCTTATAGTCCAGTGCGGCTTATAGTACGGAAAGTACGGTAAGTAAGCAGAGAGGTGACCATCTTGTGGGTGGGTGCAATTTTGACCATAGCCTTTAGATAAGGCCTTTATGACCAAGGTCATCAAGTACCAGCTGTTGAAAGATGCCATTTCCCAGTTGGCTACAAATGCAAACTTCTGGTGTTTATTTGTGGTCGTCTAGGGAGTGTTCACAGACTGATGGAAAGGGGGCTTCAGATGACTGTAGTGCCTAAGAGCAAAGTGAAGAATCTGGGTCTCTTCTGTTCTCTCTCTGTGATTATCGACAGTCGTCACATCTGGAGGACGCACTGCTTTCTCTATCCCCAGACTGAACCTGAATATATGTGTCATTGCTAGTTTTGAAAAATGTGCTTCAAGCAGTATATGTGTTTGAGTAATGTCCTGTTAAATGTGAAGACAAATACAAATATTACAGTGAGTGAGTGAGTGAGTGAGTGAGTGAGTGAGTGAGTGAGTGAGTGAGTGAGTGAGTGAGTGAGTGAGTGAGTGAGTGAGTGAGTGAGTGAGTGAGTGAGTGAGTGAGTGAGTGAGTGAGTGAGTGTGTGTGTGTGTGTGTGTGACCCTCACCCTGCGTCTGTATGATATGAAGGATCTTTGCAGTGACCTGTCTTGCCGTTTCCACCTCCCTCACCATGGCCTCTCCGCTCATCCTCTCCAGCTGGCCCAGGAGCATCACAACCCTGGAGTTACTGGGAATACTGGAGACACACACGCATGCACATGTGTTCACCATTAGGAAGACTGTATGTAATAAATCCGATAAATCTACTTGTAAATGCACTCCCTTATATGCATTTATAGAGATCATAAAAAAATGCATGTTTGAATCCGGCTGGAAAGGGCAGGGATCAGTATATGTAGTAATCACACTATATGTTATATAGATGCTCCATGTCCAGGATTATAAGAGAAGGATGGATCGGATTTAACATATGGTGACACTTAAAACATAAAGCAGTCGCTCTTATGCCCACAGTGAGGAAAATATGTGAGTAATGACTAACACAAACAGGATTTTCTATTATGATAAAAAGCCATGTTTAAAATAATAATTATTATTATTACATTTATCTATATAGCACTTATTGAGACAGTCAAAGTGCTTTACAAAGTTTATAATTAATTCATAATGAATGGATAATGACTCTATTTCATTCATTTCAGTGAAGGTGTCTGTTGAGGCCGTCTTCTAGTGCTTCACTATTTCTGGGTTATGGCCCATCCCCCGTTTATGACCTTAGCTCAGTGGCAGTCAGCTGGAAACACAAGGTTAAAGGTTGCTTGTTGGTACAGCATAGGCAAACATGGGAGAGAGAATCAAAACGTTGTGATTGTACCCAGTGGAGCAGGGTTTCTGATATGTCCTTATAAAGACAGAGAGAGACAGAAGGAGAGAGAGACGTAGGGAACGATAGAGCGTTTCAGCTGGAGACAGAAAGAGAAACAAACAGGAAAATGGAAAGAATGAAGGAAAAGGGGACGCAAGTATGGCCAAAGGAAAACATTGGAGGACAAAGTTAAGCCTAAATAAAGTCACTGCATTAGTCAAGTAGATAAACACAGATTAACTATAAAATAAAATAAATTATAATTAAGTAAACTCAATAAGATTAAATACACTGCTACATTAATGATGTGTGCTTTTAGTTTTTATTCAGCATGACAAATACACATGGCAGGCTCAAGCAAGGCCAACTATTTCTCTGCACAGTTGCACAAACACGCACACAGCAGGGACACCAGGGCAGAGACAGTTAAAAGGTAAAATAGTACAAGAACAGGATGACATGACAGGGTAAAGGTAAGCGAGAGAGGGGGGGGGGGGGGGCAGATGGTTGTGACACAGCAGCTGTTCAACAGAAACACATGCACACAACATATCACAGCATGAGCATGTGTGTGTTTGTGCATAGAAAACTGCATTTGTTTGTTTTCAAAAAGCAAAGCAACTCACCCTTTCTCTGTGGCCATTTTGGGTTTATTCATTTTTAACACATCAACATTTCATGTCGTCTGCAAGAGAGGGAGAGAAAAAAAGACTTCACTGACAGTGTATCATACCTGCATAGAACTGGTGACCTCGAGGGTGTACCTGTCTAGCAGAGGGTGCAGGGAGGGACAGCCTGCAGCTGCAGATATTTGGTTCATATTGAGTCTACCATGACAGGACTTCTAACAGACACACAGAAGCTCCATGCTGATTTCACACACAACAAAGGGATGACCCTACATGCTGCAGATCTCAAATGTCTGGAGACAAAAGACCTGCACACAAGGTAATTTGAACACATGGTTCATATATAACAAAAACAATAAAAAAGCAAGTTGAAGCAAGCCAGTGACTACAGCAGCAGCTCAGTGTACTTGCTATGTCACAGATATCTCAAGAGTTTAGGTGAGGTCAGGGGGGAGACACAGGAGCATTGGTTGAGATAAGATGTTGAGTCATAAAGGTATAATGCTGCAGTAAAATTAAAAGCTATTACCCAATATACCTCTAGCACCATATAAAATTACATTGCTATTAACTGGGACTTTAATAACATGGTTGTATTGGCTTAAAATTACATTAAAATGATACATTATAAAAAGAACCGATAAAAATTAAATACAGTTAATGGTTCAAAAATTATAATAATAATGAACGTCAGAAATAGCATCACGTCACACAAGACTAAATATTTGAATTATTTGTCCCTTAAAAAAGAGTTTGTAATTAAGCCATCTGAAATTTCCTCCTCATTCCAGCTTTTTAAAATATTGAAGAGTCACACTGCAACAGCCCAGCCCCCTTCCTAACTAGACACTACAGGTACAACCAGTCCATGGTACAACCTCTTATACAGTCCATGGTTACAACAACCTCTTATACTGTACAGTCCATGGTTACAACCTGATCCCTGACGATTTAGGCCACACATTGGTATGTACAAATCTATCTATCTATCTATCTATCTATCTATCTATCTATCTATCTATCTATCTATCTATCTATCTATCTATCTATCTATGAATTATGGTGAGGAGCATAAGTGTAGCTAGAAGCCATACACACTCACAGTTAGGGATTATTTTAGTGAAGCTTTCTCCAAAGCAACTGTAACCCTGTCATGTTGTGGAGGCCGGTTTACATGGGACAGATGGCCAGGCCACAGTGACCCCCCCCCATAGGGGCTGCCTCTTTCCACAATCCAAAATCCATTTAGAAAAACAACATAAGCTACTGTCATTATAACACCAGCCCGCAGGGAAATTTGGGTCAGTAACTGCTATTGCTACTGTTTTACTAGATGCTAGGTTGGGTAATCTATCTGAGACTGCTGTACACTGCACCTGCTGGACTAGTCACTCATTGACGGGCCGCCTGTCTACGACGGCAGCCTAGCTAGGGGGAACATGCTAACAATAGTGCTAAATGAAGCCCACCCAGGTGCTCTTAGCAACAGCAACAGGCCAGTTTAGTAATTAAAATGTTGAGGAGTCAACGTACCTATATGGAGAGGAACTGTTGTCCCGTTCAGGAAGGACCAATTCCGAGATAAGGGGGGCTGCTACTGTTTGTCTGAGCGCTGTCTGAAACGCCCTGATGTGATGTGATGTTGTGATGAGACCAGCCCCAACTGTCAGAGGGGGCTGCCCGGAAACCTCGCGAGAGTACGTATGTGTGCCGTGTTTTAGGCGCAGTTCGTACGAGACTGAAAAGCTCCCGAACGAGCTAAGAGCACCATAAACTGCACCAAAATATAACATTGATATACAGTTAAACCTTCACTGGCCAGGGTTTGACTGATAAGCTGTTCGTTGGGGGATTTATCTCGCGTCAAGACGTATGAGGACTACATTTTCCAGTGTTGACAGTGGTGTGTGACGTATAATTTATGCGCCAATCTTCACAGCCTTTGCTTTGAAGAGATCTTTAGCTACATGGTTTATACATCAAACTGAGGTACGTGCTAATTTACAGCCTAAATATACTTTCTAAAATCAGGATTTGTATTTTTTGTACCTGATACAAATTAGTTTACCTATTATAGTCACGATATTCAGTGTTTGTTCAGAGGAAACAGCCATTGTGGGCAACATTAGCTTGTTAGCACACGGTATTATAAGAAGCTACTTTGACGTTTGATCGCTAGCTATGTCCTCAAGTCCTTTAACATCCTACATGTGTGAACTGCACTGTGACACTTTTTTGTTAGTCAAGCTCATGTTCTCTCAATGAGGTGTCTGCCAAAGCCAGATTGAAGGAAATGCATCAATATCTCCTTTATTCTGTAATGACTTCACCTGCATGTGATCAGGTATTATCTATTCAGTACTGTGTTATATACACACATACTACACGCCCATCACCTGCTACATAAGTTGCTCCTCAGTTTATTTCAAAATGTCTTATATACTATACGTGTAAATATATCTCCATAAATGAGTTAAAAGGGAGCAAATCACTCGTACCGGATTAGGTGTTAACAAGCCATCAAACTACTGACATGTTCTTGGTTTACAGGACTGGGGCTCTCTCCAGTGCAGTCAGCCGAGCAGTTTACACCATTTTAGGCTTTCATTTTCTCTTTCTCAAAAGTCAGTTCATGGAGCATGGTTTTAGTCCTCAACTGTTGCCATACATGATAATATACTCCCTGTCCAGCTCTCTAGGAGTAGAGGTCAAGTATAAGAATAAATGTGTAACATTATCAAAAAAAGATGCCGCACCTTGTAGCAAATAAATAGCTTAAATGTATCAAGGAAACAATGGACAAAGTATTGCTTTTGATATTTTATATCTGATGTTTTTTTGTTTGTTCTTTAGATGCCATTGGAAAAGCAGTAATTATGTAAGCAGGGAGCTATATTCATGACTAACCTTGAAAATAATATTGCAGTCATCAACACTGGTCTATTCCTATATCCACAGCTGCTCTGTATTGTTTGCCAACTAGCCTTTGGAGTTTCCAGTGGAGAAAGTGAAGAAATGTAGTAAATTATTAGGAGAATGTTCATCTGTATTTTTCAGTTCATGATTGATAAATATCTAAAGACAGTCGTCTGCTGAATACTTGCGACTCTGTGAGACCAGAGGCTCTTCATTGGCTCAAGCTACGCTGAGCTGTTATTTAATCCGATCATATAATGTTGTGTTATCATGCTATCATTAATGGTGTTAGTAAGTTATAATAGCTGATATTTTGAACACTTTGTCCTGGTGTCTCTTTCATAGACATCATGGTGATGAAGTCGGCAGTTGACGATGATGATGCTGGCTGGGGTTTGGGCATCCCAGAAAAGATGAAGAACAATGCCAACTGGGTTGATATCACACATGAATTCAAGGGCGCATGCAAAGGTACCGTGTGTGTGTGTATGCGTGTGTGTGTGTGTGTGTGTGTGTGTGAGTGTGATGAGGGCGACTGACGTGTTTCTCATTTTCTCTTTCCTCCATCTGTTATTTATGCAGAGCTCAACCTTGGAGAGTTGCTTCATGACAAACTGTGAGTAAGATCAAAATTCTTTTTGCAGACTCATTTAGTGGGTCAGTTCATGTCCCTCAGTCTAAATACTGTTTTCAGAGGCTTCATAGCATGAAAAGGACAGAGCTATTGCATTCTAATCCTTGTCATTTTTTGACACAATTGCTTTGAATTTTCCCATACTGATAATAAGCTTGTTATCAGTGCACACATATTATCATTGATAATAGGGTTAAAAATCCAAGATTTGTTGAACCTCTGTTGACTCACACAAAATAGAACCTAATTGTTCCGCTATGGTGGCAGGTTCGGCCTGTTTGAGGCCATGTCGGCCATAGAGATGATGGATCCTAAAATGGACGCGGGAATGATTGGAAACCAGGTCAACAGAAAAGTGCTCAACTTTGAACAAGCTATCAAGGTACAGTAAAGCTGATCTCTCACTACAACAGAGAGCCTCATTTTCTTGATTTGAATATGAACTGTTCAATTAACCACCTACTGTAGGTCTTAATCTTTGTAATCTTCTCTTTTGTTCGACGTAGGAGGGTGCCATCAAGGTGAAAGACCTCAGTCTGCCTGAACTCATCGGGATCATAGACACATGTTGTTGCTGTTTGGTGAGTTTCCCTCTCCTATATGGCAAACTGTATTCTCACACTTATATACTTTATAGCTGTTTTATATATTGAATTATCCCCATGGCAAGGCAATTTGAACTATATAGCAAACTTTTTTCTTCTTTGACTCAGAAAACAGAATCAAAGAAATAATAAAAGCCCATTGAATTTCAGATCAGCACCACTGCATCAAACCCAGCACTCGTGTGCTTATACAGTTTGTGTGTGTATTTTTAGATCACATGGCTGGAGGGCCACTCCCTGGCGCAGACTGTATTCACCTGTCTGTACGTCCATAACCCTGACCTGATTGAGGAGCCGGCCCTCAAAGCATTTG
Organism: Ammodytes marinus; assembly: GCF_949987685.1. NCBI lineage: Eukaryota > Metazoa > Chordata > Actinopteri > Uranoscopiformes > Ammodytidae > Ammodytes > Ammodytes marinus. The sequence continues at coordinate 20,233,782 of NC_137231.1, read as the reverse complement.
CCCTGGGAATCCTGAAGGTGTGTGATATCGCTCGAGAGAAAGTCAACAAGGCTGCTGTGTTTGAGGAGGTAAGCAATTTTGTGTTTGTTTGTGTAAGTAAGGTAATCATTAGATTTGTGTGTCTGGTCTGCCAACTGATATTTTTGTTAAAAAAAAGGATGGGAAGGCTGTTAAAAGTGCATTGGCCATTCATAACTCATTGTCATATTTATATGTCTTTCTGTCTGATTTGTTGATTTAACTTATACTGTATGTTTCTGCAGGAGGATTTCCAGGCCATGACCTATGGCTTCAAGATGGCAAATAATGTCACAGACCTGCGGGTGACAGGTACAAGTACTCGCACAAACACAGCTGCTTGTATACTGTAGACAATGGAGGCCAATACAGATTATTACTGTTTATTCAGAGGAACCAGGATAGCTGAGGTCATCTCTCTCTCTCTCTCTCTCTCCCGCTCTCTCTCCTCGCTCTCTCTTCCTTATTTGTTTCTATCTACCAGGTATGCTAAAAGATGTGGAGGACGAGTTACAGAGGAAAGTTAAGGTATCTGTTCTCGGCTGATTCAAGCCACAGTCTTTGCCATGTCAGTAAAATCCTGTTGATACAAATGCCAAGCATCGCAATGTTTACGGGTTTCTTTGTTTCTGCATTAGAACACGCGCATTCGACAGGGTGAGCAGCGAAACCCTGAGGTCGAGGTGGAGGTAAGTCATACAGCCATGTCAATAGAGATTTGTTTTTGGAATCGAAGCTTTAACTGCATCTTAACTTATGGAATACAAGCAACAAATCAGGTTACTTCACTGCTCTTTTATTAATTAAATAAGTAGTATCCATTCCCAACTTTCCAGACACAAAAAGAACAACTTGTACTATCCTTCTCAGTCTCTGCCTGCTATAATTCACTTTCCATCCACTGTCAATCAGAGTGTGGGACTCCTACGACCTATGGTGACTCTGCTGGAATCTCTATCGGTTTATTATAGTAACGATAATAATCAAGAAAAAAAAAAAGTTTAGACCCAAAAATAGACTTTTTCTGGGTGGTCAAAACAGAACTAATTCAGCATTCTCAAAGGCACATTCTTCTTGTGCCTTGTTTAAAGACTAAATAGGAAAAAAGTGTATTTATAGCATTGCATTTATGTGAGCCTGTTTAATGTTCTCATTTCTTTTTCCAGCATCAGCAGTATTTGGCACTTTTCAACAGAATCAAGTTCATACGCCTTCTACTGACTGCACTGATCACCTTCACCAAGAAAGAGGTAACACACCAATATTTAAGGACACACAGTTAGACGATGAAAGAGTTAAAGGCCACCACATGTTTTATTCCCCTCCGGTTTCTATTTGTGTATCAGTTTACGGTTGTATCTTTCTTTGTGCACCAGACCAGCTCGGTGGGTGAGGCCCAGAAACTTGTTGTTCAGGCTGCTGACATCTTATCAGCCATTCATTCCAGTATTCAGCACGGCATCCAGTCACAGAACGACACCACTAAAGGAGGTGAAGCGTTCATTTACTTCAGCCTTAATGTGTGTACATTATACACGATCTTGCTCTCCAGCCATCCAGTTGAGTTGTTGTCATGTTCCGTGTCAAAGTTCAGTTTTATCCTGCTCCAATTTACTACAATACGTTGATAACGATATGTGACCTGCGTTAAGATTTCTCTTTTTTAAATGATGTGTATATCTGTGGCTGCTGCAGACCACCCCATCATGATGGGCTTTGAGCCCCTGGTAAACCAGAGGCTGCTGCCACCTACCTTTCCTCGCTATGCCAAGATAATCAAGAGAGAGGACATGGTGGCTTACTTTGGCAAACTGATAGAACGCATCAAGACTGTCTGCGACGTGATCAACACCACCAACCTGCATGGCATCCTGGTAAACACATTCTTTCCAGTTCTTTCACTTCACATTATGAACACTGAAGGAATTTGAATTCAAACTAATATTGTCTTTGTGCACCAGGACTTCTTCTCTGAGTTCAGTGAGCAGTCGCCATGTGTGCTCTCCAGATCTCTACTTCAGGTGAGTTAGTAATCGCCACTTCTCCGTTATCTACCAAGAGATTCCATGAAACAGTTACCATTTTGTACACGATGAAGTCTTATCATTTCAAACATGTCCATTTAAAACCGCGCGTATGAGAACTAAACAGATTGTTTTCCTAAATCCAGACAACGTTCCTGATAGATAATAAGAAAGTGTTTGGGACCCACCTGATGCAGGACATGATTAAAGATGCTCTGAGATACTTTGTCAGCCCACCTGTCCTCTCATACAAGTAAGTCTGTCACAAAACCAGACTCATTTAATGGCATTCAGGTTATGTACATCAGTTAATAATGGATTGTCTGAGGAGTGAGTTTATCTAGTCTTGAGCGTGTGTGTGTGTGTGCGCGCACCTGTTTCTCTCCAGGTGTTGCCTGTTCAACAACCATCAGGCGAAGGACTACATTGACTCCTTTGTTACGCACTGCTCTAGGGTATGTTACCTTTACTCTTCAAAGTCACAATCTGTACATCTTAGCTTACTTAACCTTAACCACATAGTTGAAATAAAAGTTAAGAGTAGAGGAGGAGAACATAAAATTGCTTCCTCAAAGGTGATGTCAGGAGTAAGACTGAAAGTGTGAGCTACTCTGTCATAAACCTTTGAAGTAAACAGGCTACTGTCTTGTCAATCTTCCCTACAGCCATTCTGCAGTCTGATCCAGATCCACGGACACAACCGAGCTCGGCAGAGAGACAAGCTAGGTCACATTCTTGAAGAGTTTGCCACGCTGCAGGATGAGGTAAGCACAACACAAGTTACTAACAAGAAAAAGTTCTAGTTTCTGTTTTTTGAGGACAGTTGTGATTTCATCATTTTTAATCCAACTGCTACATTGTTTTCCTGTGCTCTGCAGGCAGAGAAGGTGGATGCGGCCTTGCATAGCTTGCTTATGAAACTTGAGCCTCAGCGACAGCACCTAGCCTGCCTCGGCACCTGGATCCTCTACCACAACCTCAGGATCATGGTCCAGTACCTGCTGAGTGGCTTTGAACTGGAGCTGTACAGCATGCACGAGTACTACTACATCTACTGGTGAGAGCGCACACACACACACACAATCTGGTAGATACAAAGTGCACTTTCGTTTCCCCGTGGTTCATTGCGTGTGTGTCTTTCGCCATAGGTACCTGTCGGAGTTCCTTTACGCGTGGCTGATGTCCACTCTGAGCAGAGCCGACTCCTCTCAGATGGCAGAGGAGCGGATCACGGAGGAGCAGGTGAAAGGACGCAGCAGCAAAAAGATCAAGAAGAAGAAGAAAGGTACGGCCTACAGTAGCCTCAGGTGGCTAAATCAAGTGCGAATCTGTGTCCATAATTATGATAACACAATGTTTGGGTTTCACCTGCAGTTCGCCCTCTCAGCAAGGAGATAACCATGAGTCAAGCATACCAGAACATGTGTGCTGGCATGTACAAGGTAGAGCCTCAAATGCACTTTTCTGAACCTCTCTTCTCAACATTTGACACAAAACACAGTATCATCCAGCCTCTGTTTGCTCTCTGTCTCCCTCCTTAGACTATGGTCGCGTTGGATATGGACGGGAAGGTGCGTAAGCCTCAGTTTGAGTTGGACAGCGAGCAAGTTCGCTATGAGCATCGCTTTTCCCCCTTCAACAGTGTGGTCACGCCCCCACCTGTGCACTACATTCAGTTCAAGGTACTGTAGCATGCTCTCCACATTTCCTGTTACCTTTTTGGCATTTGTCCTCGACCCAGGGTGCAATAGGAACAATAATAATAATAAAATAAAGACGAAAAAGATAAACAGTAAAAACGGTATATAAAAAAGAGTTCTTCCTCAAGAGTTCTTGAGGGCAATGGGAGGGGGGTTCACAGTCCAGTGTTCGTGGGAGCAGAGGAGAGGGAAGGAGGCGAGTACTGTAGAGGTCCATCAACCACTGTTGTGTCGTCCGCAAACTTCACATGTGGTTGCTGCTGAAGGATGGAGCGCAGTCGTGGGTCAGCAGCGTGAAGAGCAGGGGGCACACAGCCTTGGGGGGCCCCAGTGTAGGGCCCGGCCGATATGGATTTTTGAATGGCGATGCAGATGCCGATTATTTTCAGAGAAAAATCTACGATAACGATTAAATCGGCTGATTTTTTTTTTTTTTAAATCCCCAAAATATATATTGAAAAAATTTACTTTTTTGAACCCTTAAATATATATAAATACTTGTTACTGTTGATAGGTGTACAGGAACTTTTTATTAATTGAAATATGCATCATCTAAAAAAATAAATAAAGTGTTACAAATATGTCTAAAGTGTCATGACGCATTTTTAAACTCAGACATTAAGCATTTTATGTAACTTCACCCAACCCTCTGGAACTCCTTTCCTCCAAACATCCCTTCATTCGTGTCCCTCCTCCTCCTCTTTTCACTTATATATCCCCCCTTTCCATCATTCTATTCCCATCATCACCTTTTTTATCTTTTTATCTTTTTTCTCATTTCACTGAATTTTCTCGCCCTTCTCCAGGAGATGTCTGATCTGAAGAAGTACAATCCTCCGCCGGGCCCTGCTGACCTGTACATGGCCGCCAGCAAACACTTCCAGCAGGCCAAGCTCATCCTAGAAAACGTGCCCATCCCAGACTCTGAGGTCAGGAAAAAAAACAATTAGGGAAAAACATATTATATTGTTTGTTTTTACCTTTTCCAATGTTCTCAACTATCAGTAACCAGTTGATGATTTGTGACAGGTGATCCGTATACTGAAGGTGGCAAAACCCAACATTGTAGTGACAAAGCTCCTGGCTGGAGGGCACAAGAAGGACACCAAGGTAACATAATGTACAGTCATGCCCAAAATTATTCATACCCCTGGCAAATTGTTGCACGTCTCCAGTGGTATTTTTTTGCCCATTCATCTTTAGCGATGAGCTCTCACTCTTTCAATTTGGAGGGTCTCTGCCATCACCCTGATATTTAGCTCCCTCCACAGATTCTCAATTGGACTCAAGTCAGGACTCTGGCTGGGCCACTGTAAAACGTTCAAGTGTTTGTCCGCTAACTATTTCTTCACCACTTTTGCTTTACATGTTTTTTTTAAGTGGGCAATGCATGAGGTGGCGTTTACATTGACATGTATTGTGTTTTCTAATGTAAAAAAAATAAAAACGTTGTTGATGTAAAATACCTTTATGTCTGCATCCCTAGGTGCTCCCAGAATTTGACTTCTCAGCCCACAAGTATTTTCCTGTGGTCAAGATTATCTGACTCTGCTCTGAGTGTCTTCCCAAAGACCATCAACTGCAAAGACCGTACCCTCACAATGGCCCTGATCCAGTCCGTGTGTGTGTGTGTGTGTGTGTGTGTGTGTGTGTGTGTGTGTGTGTGTGTGTGTGTGTGTGTGTGTGTGTGTGTGTGTGTGTGTGTGTGTGTGTGTGTGTGTGTGTGATGCACATAACTGTAAACGTGTACAAGGGAGTGTTTGATACACCCAGCTTTTTTCACCTGAATGAAAGATTAGACACGATATAACAGACCAGAGAACCCTCAACTGGACCTAAATGAGTGACAATATCCCAATTTTTTGTTTGTTTTATTGTGTAAGTGTGTGTGTGTGCTTGTGAGATTCAGACACTAGTCCAGGTGCTTTTTGCACCTACTGGCCAACGGAAATTTTTATAAGCTGCCTCCAGAACAGTTTTTGTGAAGGCATTAAGAGAACAACTGTAAAGGAAATGGGTGCATATCATTCAATCATATGAAGCCTTTCTATGTATTCATGTGCTTATCTGAATAAACATGTTGAATCCGAAAACTCTATGGTGTCTTGTTATACTTTTTTTACATCACTACTTTCACGTGATATCATCAGTCTGCACTGTGAAATGGAGACATGGCCATTTGCATAGAAGAACCACTCGCACTGTTTGTGTTATAGGTGCAGAGAAAAAGCATATAAACACAGAAAATGTTGTACAACCTGATTTTACAACGAACAGCTCCTGCAATATGTCCTCAAACCAAACCAATCCAATCAACACCAAAGGACTGAGAAGCCACATAACTCAAGAAAATAAAACAAGTCTTAACAATGGTGTTAATATTCTGTCTTTTATTTCCTTGCTGGAAAATAATTTCACATGTTTTCACTGAATTGATTGAGACAACAAAATCCATTTCGGCCACTGCAGATGATTTTCTCAATGATCTAGATTTGTATATTTAGGTTTGGGAAGGTACATTCTTTTGTTTACAGAAAGGAAATGGGAGAAGAAAATTGCCTATGAGATATTTAAGCAAATTTGGGAATTTGGGATTTCTGTATTAACCTATGAGGTTCAGTTTTCCTTCATGGTTTTGTCCATCCACTCCATGTAGTGACAGATATCCAGCATAACAATCGTGTTTGCACACTTATCAACAGGTTTGCTGACAATGATCCCTTGTAGGAGACCCTTGTACTCCACAGCTGAGCCCGCATCACCCTGGAAGAGTGAAATCAGAGGTGTGGTCATTTGACAAACATTAAGAAAATACGCCGGATAATAAAGATGGATCCAGTTCAACTGTTTACTTACAGCACAGGACTCCACAGCAGGTTCGTGGGCACACATGGTACTGTCACCATGGTGGTACTTGCTGTCAGGTTTATCATTCTCTCCACATTCGGTGATCTTTGTGCTGGCACACATCAAGCTGCTGGGGATCTTGGCCTCTGGGGATTTCAAACATCACATCATCAAAGTCAGCTATATTGTCAATTTCTGCAATATGCCCCAGGAATCGAAATTACGTTTCTCTCCGTCCCACAGTGCAATAAGAACAAAAGGATACAATATCAGATGAAATAAATAATATATACAATAAATAGTTTCTAAATAATGCAAAAGGTACGGCAAAACCAAACAGTATAAGAAAAAAGTGAATAAATTGAAATGTGAAATATGAGGAACATTATTTACAATATGTGTAATATGGAGTAAACTGAGGAAATTGAAAGTGTACATCATTCTTTCCGAGAACTGAATCATTGGTTTGGGTGTGTGTGTGTGTGTGTGTGTGTGTGTGTGTGTGTGTGTGTGTGTGTGTGTGTGTGTGTGTGTGTGTGTGTGCGTGTGCGTGTGCGTGTGCGTGTGTGTGTGTTTTTTTCTGTGTGTGTGGCTCACCTCCGGCCTTCTTGGATCCCCAGCCTCCGATATCCACATACTGACCCACTACTGGTCTCTGACAGTCGGTAGCAGAAGGGAGACGGACGGTAGGAAGTTTAGGAGACGCATCCTTCTTCAGTCTTATGAGCATGATGTCGTGGGAATGCTCTTCGTCTTTGAAGGTAAACTGATGGGCCTGATCAATTTCTTGCTCATTTACTTTGGATAATCCTGTCTTGGTTTTAAACCAAGACACACCTTTTGAAAACCATGACTTATCCTCATTTACGGCAAGCTTCACCTTCACCAGCCTGCAAGAAAGAAAGGTGGAGGAAAACTCATTGTCAGGAGACAAACATGAATTAAAGGAGTAGGCTATATATATTTTTGAAACTCTTTATAATATTTTGAAAATAAAAACGTACAAATATCTGTTGACAAATGTATATATTTTTTTAAAAGACAACAAAAAAAGACAAAAAGGGGGGAAGCATTTAGGATAGCCTACATCTAGTAGCCTATATATGAACAGTACTTGCTCACAAGCTTCATATATGCTTCAAATAATTTTAATTTATTTATTTGATTTACTTTAAAAAAATTGTCCCTTTATTGCCTGATTCAAGGTAATTATCTTTTTGTTTTCTATTGCAACTTTATTTGATCCAATCGCAGTTACCTACATTGTAGCACTAGCACCGCATTGATAGTTTTTTTTTCCTAATTTTACCGTAGGCCTATCAATCTATCTGAATGACATAGGCCTAGGTGAGACTATAGGTGCAGTGTGGCCTCCTCTTACCGTTCTGCACAGTGGGACGCAGTGATGACCCAGCGGGCGTTGAGCAGAGAGCCCCCGCAGGTCTCCCCCCCCTGCTTTGCCTCTATCTGGACATGGTACTGCCTGTTCTTTTCACAGGACTTACTCCCAACGATCCTCTTCTCCAAGACCCCCCATGCAGCGCCTGACAAATGAGAGCAGAGGCAGACAGTGCATCGGGTTCAGGCTCATTTCACCTGTAGTAACTTCTCTTCTGCGCAGGAGAGAGTCACTTGCAAATAGAAATGTGAAGTTGTACGAGAGGGGGGTTAAACTCACCAGCAAGCACCAATACAAGGAAAGAGTAGCAGAGCTTCATCGTGTCCTCTCTGATGTAGATCAGTTCAGGTGGATGACCGTCTGAGGATTCATCCTTTTATAGCAAGTTGTTTTCATTTTATCGGATGCTATCTGTGACACAAGGCCACCAGCCTATAGGCTACTCCCAGAATCAATTTCATGATAAACCTAATATAGCAATATGGTGAACTGTGAAGAAGGTGGGGACAAGGAGAAGACTGGAATAACAATAAAGGACTTACTGAAAAGGGAATTCATTACAAGTGGAATAGCCAAGTCAGGGCACTTTTGTTTGAACATTTCTGTCTGGACTCTCAAATTAAGATAGTTGGGCAGATTCTTGTCTTTTTAAATTAATATTATTATTATATTATTATTATATATATATATTAATATTAATTCATAATAGCTGTAGGCAGTGTAGGCTACTTAACCTTGACTTCACATGCAATAGCAGCATATCGGCTTCCATATTAACTATTGTATTATTCTGATGTTTTTCGGACAGAAAGTGTCGAAGTCACAGTCATAGAAAACACTATCATCAGTCCTTTTTGCACATAGCCTATTCAGAAAATATATTAAGTTGACATGAATCGAAATAAAGGTAGGCTATCTGTTTACTTGTATTTTTTGTATATTTATAAATTATTTTTTATAATCTCAACTATGTAAAAAGTCATAGTGATGTTTCCCTCTCCTTTCCCATCTATTAATATTTATATATTTTGTACTGCCAACCAAGGTGTCTGTCTAACATCAAATACCACATTTTATTCTTTTTAATCCAGTCCATGTTTAATGTTCTATAGTAAACGTTTGAAGATATACAGTAATGATGAAATGCAAACCAAGCATTTTTTCCATTTTGCTCTCTTCAGAATCCTATCTTTGAATGTGGGTTTGGTATTTTGAATATTGTGATACATTGATGGACTGTTTAACACCAACGGCCCATGTGAAGAGATAAATCTATACAAATCTTCAGCTGTCAGGACTCGATGGACAATGTTTTTTTCAGTTGCTTATCAGTTGACGTGTCTTTAAACTGGATAGACAAGGTGTTCATGCAAAATATGTTCACCTTATCGCCTTGTGAACACTGCATGTGTGTGGTTGATTTGTTTCATGTGACTTTAACTCCCATTGTGTAAAGTGTTCAGTGTGTATTGGGGAGGGTACACCATTGGTATAAACATGCATCTGAATTAAACTGTTCATTTTTAGGTATTTGAAATGTATTGCAAATAATTGTTACACACAACAATGTATTTCACATGAAACCATGTCATGATATTGGTGATAAAAAATTTTTTTTATTCTCTATCATCAATAAAGCCTATGATTATTTCAACCTTTCACAAACTCAGCAGTTCAGAATGACATTAAAACATTTAAACACATGATTTAAGAACAAAAAAGGGAATCCAATTTATATATAAAAACAATCCTTAAAAACATTTTATCTTCTAGGTAGAAAGACATCTTCAATTCAGGAAATGGGACACCGACTTTGAAAATAAAATAACAAAATAATAAAACAAAAAAAATTATTTGGGGAACAATATTTCATCTGTAAGATCAACCAAAAAGGGGAGAGAAATTGATGGACAATTCATTCTCAGTTATTAACACTCCCATTCTTGTATGAGAGGCTTCATTTAAAACATGATAACCTGTCCCAGACATAAATAAAAAAATAAGTTAACATGGCCAAATGTTTATATCAAATTGCTAAGAGTATAGGTCTTGTGCATCTTATTGTACATATTGACAGTTTGCTGACTTTCAGCATATGTTGGGAAACCTCAGAAGTAGCTTTAACCTCATTGTGAAAGATGTTGGAAACTAAACTGACAGGAGACCTTTCAGTCATCAAATCTCACCGCTTCCAAACCACAGACTTTGTGCCAGTCAGGTGCACGAGAGTCTTGCTGTACGTACGGTACAAACTCACCCATTGTATTTTAACCACCTACTGTAATCGAACCGAGACAGACTTCAGATAGGTAAATAATGGAATTCTAGGGAAGATAACTTAACACAACAGGATTCAGGGTTCTGGGAATGATAAGCTTTATGGAAATGATGGAAATTACAAAAAGGAACTTAGGAATTGAGTCACTTATAAACAAAGCAAATGAAAATGAAACATCTGTCCTGTATAATACACTAGGCAACTACAGATCCCATCACAAAACTTTTTGTTATTTCTCAGGCTTAATATTAGTTCAGGTTCACAATTCATCCACACAATCTCCAGTCTAGTGCAGGTCTAAGTTGAATGAACTACAACATTTTAGCACGGCTACTGAGGAGTTCACATCGACTGGATTGCAGAAGTCCCTAAAGCACAACACACTGTTTCTGCTTCAAGTAAATGCCCTTCATAATGTTACAGCCATTCTAAAAAAAAAAAAAAAAAAAAAAGCACCCTCCGCATTCTCCACAAAACATACAGCCCAATCAATTCAGCAGAGCAGAGAGGCAGTATCCACAAGGTGACTTCACTAAACTCTGAGCAGGTCCAAAATCAGTAAACATGTAGCACAGCCCTGAATCACACTTTTTCTATTAAGCAACTGACCTGTGGTAGGAGAAAACTGGTGCAAACCGAAATGATAAGGCATGGGTCAGAATACAATTAGATTGGTGATATACAAATATTATCCAGCTGCTCCTAGCTGGAGAAAAAAAGCCTTGCTGTCACTTAAACGTCAAAGCGATTCAACAAAGTGACACTTCAGAAGTGACTGCTCATTGTTACAGTAATTACAATCTAATATGTTTAAACATCAGCAAAATATCCAGAAGAATAAGTGTTCCATGTTTGTTATGTGGCATGTCTATTTAGCCAAATTGACCTTTTACAATATTTTTGGTTTACATGGGACTCAAAAGAAGGGACAGAAATAACTTAAAAGTGTTCTTTGAGATGCTGTTTAACCTTTGAAAGAGAAGAGGCCTCTGACAGGGGGGGTTCTGTTGCTGGCATCACCTGCGGTGTTTCCAGTATTTTTTCACACCTCACAACCCTATAAGGGTCTGCACATTATCACCTATTTTGCATTTAAGTTACAATCATTTCAGAAAGAACATTACCAACATATTTAATCGCATAATTAAAATCTACTGATTTTGCAGGTACGTTGAGATCAAGTTATTCAAGCCAACTGGTGTGGAGTTGATGCAGAACTAAAAACTAAGTAGGTGATATGAAAGTACTAAGATGACAACAACTTCACATAATGAAATGAACTAGTGCAGTGCCCGTTGGGGACGTTATGTGAAATAGATTGGATGAACAGTTGGTGAGAAACTCAGATAAATACCCAAACACACAGAGACATCTTCGATACAGTCTGATGTGAGCAGTCACCAAGATAAAAACATCTTAGGTCTTCATGATTTACAAGGAGTGTACATAACTAGCTTACCTTTGCATATTTCTACGTCATTTTATCGTGGCTCTTTCAGAATAATATTAAATACAAAAAATCTTAAGGACCCCACTGGTAAAATATTTGACTACAAGTGATCAAACCAAATGTGCAAAAATCAAGTTAAGATGATAAATTGAAGACATTCCAGGAAGCAAATGCATTTGAAATGAACCGTCAAACCTAATGTCACAAGCCTTTCTTATAGAATCGTCCATCTGGGTTTGTTTTGAGTTCACTTTGTTCGGTGGGCTGCATTAACCTGTGGGTTGCTTTTGTGCTTAGGTCCTGCTACTTAATGTGGAGCACGAGTTCCTTCTCCAACTCCAGCCCTGCAACAACAATGACATATTGTGATATTAACATATGTGTAGCATATCTGTTTTCCTAGTTTATCTTTATCTCTTCAAAGGTTTTTTATTCGTCAAAAGATTTGCGAAGCAAATACAGTACAATGATTGAGTTTTTCCCCTTTTTTCTTCCCCCGAACACACCCCGCCCATATCCCACCCCCCCACCCAACCACAAACAATCCTGCATCAAAAAAAAAACAGCACACAAAAAAAAACAATACACAATGTTGAAAAATTACATAAACTAAATACACGCTACAAGAAACAAAAATAAACAATCGATATGAAAAAAAAAAAAAAAAAAAAAAACCCATAAAGAAATAAAATTAAATCAGATAAGAGAGGGGAGTGGGTAGCTACTCTTGTATTGTTGTTGTTGGTTTTTTAAAATAATTTAGGAAGGGGCGCCAAATTCTGTCAAATGTATTCTCGGATCCCTGGGTAGTATAACGTATTTTCTCTAAATTCATACATGACATAATGTCTCTAATCCAATGTGAGTGGGAAGGAGGAGCAGGATCTTTCCCCTTGAGTAAGATAGCCCTACGAGCAAGTAATGAGGTGAAGGCCAGTACCTTCAGCTTCACTTTAGGCAAGCCCGGATTTGGAGCAATGCCAAAAATTGCAGTGTAAGGGTTCGGCTCAATTTGATGCTGAAGTACTTCAGAAATTGTTTGAAAAACTGATGTCCAGAACTCAGTCAAGGTGGGACACAACCAGTACATGTGAAAGAGTGATGCCGGTGCGCTCTTACAGCTATCACAGGTCGGGTCTACATCGGGGAACATACGAGCTAATTTCGTTTTAGACATGTGGATACGATGTACTACTTTAAATTGCACAAGAGCATGTCGGGCGCACATGGAGGTAGAGCGTATCCGATCCAGGACTAAATCCCACATGTGATCTGTGAAGGCAGAACCTAGGTCCTGCTCCCACAGGGTTCTTATAGCTGCTAATGAGGGGCTATGCAACTTCGAAATAAGGTTGAAAAACACAGAAATTGAGCCTTTTAATGTGGGGTTTACCGAAAGAAACAAATCGACATGATTGGCTGGCGGTTTGTGAGGGAATTGGGGAATCAACTTCTGCGTAAAATGCCTGATTTGCAGAAATCGGAAAAAATTAGTCTTTTCGATACCAAAATGTTTTGTCAATTGAGAAAAACTAGCAAATAGATCATTAATAAATAAATCACCGATGCATTTTAAGCCTTTTTTATGCCAGATCTTGAATGCACCATCCACTGTCGAGGGAGTAAACAAATGATTAGCTGCAATTGGGCTGAAAAGTGAAAAATTCTGCATTCCAAAATTCTTCCTAAATTGGGTCCAAATTCGAAGGGAGTGCTTAATCACGGGACTACTGTTGGGAATAGCCGAAGAGAGTGGAGGTGCGGCGCTTAAGAGGGCAGATAGAGACAATGGGCTAATAGCGCTGGACTCCATTGTTACCCATACTGGGGCTGAGTCGTCAAGGTGAAAATGCACCCAATACACTAAAGAACGGATATTAGCAGCCCAGTAATAGTATTGGAAATTAGGGAGGGCCATTCCACCTGCTTGTTTGGGTCTTTGAAGAAAAGCTTTCCGTAACCGAGGGTGTTTACCATTCCAAATATAATTTATCATTAAAGAGTCAAGGGCCTGAAAAAAGGATTTGAGGAGAAAGATGGGGAGACATTGGAATAGATATAGGAACTTTGGGAGTAATGTCATTTTAATTGAATTTATTCTACCTATGAGAGAGAATGCCAGAGGAGACCACTTCGATAATGTTTGCTTCGCCTGATCTAATAATTTGAGGAAGTTCGATTTAAATAGGTTTTTAAAATTTCTGGTAAAACATACCCCAAGGTAACTCAGATGGTCTGTCACCACTTTGAGTGGGAGAGCTGTATAATCAAGTTTAAGAGCTTCTTTATTAATCGGAAAGAGTTCGCTCTTACTCAAGTTAAGTTTATAGCCAGAAAACTGACTAAAGTTTTAGTTTATCTTTATAAAGCCGTACAGTGACTATAGCAGGCCTGCATTAAACATATAACAACATTACAAATGTCCAACAGACTTGAGGATGGACATGTGCCAAAAGCTTTTTCAATATGTTCAAATGTTTAGATCCTCAATAAAGTCACAGGACAATTAATCAAAACACACATGAAGTAAATTGTGCCACTGATATTTTCTTCAAAATCTGGAAATGCAACATGATCATACAACAGGTAGCTGCAGTTCAGATGAAGATATGCATTACACAAATGTCGACATGTTAAGTCAAAGTTATTCTACTAGAATTACCACAGAAGAAAATGGAAGCTAGTGACTGTCAGTGGGGGAGACAGCAGTGTGTGTACCTTAGATTTGAGCGAGCTCGGCTTGTTTGTCTGCTTCAAACTCGCCTTCGTTCTCATCGTCTCCGTTATAGTCGGCCAGCTCCTCCTCCATGTCTATCAGAGGGTACAATGTGGGTTTGATTTTTATACATGAAACACAGAAATCCCCTTTGCATTACCAACTATCCCTCATTAGACTTTAGATATGGCCTTGAAATGGTCAACTGACACTGACACACACACACACTCACACACCTTTCCAGTTCAATTCTGCATACACCCACATACCTATGTTTTGGGCCTGCTTATTCTGCTGTGGTTTCTCCAAATCCCCGTCACCCACTACTGGCTCGTCTACGTCGTATTCCTCTTGCTCTTCAAGTTTCTCATCAGTAACAATGTCATCTGCCTTGGACTGGTCAATCAGCATGTCTTCCATCCCGGGGTCTGCCTCAACAAACCAAGATGTTTAATATTGACTTCACTGAGACTTCCAGGATAGGAATAACAAAGTAGTTGACTGCTTTCAGTGGAGCAGACAGGGTGAAGTGTGTGAGTTGGCTTGCTGTTTGAGTTGTGTGTCACACTGCAGGTAGATAAAATGCACACGTATTCTTTTTCATACCTTCTTTTTATTTGCATGTCCTAAATGCGGTTTAAAATCAAGGGGGAAAAACACAGATAGGATCTCCAATAGAGCTGGGCCATAGGGGAAACCGTCCACTGACTACATTAGCCATTAAACCAGTGACAGCCAGTGTATTTGTTTATGGTTACGGGGACATGGTGCTAATACATCTTTTGATTGAACTTTACATTCCTCATTGTATCTATGTGCCAAACTGTCCAAAATGAGTTATATGGGGTTGTGTAGGAAACTTTTCAGGCTCAGACCATCATCATCAAATGAAGCGGTAGTGACCATTTACTGCAGCTGGATACAGTTAGTTAGAAATAATTCTATACCACATTGTGTCTACATCATGTTGAAGACTAATGATTGGCACTGAACCTGTACTGGTGTGTGTTCAATGAGTCTGAATTTCTGAAATGTGAAAAGGTGAGTTATTTACCCTCTGTCTCAGTGCCCATATCTTGAGCATCTGTCGCCGCCGACTTCTTATCCTCCGTCATATTTTTCTTCAGAGACCTGCTGGTCTCTTCCTCGCCCTCCTCTGTAGTGACAGCGCCCTCTGGCGGTGGCAAAGTGTCCTGCTTGGCTGTAGACGCTAAGGGAACAGACTGAGTCTCAGGGACCGGAGACAGCTCCAGCGGACCATCTGAACCTAAATAACAAGGCAGAAAGCAAGAGGGAGAGTGTTCACTTGTTATTGCAAGTTTGCATTGGATGTATGGCATTAAACATACACATAGTATACATAAATATACCGTTACATGCTTTTATATCCAGTAAGCCAAAGCAAGCCAGCAGGACAGCCGTGGCTTTTACCTTTTTCCACCGTGATCTCATTGGTCATCAGCTCAGGTGGTTCAGTTTCTTTGGGCTGAGAGAGGCTTGTGTTGTCGTGGTTTACAATAGTTGATGTCTTAACTGCATCATCCACAGCCTTGGCAGGTCTGTCCTCTTTCACTGGCCCGTCCACTGCATTTCCCTACCGAGGAGTAAACACCATCATATAACACATCCCCCTTTTTGTCATCAGAAAAACCTGATGGACAACAATAGCAGACAGAGGGGGCGCCCTTAGCTCAGTTGGTAGGGCGTCCCCCCATGGGCCTCGGCCAGCAGCGGACCTGGGTTCGATTCCAGCCCGCGGTCGTCCTCTGCATGTCACTCCCCTCTCAGCCCCATTTCAACTATATCTCTACATAAAGCATAAAAATGCCAAAAGAAAATCAAAAAAAAAAAAAAAACACAATAGCAGACAGAGGACACATCCTTTCTTTTTCGCTCTCGCAATGTAAAGTTATAACTTTGCTATCTGCAACATCCACTCCATTTCCTGACTTGCGTGTAAACAAACTTCATGGAATGATCGTCAACATACTTTGACAAAGGGGATTATTGTGGATCAGCTGGCCTCGGCCCGGTGAACATCCTTTCACATAGTTCATCTTAAAACAGAAAAGTCGAATTACCTGTGAGGAGACGACTGGAGGAGAGCCAAGTTTCTCCATTTTCTTCTGAAAATCAAGCTTAACAGCGGCCACTCTCTCATTACACAGCTCCTTCTGGGACAAGACCTGGGAGTTACAATGGGTCCTACACACACACACACACACACACACACACACACACACACACACACACACACACACACACACACACACACACACACACACACACACACACACACACACACACACACACACACACACACACACACACACACACACACACACACACACACACACACACACACACACACACACACACACACACACACACACACACACACGTTAACCAGGAATGATATAATTATGTGTTTAAACCTACGAAGAGGGCTGCAATGAACAAAAAAGAAGATAAAGAACTCATCCTGATCTCTTTTTTCAAACAGACTTGTATAAATATCGCTGTACAGTGAAATAATCAGTTTCTTACATGTCAAAGGTGAGTTTGTTGTTAAGGGTTTTGATGTTGCCTTGGCAACTCTGCAGCTCCTTTTGAAGCTTCCCCAGGTCATCGTTGAGCTGATTCAGATTACCTAAAGAACAGACACGCACAAGACATTAAGAGACACATAAGAATTGATTTGTGTAATATTTGAAAGATTTTTCTACAGCGTTCTCTTGGCTGTACATGCAATAGTCTACACATTCTAAGAAATAGAGGTTATATTTAAACTGTTACCTTTGAGATCTAGGATAGTTTTGGTACTGGAGGAAATGTTCTGCTGCAGTGTGCCCTAGGAGGAAAAAGTATAAAGTAAAAAAAAATGTCTATTTCTCTTTCCTAATGTTTTGTTTAGTTTGAACCACAACAACAAGCAAGTCAAAAAGTGTGTTCAATGCCCCTTAAAATTCCTCTGTGGCTACAGCAGACAACAGCGTGATATGCAGTTTGTCCCCCTTGCACTTTGTCAGCATTTAAACTGCCAGTGGTGTTTGTGTGCACCTTGTCTTGGCTGCAGGTGTTCTGGGCTCCTTCCAGCTGTCTCTTGTAGAGACTCTCTATGTGGCTGATCTGCTCCTTCTGTCTGTGGATCTCTTCCTGGAACTCATTCTTCTTCATCTCTGCTACGCCTCTCTCTGCTGCTCCTCGCCGCACCTGGCCTTCCAACTCATACAGCTTAGTCTGCATCACGCACAAACAGACAGACACACACACACACAGACACACACACACACACAAAATGAATTGTGATGAGTTCAGGTTAGTCACTATTTTCTTTTAATGTGTGCTCAATCCTATATGATCTGCCTGTGCATTGAACATAAAAACACAGACAGAAACTCAGATAATAATGGCAAGTAGCAGACTGAATTTCTGGAGTTTTCTTATTTCCCAAATGCAAATAAGCAAGGTCTGAGGTCAAAGGTGGGGTCAGCGGTTTTGGAGAAGGCTTGTTGTCAAAAATCGTTTTCTTTCGTGAACATCTCCTCCCGATCTCTCTCTACCTGTACCTACTGTGTGCTCTGTTCCCACTGTCCACTATGGTTAGAAAACCAAAGAAACACTTACACACACACACATACACACACACATTAACCTACCTGTAGCTCAAGGTTGCGGGAGCTGGACACCCAGTAGTTGAAGCCCAGGACGAGGATACAGGCAATCAGAGCGCCGATCATTAGAGGGGGCGATCTTCCTCCACGCCGGCCGTTTCCCAGCCCACCCATAGCTGTCTGTTAACTAGACACATGCAAACCACAACCTAGGTCAGAACTATCTTTATAATGTCCATAATGTCATGTTTATTTTCTGTCTGTTACACCACGGATCAAAAAGACACCACGGCCTGTTTAACTCTTCCATTAGAAATAATGCAACTTTGTTTTCATGGGCATAAATAATAAGAACACATAAACACATTTAAGAAAATCATAAATTAAACACACACCTGCCCGTTGTATTGTGTAAATAAAGAACACTATGAGGCAGCAAGTAGATCTCAGTTTGCTGCTGACTCAATTAAAATTGTCTGCAGGAAGCTGAGGAAGCACAGACTCGTCCATGGACCCATCACAACTTTTCACCCACATCGGGACCAAAACTCTCGCATAGTTTCACTTGACTGGGACAGTATCATATTATCTGGTGTGGTGACTAAGCTATGAAATACTGTTCGTGTAACTAATATGCACAAACCTGCCTTTCTATGGTTCTTCCGTCATGCAAATGGCCATGGCAGGGTGCAAAGACCAGTTAAAAATAGCAGGATTAATTATTTGATTGATTATTTCCTGCTGGTGAGTTTTCATAGACTTATATACAAAAAAAATAAAAGGTGGGTATATAGATCAAACACCCACAAAGAGTTAACGTTAAAAGCGTAAGCTACCTGAGGCTCCTCTTTTAAATCTCCTGAGCTATTGTTTGCTGATATTGATCTCGACGACTCCCTGTGTATGTCACACAGTGGCAGAAACGATCGAGGGAGGGGGGCTAAGGGAGTCAACGCCAGCTCAATATGACACACGCACTGCGATAACACAAGGAAATCCGGCGAATGATAACAAATCACAGCACATGTCTGACACATTGAACGTGTTGAATAAATGCCTCTTCTTTCTAACGTGACTGACTGTTAACATTGTTTGTCCACACAGCTTGGCAAAAAGGTCGACCGTGTAATAGATCACCTTAATTCAGGTAAGGAAGGAGCTTGGCAGTGGTAGCACTGTCACACATAAACCAGGTATAGTAGTTTGTAGTACAGGTTTCAGCACCATTTTTGTCAAACATTTACATACAGCCATGTGGAAGAAGAAGGATTATATATAATAGCATAATTTAGGACATTTTACTATTCGAACCAATGCTAAAAGCAACTACTGTACGCTGTAGGGTAATGCTATCGTCGTTAGCATGTCCCTAGATGCCGTTAGCTTTGGGTCACCAGTTAGCTATCCGTTTACTTACCCGACTCGAGAGTCACAAAGCAGGAATTAAATGTTGGGCCCAGTATATGAAGGAACAATTGGTGATATATTCGTTTACAATTAACAGCGCATTACTGCCAGACAGTTAGCTACTGTCTGTCCATTATCTCCATCCAAACTGTGTTGTGGCAGGCTGGCTCTGGGACAGTCAGGCGTTGCTTTCGTTGCTGTACGAAAAAACACGTTTAGACCATCATTTCTGTTAAAATAATTCAAACCTACATTAGTCCTCTAAATTTTATGTAAAAATTACACGTGTGAGATATATTTATAGAGTAAAATACGGGTATGACATTCCTGCTTAAGTCAATGTTGTTAAGCATTTGACTGTATTATTTGTAAACTACTGATTACGGAGATGTAGTTTACGAGCAGTAAGTGAAGGCAGCATTGGCAAACGTTCAACACTGAGGTTCCATGGGTTCAACACAGGTCCAATGCATTTGATTAAATAGGACTTTGATCCTAAATCAGATTAAAATGGTATCTCTTAAAAGTAAAAAAATAAATATTACAATGTGTTTTTTTAAATGGGTTAAAACCCCTTTAAGTAGGCCTAATTAATGTCAAAATGACTTACAATAATTGTTGAAAGGGTAAAATGTGGAAAAAAATAAACGTTTTTTTGTTACATTTAAACTAGCTTTGGAGACCTTTGCACTGACTATTTTTTATGATTCAAACATTTTATGACACAGTAACTGTAAATCTCAATGAGTAGGCTACTCCTGTACTTCCTGTTAGGCCATTATTTTATTATGTAAAGCCCTTTGTGCTACCTCCTAGTGTATTAAATGATAAATCATGTTTAATTTGTGTAAAAAAGAAATGAAGATTTCAAACATGGGTAAGGATTGTATTTTAAAGGGCAACACGCAATTACAAAACATTACAGAAAATACTTGGCTCTAGACTTCATCACATAAATACATCATCATGTCAAACACAAAATATTCAACAAGAAATAAGTTATGCTGTTATTGTCTCCCCTTTTGAGTTCATACATTGATTTTTGTCTTGTTTTTTGCCTCATCCATTAACTTAAAATCCCTTTTAAAAAAACAATTGCTGGAAAGATAATATAAAAAAATATATTTAAAAAAGTTTTGGCTGTATACGAACAGGTTAAGGCTCTGGACGAGAAACATCCCTTTTACAGTGTGTGATCTCTTTCAGTGAATAATACAGTTACAGTAATCAGCTGAGAACTATAACACTATAAAACCCTCTACCGAGAGTTTGTATTTCAGTGTCATCTATATCCTGATTATATGTCTAAGATACATTACCTCCCTCTCTATTTCCTGAGATACAGTACTGTACAACCCTTGACATTCAGATACACATTTTGAGTCGTTTTTTCCCCACATTTCCAGCATGTGCTAGCTTTTTGGCTTTCCCTCTGCGGTCTATCAAACATTGTCAAAGATGCTCGTCCGAGAAAGTGACAGGTAACTCCCTCCTGTGGATCTAAAGGGTCAAATAAAGAGAGGAAAATGAAGGGTTAAAGAAGCCTGTATGATGCGAGATAAAGTTATGTGGGTTCATATTGTAATCATATATTAGACTATGTTCTGTTCAATCTACCTTCTGTTTGGTGAACCTTCATCACTGTCACTGTCTTGCAGTAAGCCTCTCTGCTGTTCGTCCACCTCCCCATTCCTTCTGGTGAATGTGATGACTGAGGAACACAAGAGACAAATGTAAACAATGCCTTACCTTAAGTCACTTAACACTGGAGCTAACTAAGAATAAGTTACTGTTGGAGCAGGGTCAGAGAGTCAATGTGTGGTGTATATTACAAAGTAACCCAACATCACACACTGTGTTTACCCCGTTTGGGGGGTGGGTGGGGGGTGGGGGGGTATGGCTAAAATGACCAGCTGTTTGGTTTGCTGCAAGGGGCAGTAGCATAGTGGTGTATGATATGACAAACTAACACAAAAGGTGCATACATAATAAATCAAGCCATCCATCCTGCTGGAAATGTCTTCTCGTATCAGTTTCGGTGGCTGCGAGCTACACAGAAAAATGTAAAAGGGTTCAAATCAAATGAGATTTCTCTCATCCCTACCACTTTTCTTGGTCGCTTGGACCTGGCTGTACTGGTTGTCATTAATCTCAGTGTAACCATCTCTGGTTCGCCCAGTAGCCCCCTGGACACCATACCGCTCCCTCCAGGCCTGAAAAACAGACAACAAAACAGGCCCGTAAATACCTACACACACTTATAGCAAACTAGTAGAAGCAGTGAGCCAACTAAGTAGACATTCTTGTGAAACGGTAAAAGATAAATGTTGTGATCAAATAAACATTTCTAACCCATCTCCGATTTTCTCCATCGTCAGCTTTCTGTCTTTTTCTTCGCTCTACAAAAGAACACATTTTAGTGCAAATAGTTTAAAAAAAACACACATTTTTGTACACTATAGCGTGAACTAACACATGATTGTAACTTTAAGATATACAACAACCTCATGTGTACCACTGATGTATCTAACTATAAAGAGAGATGTCCTTATGTTTCTGTCTGTCCTCCAGGTTTCTAGCAAACCGCTAAACAAACTACTAAAAAAGGGCCACACAATAACTGCGCCTTTGAACAGACACATCGGACAAAGTGAGTGATTGAATTTGGAAAAACTACCTCTTGTGATGAGCTCCTTGCCTTCATCCACCAGGTCGGACGTCAAGTCATCGTCAGTGATGTACTGGTGAAAGCCCAGGAGGTTCAAACAGCGAGAGCCCAGGCTACAAACACACAAGACACAAAATCACAACCGTTTATTCTATGTGTGCTTCATAAACAAGAAGATTTGACAAATCAAGTTTCTAAAGAGCAGCGTCCTCCTCGAAGCCATCTGTTACCCAGCAAACTGTGACATATCCATTAGCTGATCACACTGATCATATCAGAGGAGGGCTACATGGCCAGCATAAGCAAACTGATACACGAGTGTAATCTTGTACACAAGAGCTGGATAGTGTGACACAATTGCATAATAATTCACTTACAACAGGCTTGAGAGTTGGATTACACCATGGACATACACATCGCTACATTAATTAATTTCTTTAATTATATCTACATTATGTAAGCATCATAGCCTGATTGATATTGGATTTGCAAGGCATATACTGACCATTGACAGTTAATTATGTACCGATTAGTGAAACATTGGCAAATAGTACATTTCTAAACAGCTAACATTAACAAACAATCTTGAGACAGATCTCTCAGATTTTTATTTTGTACTGTGACCAAAACACATGCTAAGTGGGACATATTTACAGCTTAAAATCTATCGCTCACAAATGATGTAATGAGGACACTGTATTCTGAAAAACCTTAACTTACAGAATAGAACAACACAGAAATTAAAACAATAAAAGTAGTGTTTAGTCGGTAGTGGCTATTGGCTCACCTGCAATATGTGGCTAAGCAGAGCAGCAATACCAGCATGGGATAATAGATGTAGAACCCATCAGATATGAAAGACAGCACACGCATAGAGCCCATGATCTGAAGAAGGGAAAGAAAGAGGGACATAGCTTTATCACTCCATTTGTTATATTTTTTTTGCAATTCACATTTACACACATGCATTACACCTGAGTGGGAACATTCCCTAATATGTGTTTGTGCAGTGTTTGTGTGTGTGTGTGTGTGTGTGTGTGTGTGTGTGTGTGTGTGTGTGTGTGTGTGTGTGTGTGTGTGTGTGTGTGTGTGTGTGTGTGTGTGTGTGTGTGTGTGTGTGTGTGTGTGTGTGTGTGTGTGTGTGTGTGTGTGTGTGTGTGTGTGTGTGTGTGTGTGTGTGTGTGTGTGTGTGTGTGTGTGTGTGTGTGTGTGTGTGTGTGGTGGGACCCACAGAGGTGTAGGATGTCTGGATTCTGTCCTGGTGTGAGATGGCTGAGTCCATGTGAATCAGGCCCAGAAAGTTGAGGCATAGAGGAGGGGTGAGACGACAAAACAACCTGAAAAGGGAAAAAATATGTGCCTTTAATGCCGGTCACTGTAAAACTTTGCACAAATACACTCCAGTCCAGTGTAGTCTCTGTTCAAGCAGTAAACAGCTAGAAAGACAAATATTCTGTGCAACCATGTTTCACAGTGCTGCGCCTGGTCCACCTGTAATGTGTCATATAAATGTCTTATACTATGACATTATGAGGAACGTACATGCCGCTGAATAGCAGGCTGTAAGCGTCAGTCTGGTGATGAGGCACCAGGTAATAGTAGTTGAAGACTCGTATCCTGAAGACTGTGGAGTAGACACAGACACAGAGGAAGAGGATACTGACAAAGCACACCACCTGGTGGAGAGAAACAAAACAAATAGAAAGAGAAGAGAGGGCAGCTAGTTCAACACAGAGTTAGATGGATTAGATATGTATATTTATGTCAGAACAGGGCATTTTCAAAACAGGCTAATGGCACTATGTGTTCTTGTGTTTGACGAGCAGTCTCCATGCGCCTCATCCAGTGCATGCCTACCTCGATACAAATGTAGTTGTATTGTTTTTCAGCCATCTGAACAAAGACGGCAAAGAGGGACAGGACGGGGTGGGTGCTGAAGAAGGTGCACTCGGACCAGACTACTGCTGCCGAGAGGAGACACAGGAGAACTGCCAGCAGCCTGTAGAAACCCTGTCTGAACACACACTCCCAGTACCACTCTGAGAAAACAAACACACAGAAACACACCTGTGTATGAGTTCAAATGTTGAAGGAACAATCAAAGTGGTATTTTAGTTCCACATAAAATGTCACACATGACACAAACAGAAGGCATGGAGATTAATACTGTACATACATACAATTACTGACATTTTATGTTAGAGATATCCCAAAGTGTTTTTGAACGTGTGGAAAATGCCTTTGAAACAACACTGCAACATCACTTAATCTCAAATCTTCAACGCAGTCTAATTAAGTTTAGCAGCTTTTTTCAAAGCAGCGACAACCAACCCACTTATTCAACTAAATAAGGGAAATTCTGGGACACATAAGGGCCGCGTTTCCCAGATTCGTTAAGAGCCTCTTTGGAGCCAAGTACTTCTTTGGAGCGCTCTTAAGAACGCTGTGAAAGAAGAATGCGTTTCCCAGATTCGTTCTTAGCTAAATAAATTATTTCACTAAGACGGAAGTGTAACGGCCTCTGCACAGATCCTACCTCTACTGCGCGTCTACCTCGCGTCTGCGTCTGACTTTTTGTCACTGACCATGTAATCAACCTAGAGCAGGCACACATCCAACCTCAGACGCACTGCTGATGCGCGTCTGAGGCACGTCTGCAGCGACGCTCCCCTTTACCTCAGGAGGCTCGCCTATTTTTTTCTGAGAGCCGCGCATCTCTCTCGGGTCTCTCTGCTTTAACTGATAGAGAAATACTCTGCTGAGAGTCATATTGACTTCATACCGGCAGCTTTCGCAGTAGTTTCACCATTTCCTGGTGTGTTCCTTTCAAAATAAAACTTCCAACAAGCGAAAATGTGGCAAAAAAAAATAAAAATAAAAAAGGCAATGGGGCGCACGGATTACTGTAAGGAAATACTAGCAGCATTCAGGATCCCAACCATTGTTGATTACAAGGTTAACAGAAGTGCCTTTATTCTGCACTTACATTAAGAAGTTGAGAGAGAGATTTTGGAACTGACTGAACTCACCCACAGCCGGAGTGTAGATGTACCGATGGATCCAGCCCTGGTGGTGCGCCGAGGGGAAGCTGTGGATGAAGTGTCGGACCGAGCTGCTCTGGCTTTTAGCTACGTCTTCTTGATGAAAGGCTTGGTCTAACAAGATGGTCCACTGAACCTCAGCCTGGCCGTGTCTCTGCACTGCAGTGATGACCTGATGCACGCGCATGTACAGGCAACACAGGCAAATCATTGTTATTCCCATTTACACACGCTCTCATTGTTTTTCCATTGATTCCTTCAAAATCGCAGTGATTTTTATTTTTTTTTATAAAACAATAATTACTTTTTTATGAAGATAAAGGAGGCTTCTTTTGGTGGGGAGGACCTTCTGCTCATCACCAGAGCTTTCCCCACTTCTTTCCATCTCTTCCCGGTACTCAGGGGGACACTGAAATGAGATGACACTCAAATGAAGACCCTCCCATTGATTGGACTATAAAAACACAAACACTTTGGATGCACACATAGATCGAATGAACAGATTCACGTCATGCATTTCTCACCTTTGTCACAATTGTGTCCACACACTTCCTGAGGCAGTGGTTGTACCTGACAGCTTCATGGACGCCTGCTACCTCCTGAAAATTAGGAAAACAAATTGTAAAAGTATAAACAAGCCAAAAATGGCCAGTGGTGCATTGATTTCTACTAATACAAAACACCACTTTCATTTTCAGCATCTATTAAATCTCTTCCCTGAACATAGACAGACATCCACAGCATAGACCTCACCTCCATAACATCTGCGAGTTTCTCCTCAGCCTCTGCCTTCTCTGTGGCCATTTTGGCTGCCTTAAAGTAGGACTTGGCCATCAGGTAGCCGTGGGAAGATGAGAGCCAATAAGAACGCGGGATTTCCACCAGGCCATAGCCTAGCAACAGCACCAGCAGGAAAAGACCCCAGGTGTTGGCTGCAGTTATTCCGATGGTCTGGAGCTCCGTCCTGCACAGGTTTTTGCAAAGACAAATTAATACATTTGCTGACATCATAGGAGCTTAGTAAACACACACCAAGAAGGTTACTTTCAAATAATTGAGGTGCATTTGATTTACCAAGTGAGATGCAACTTTGGGTTAGCAGCAACATAGATAAGCAGAGAGATGAAGATAAGGAGGTAGGTGCCGTAATAGAGTGCATTTTCAATTAGAGCTGTTTTAATCTTTCCGATCCTGGAGAAAGCTCCCGACCGTGCGTAAGACTGCATGAAGGGCAAAAGCAGCCTGAAAACAAAGAAGAGAGAGAGAGAGAGAGAGAGAGTCAATACACCAGAACACAACTGTCTTCACAAACAAAAGGTGGAATATACAAGTGACCGACCAAGTAAGAAACTGAGAGGTCCAGTATACAACTCTCCAGAACACTGGTAGGACGCCATCTGGGATAAAACTCCATGGTTCCTCGCAATCCTTTGGTTTACTGTTACACAAACACACACACACACACACACACACACACACACAGAAGAATGTGAGCGTACAACATGTATACAAACAGTTGCATCAAATGCAAGAACCCACTTTAAACAGCTGTTACAATTTTTTTTGGATGCACTGGGTGTCGATGCACTGGGTGTCGCCAAAGTAATAAGTGTTCAAATCCCACACTTCCTTTTTCTTCAATAGAGGCAGATATAAAAGGTGTACTCTTCATCGTCTAACTGTCTCTCAAACTACTTATTCCATACACCAGCAGAGTGTGAGGTAAAAGGCGCCAACACTAGCACTAATTGAAATTGTTTATAGCAATTGTCGTAGTGTCATAGTGGGCACCTTAATTTTTTTTATTTCAACTTAATTGTGTAAGTGGGTGAACTGGCCCTTTAAATCAATACTGCTTGTTGGAATCCCAACCTTTTGAAATGTTGTGTTCTCTCACTCAGTCTGCATACATAACTTTAAAGTTCAAAATGTATGCGTTTAGAAACCCTCAAAGGTATAAAAAAAATGTTTTCAAGTATCAACAATTAAAACTGATAAGGACCTCTGGGTCGTTCCTTAAGATAATACAACTGAGAACTTGAAAGAAATATTACATATTGTGCATCGTGTTGGATGGCCTTGGAACACAATCTGGAGGAATACAACACCTTATCCTGAGCAGGCTGCAGTCTCAGTGCTCAATAAACAGACTTTGTGTTAATTTACCTGACCGCTGGAGTAATGGATAAGTTGTCATCCGTCTGATTTGTGTGTTTTGTAGGATGGTTTGCATTGTCAAGAACACACTGCTTGTAGATGGTCTAAAAGAGAAGCACAGTTTACCCAGTCAAGAAAAACAACTTACCACAACATCACTACAGGTGAGACGCTTGAGGCAAGAGCAGCGCAATTAAAACTCATCCTTTACTAAAACGCAGATTACATTAAAAACACACAGATCATATTCATTTAATCCTGAGACAGTCAAAGCAAACTATGGTTACAATACAAAGGCGTGTCGGCGGTGCACACTCCAAAACAATAGAAGTGCTTTCATACCGTGCTGACATCCAGTGGCAGGATGAAGACGATGAGGAAGCAGAGGTACCAAGAGAGCAGCGTCCCTAGAAGGACCATCCGTTGCTGCTTCCGCAAATCTCCATAGCGCTGGAGCAGGTAGAGGGCCAAGAGAAAAACAACCACCACCACCACGGCTAGCGCAGCACCACTCATAGTGATGAATGAACTGGGCACACGTCAAGAAATCCTCATGATGGACTTGAGGGGGGCAGGACACAGAAGGACTGAAAATCTTAACAAGAGATACGATTGAGAGAGAGAGAGAGAGTGAGAGTGAGAGTGAGGGAGGGGAAAGGGAGTTCATTGGACAGACTGCAAACTGACTGGATATCAGCTGCTATCTGCTGGATAACACGGAGAGAACAGTATGACCTGAAACACCCAAGAGCCACACACATGCATGACACCGCAATGAGGGCAAGGGAGTAAGGGAGAGAGGGAGGGAGCGTGGGAAATGAGGGAAGAAGAGTAAAAGGGCATACGTGTACTGAATGCATGAAAATGTTGGGTGTTTAAAAGTTATAGGACCAGCGTGTTAAGCCCATCAATATACTTCACATTTCAGTTAAATTGTTCCACAAACAATTATCACGTTATCATATCACAAGAGCAAATTTTTCATGGAGTCAAAGACACAAATAATCTATTGATTCGTTGGACTTCATTTCGAAGGGGATAATCACACAAACAAATTAAGTTGGTTAGGGTTGGTTAAAATCATTCAAACACACATTGCACATTGGCCTAAAATAGGTATAGAGGATGATGTCATGACAGACTGGAACAGTGTTGACATATCTCTTGTTTAAAATGTTTTAATTCTGGTGAGACCACTGACAAACATATGAAGTAAAATTAAAAACAGCTTTAACTCGACTTGACTCCACATAATTGGAAATGAGGGTCACCCCTCAATTGATCTCTCCAGTATAAATAAAGAATACATACTGAAAATTAAAACCTTTACTGTAGGGAAGGAGAATATAGTCATGTCGTCTCTAGCTTCATCTTTGCTGATTTCCTCACACAATATAATATTCTGAGTGAATAACAATATTATCTTGCACAAATTGAATTACTGGAGGAAATATCAACGGCATTGAAAATGAAAAACATAGCTTACATTCATTCCTGGATCCCAAGAAAAACATTTGATATGAACATTTAAAGTACAGTGGGTAACTTGGCAGTGACATTGGGCTCTGTTGGACACAATGTGACAATAACAAAAATCTATTATTCTCAGACAGTATTTATTACTAGGGCTATTATCATGCCAAGAGTTAATAGGCTATGTGTTGACCACTATTTATTTTTCAGATGTCTGTCATTCATGTTTAGCCTAACCCCTAAAGAAAAATTGAGCTACACTTAATAAGCTATAAACAGAAGCTAAAGGCTACAAATCTACTGGGGTCACCGATTGTGAATCCTGTCCTGACCGTCGGTTCAGATTAGCTCGGTGAACAAAGAGCCCGTGATTACAGAGAGCAGAAAGCAGGGCCGACGTTAGGCTACTCTTACCGTTTAGCTTTGATCTCTCGGGCTGATGCTTGTAGACCGCTTAACTGTCTTAAATCTACTGTCACACCGTGTTCCTCAGACGTGGAGTCCTGACAGATGTACACAACCTTTGAAACTACATTACGTAACGTAACAGCCGCACAGCATGCGCTCTCTGGCGAAATACGGAATTCTGGGTAATGAAGGCGAGACCAATATATTGCACGGTAGTGCGGTGGGCTACTCAGATCTTATTTATTTAATTAAAAAAAGGCTACAATGCAGGAATGCTCCGTAACAAGAAATACAACAAATGCGTTATTAATATTAAATTTGTATTATTGTTAACCAATTACTAATCTACCTCGACATTGTAGCCTACTCAGAACAGTCTACTTAAGTAAACTACATAATTCGGTTACATTTCTTCCTGTTAGTAGATTTGGACTTTTTTTCAGAAGGGCCCTTGTGTTTACAGACATACATATTTTGTTATACAAACAAACAACCAAATTGTCAACCTACATCAGCATGTGACCAATTAAACTGGTAACATTGTATCAAGCAGATTAAGTATATTGTGACATTTTATTGCAATGGTACAAAAAATTCACACAAACGTAGAATCACGACGGATGTGGACTGGTTTATAGTTCAGATTATATAGAAAAAAATACTTGAAAAGGCTTCCTGTTGTCATTAGCAGCCAAGAACATGAATCTTGATCAGATGATTGATTTACTGCCTTGATATATGTCTTAGCCATTAAAAGCGTAATTATTCATGTGATACGAAATTATATGTTCTCATATGCTTTTCACCCAACAAGAATTGCTGATCTTCTCCACAGTTTTTTCAGTCACATTTATATTTCATTATCCTACATTTATACACTATTACATTTTTTGATTGCATGCAGCAACAGCAGATTCACTCGAGGAGTTTCTATTAAACAAAAGCACACTACAATTAGAATAGTTCTCATTTCATTCAATATGAAACATCCATTGAATTAATGTACAATTTGTCAAAATTTAGCAAAGGTGAAGTTGGAAATTGTGTTCAATTTAAGCTTACATTTTCCCTTAAAAGAGACCAAAAAGGATGGTGTACTGATGACAGTGCTGCGATCTCTCAAATGTCCTTAGTGTGTCAAAGCATATAGACAACTTAAAAGTGCCCATTAGACATGCTGCACTCAAACATGCACTGGTTGTGATGGAAAGCATTGGATTTGCCTCAAGGTCTAATTGCTTTCCAACTAAAAGTTAAAAAAAGAAAGAAAAAAAAAATAGAGGAGAAACTCAGTCTCAATCAATCCATTTCAGTTGTGAAGGAACATCCACACATATGGGTCGTCAGCATACATAGGGCCGAGTAGGTTTAAGCATGCTTCTCGGTGCTCCAGTAAAAAGTCCATGTGGCCTAGCAAGTCCACACACAGATGCTTCACTAGATCCAGACAAATAGACCAGTCTTCAACCGCCCCGGACACACCCAGCGCATCCATCCACATTGTCCCAAAGATGTCCAGAGATTCCAGCCAGTCCTCTAGAGGGTTGTCCATCAACTCCATTTGGTTCAATGAATTAGTTTAGGGTTCACGTCAATGAGCGAATCAGGTTTGCATATCTACAGGTTTTACAGTATTATAAAGCACAATGTAGATCAGTAGTCCGTTCTTAGAGTCTGTGTTGTGTCTCCTTTTCGCAGCCTCTGTTGTTGCCTCTTGTCTTGTTTCTGCAGTGCTCTGCTATTTGCCCCGATCCAAACGGTTACAGTGCAGATCCAACCTGTCAGCATTGGCAGGTGCTTAGTGAGGCCATCTGTCAACCTACATTCTCAACTTAACCCTCTCTCTCTCTCTTTCTCTTTTTCTCTCTCTCTCTCTCGGATTAGTTGAATCTGCTATGACCATTCACACCCTATTATATTTGCAGTATTGTCATTGATGAACTTGATGTGAAAGAGATGTTGTCCCTTATGTGTTGTAGTAGAATATACATGGATATAGATCATTACACTGCCTTAAGTCTGTAATGAGCCTTGTCCTACTGTGGATCACACTTATGCTTACACCTTATACACAAACAGGGAGATAGACAGCCAGGTTACATGCAAGCACATGTCTGAATCCATGTCCCAAGAAACTGTGTATGTGTGAATTTGCAATAATTTGTTTGCACAATAGAATAGTTCAGAGTGATACAGCTTTTTTCTTTGTCGAGTTCGTAAAAATTATTTCTGTCAGTCAAACTGTTACCTGACATGAATGATTGCACTGGAGTTGTTTGTGATATTTCCCTGACGCCACCACTAGATGGAGGTAATGTTTTTTTTTGCCAATTTTTGAGAATTTGAATTTTCAAGTTTATATTAGAAAGGCTTGAATTAAAAGACACTTTTTTTCAGGGCCAGTGTATGAAATCAGTCGATTTTGTTTGTCTTTTTTAATTTCTTGCCAATGTCTCAATAACAAACAATAAATTGCATCCACACAATAAGATGTAGCCAATAGACTACTGACACAATCACTGATGGGGATGAGTTAGATTCTTACTCTTATTATCATTATCAGAATCTCTATTGGGACTTACCGTCAATCATTCCTCTGTTAAGGTAACGAGTATCATGCACAACTTTCAACAAAAAGTGAAAAGAAAAAAAAACTTCTAGGGTTCAGACCCACAGAGGGGAAGGAGTGGGACTGAAACTGAGCTTTGAAGAGGTGAGATACTAGCTGCCTCTCCTTCACACTATTGTCTTCTCTCTTCATTTATTATTCTATCGTTTTCATATTTTGTTTGTAGAGAGATGGGCATCTTTGAACAGTTGTTTACAATAAAGAAAGAGAAGGGTATCATGTTTTAATCTCTGATAGCCTCAAATACATCTTTAACAACTCAGGTTTCTGGTCGCTCCCCTTGGCACCACTGTGCACACTTTATTTAGGGGAAACATAAAACTTGTTCCAAAGTATCTTAAGTTCAATGCTGAAAGGACACAATATAACTCAATGGTAATAGGATACTTACAATTAAACGATTTTCAGCCATTCATCCTCCAGCAAAGTGCAATAAGTTGCAAGTAAACAGGTAAACTCCATTGAGTTCATTATCACTTGACCTCACTTGAGAATCAGATATTTATAAAACATTCCGTCAACATCAGTCACATCTGTCCAAATACCTAAAGGTGCTCAGAGGACCTTACAGTTTGTATTAATTCTTGCACCCCATTTCGACAAAAGAGGTCGTGTTTTCACTACGCCAGCTGTTGTTCCTATAGGTGAGCGTATCCATGACAAAGGCATTAAGAAAAACAAGATAAAAATAGCATTCTTTCCACTGATGGTCTTGTTTGCTGTTACATGTCATGTATGATCATCAGAGGAAAAATTAGACTGATTCAGAAATATTCAAACGTTCCTCGTAGCACCTTTAAGTCAATGTTAAGTCTTTAACATAATAGGATGGCAGAACCATCAAAGTCTATTAAAACATTAAGAAAAACTATTTTCCTAATCTATAATAATACATAGTTTATTAATTGATTATATTTGGTATAAATACCTTGAAACTGTTGACAAATAAATTAATTTCAAATCTGAACTAAAGCTGTCAGATACATGTATTGGAGTGAATGAGACAATAGGCTATTTGCCTTTAAAATAGAGTGAAGTCAAAGTATATAAATTCAACCTTAGCATTGTAGTACTTATATACAGTACTTGAGTAAATATTCTTATTTTTTTTCTTCCACTGCAGACTGGCACACATTAAAATCTGTGCACTATCTACCAAATGTTCCCATCCATGACAACACACCATGTTTTTCAACCTTTGAGATGATTACATCATTTATCGGATCTACATTTGTCTGTATTTTTTAAAGAGGTCTCATCTTGCTCTTTCACATCGTGTGGTGTGGAGGCACAGAGGGGATTGATGCTATTGAGCAGGTTGTTTTTCCTGTGTGGTAACTCTGCCTCTGCGCCCAGTCTGCTGCTGTTACCGAGGGTCTAGACTTCCTCTGTCTCTCTTGCTCTGCCTTTGCTCACTCTCTTTCCTCAGAGTTCAGCCCAAGTGTTCCAATACATGTGTGTGGCATCTCCTCTTCTCTCTTGTCCCCTTGCTCCCCTCCCTCTCTGTGTGCTGTGGCCTAATTCAGGTCAGTCAGAAACGCTGTGTGAACAGCCTCGTCTAACCACCGTGCCCATTGAACAACAGCTACGAGTGCGCTGAGACCCCTGGGTTTGAAGTCAGTAACATTTGATCCATGGGAAACCCTCATGCACAATGATGCCACTGAACAAAGTGGCCCCAGTTCTATGTGTCCCCAGAGGGCCACTGTAGACCGCAGATCTTATAACCTGTCCTGTATACATCACTCCCCTGAGAGTGGACCACTCCCATCTGAAACGACTGGTCTGGGCCCACTAGAGTTACACACACTCAGTGGTGCTGAGATTGAGCGTATGGCCTATGTGTATTTGTGTATAAAATGTGTGTATGTGAAAGGGAAGAATGGAGTGTTTGTAACACCCGGTCTTTAATAGTATATGCTGATGATGACATCATATAGTGCAGTCACAGTGCAAAAGTTAATGAGGTGTTTACCAAACTGTATCTTTTTTTCTCACTTTTCGGCAACAGAGAACTGTCCGAAAATCTTCCCACAAATGTTTATGTAATATGATCAGGGATGGTAACCACAGGCAATCAATATTTCCCCTTTTTGCGAGGCCAAACAAAAGTCCAAAAAGCAGCCAATTCTTTTTTCCTTTGTTTTAATGATTAGTTTCTACTCTTTGATCCCTTTATAGTCAATCCAAGTAGAACATGTGATAGCTTGAAAGGCAAATGGCCTCCATGGTCAGCAATGAATACACTGATCTCAACATCAGGATGGAAAAACAGAAACCCATTTGGTTCCACATTCCTCCCGTAATGTGTTTAGCAGAACTGAGACCAGACTTCTTACTTACTAAAGTATTCGAGTTACTGCGTCCTTCTCAACTCCCCGATTCTTATGCAAGAGCTGGGAAGCGTTTGATCTAAACTGAGGATCGGTGAGAAAAGGAAGAAGATGCAGTAAACTTTAAACGTTTTCTTTTTCCAAACACAACTAAGGCAAGAAAGAAAAACATGTTGTCTTATCAATACATAGGTAGTTAGGAGAATATTGCACTAGCTTACTTTCTAAGATACTAAGTGTTAACTGCAACCTCTGCATGCCCAACCCTAACTCTGCTCTAACATGTCTTAACCACATAATAAATCATTAAAGATTCTCTCCAGACGCGAGGACATGCATACTCTGCTTAAAATATACCAATACCTAGTTAAAAATTATTCAGGAAACCATGTATCCATTCCCTCGTGTTGTTTTTTACAAGGTTATTGTACTGATAGAACAAAAATTAAAAGTATAACATATATCATCGTACAGATTTCAGTTAAGAGTGGTATTGATCTTTTCTTCTTACTATTTTCGAAAAACAATAAGCATCTTTGCAAAATATTAATTTAGGTGAACATTGGAACATCCATATGTAAAAAACTGATTTTTCTAGTTTCAGACAATTAGAAAATACATTTTGAGTGGAGGGGGGACATTCATTCTTGTACTTTGCCTTTTGATCCCTCCAGGGAAGAAGGCCTCGCAGGATGCACAGATTTTTAGGCCCACAATGTGATTAACATAGGAATGCATGCAAACACAGTCCAAACACATTTTCTAACCAGCATCCATGGCAATGTGTCACATTCACCTGCTTCTCTGTTGTTGTTGCTGCTGCTGCTGCTGCGTGTTTTTACGACATAATCCCCTGATCCTGCTTTCCCTTTCTTCAATTTACAAGTTTGGCTCTGCAGCTGACCGGCCGATGCCTTTGCTTTGCTCACTGAGGACAAAGGAGGCTGTTGTCTGTTGTTGCTTTTTGGGATAGCTATGTGACGCCTGCCATGTGGGTCACTGCGGTGAGGGTGAGGGGGGGTCCTGATTTAAAGCTTTCCAGATGATCTGAGGTTTATTGATGTGATGTGAACGCCAGCGGTTTGGCATGCCTGTGTCCGAGTGTTCAGGGATGATTGTGCAATAGAGACACGTGAGCAGTGTTCACAGACCAAATCAAATTATGGATAGAGAGTCAGCAAAGCAGTCCATTTTGTTTGTGTTAAGAGCAAATAAATGTCTCATCACTGTCTTGGGATTTAGAACAGGCTGCTCTATTCAATACTCTCTACACTTTTTGCAAAAATGTAAACTCATGTTTTCCTCCTTTGAGCCTATGGCCACAAGCGCATCTCATGCAGCATGATGTGGAGCGTGTTGTCATCAAAAATACCAAGCAAATAATGCACTCAGTCAGTGGTAATTTTATTAGGTAAACCTGTAAAATATAATGCAATTAAATTTGACAGCCCAGCCATAAATTCTGTATAGATGATAATAACTTTTAGGTTGGATTGAAAATGTCAGAGAATTATTCTAACTATGTGTTTATTAAGTTGCAGTTTGCAGGGGTGTTGGACTGCATTGTACTGATATGTTTCTAATGTTTTGCCCAGTACTAACAATAACTGAATTCATTGAGTTTCTAAATGTCAAATGTGTGTTAGATCTGTTTAATTGTATAGTTATAAAATTAAGTGGGAAGGGAGTGTATACTTTGTTAATCAGCATCTCAGTTATCCATATGTATGTATGCCTATCATTGAATGAACAGCATTTTTATGCTACCAACAACATATTACTTTTGTGATGCTAGTGATGACAATTCTCTGAGCTAAAGGATACAACCAAAGTCTGCAGGCAGTTTTGGGAGGTTGGACTTTGGCAGCTAAATGCTAACTTGGTAAATAACGATACACAATATTTCCTTCTTATCCAAAAAGGTGAACTGAATGACTGATGTCATCATCCCTGGAACAATGACAAGTGGAATACTAACAGGCCTACAGTTTGTCTAAACTAAAGTTAACTAAACTTAGCTTAGTATATCAGGTAGGCCTATCTTAAAGCTGGGGTGAAGAATTTGGGGAGAAAATAGCAGTTGGGATAGAGATTTGAATCCAACTACCTCAACCGCTCCACTTGTTCTCTTTGGTCCCTCCCTGAAACGCTCTACACCAACAACGTCTGTGCCAAAGTGAATGGACAGTCCCAACAGCCAAAAAAATTTAAATAAATTGGAGCCTCGCTCTGATTGGTCAAAGTGTACCGCTCATGTTAATTTTGACCAATCAGAAATCACATACCCCAGCTTTAAGTATTTGAATTGAATAGAATACATTTATTTCAGACTTGCCAAAATACAAAACAAAATGAAAAACACGAAAAAACCCAAAAAACATATATAAAATATAAAGCATATTACACACATTGGCCACTTTATTTCATTTCATTTTCCTTTATTTATTCTCGAAAGATCAATTGAGGGTTACCCTCTTTTACAATGACGTCGAGACAAATTACAGATACACAATTATACTATATTAGGTACAGCGGTTCAATTTCTTGTTAACACATATAACGTATCAGCTAATCACATGGCAGCAACTAAATGCATTTAGGCATGTAGACCTGGACAGGACAACTTATTGAAGCTCAAACCGAGTATGGGAAGAAAGGGGGTTTAAGTGACTTTGAGCGTGGCAATGTTGATGGTGCCAGAAAGGCTGGTCTGAGTTTTTCAGAAACTGTTGATCTACTGGGATTTTCACTCCAAACCATATGGTTTACAGAGAATGGTCTGAAAAAGGAAAAATATCCAGTGAGCAGCATTTGTGTGGATGAAAATGTCTTGTTGATGTCAGAGGTCAGAGGAGAATGAGCAGACTGGTTCGAGATGATAGAAAGGCAAAAGTAACTCAAATAACCACTCGTTACAACCAAGGTATGCAGAATCCATCTCTGAACGCACAACACGTCTAACCGTGAAGCAGATGGGCTACAGCAGCAGAAGACCCCAATGGGTGCCAGTCCTGTTAGCTAAGAACAGGAACCTGAGGCTACAATTTGCACAGGCTCAACAATATTAGACAATAGCAGATTGGAAGTTCCATTGGAGTCCCATTTTTAATTGCGAAGTTCAGATGGTATGGTCTGAATTTGGCGTAAACAACATGAAAGCGTGGATTCATCCTGCCGTGCACCATCAACCATGCCACGTTTAAAGTCACTTAACCCCCTTTTCTTCCCCATTCTGATGCCTGGTTTTAACTTCAGCTCGTTGTCTTGAACACTTCTACATGCCTACATGCATTGAGTTGCTGCCATGTGTTTTTACAAGCAACTCAACAGGTGTACTTAATAAAGTGGCTGGTGAGTGTATATTACATTGAAATGCCTGAAAAGGAGTAAGAAGAAGTATAAAACTCATTCCACAGCTCTATAATTAATATATTAAATTAATCTGTTGCGTTTGCGTACCTTGTGTTATAATCACTTTATATGCAATATATCTAGCCTATATAGGCCTACAATTAATTAGCTATAGCCTACTAGCCTATATTTACTTCCTTATTTATTTTTTAATAATAATATTTTGTTATATTTAACAGAAATGCTGCAAATTTCAGACAGGCTTTATCAGACCCGCTCCACTGACATGTTTATGCTTTATGTCCCACAAGCACGGTCTGAGCTTGGAAAGACAGCTTTTAGCTTCAGTACCCCTGACTCCTAGAACAACTTACAGCAACAAATTAATCATATCCTTTAACCAATTTAAACATACTATCTTAAATCTATCAAACTCTACCTGTAACTGTTTTAATTAGGCTGCATTGTATTTTTTTTACCAATTTAATTTTAATTCCAGCCATTCTACACCTCTGTCTAGATGTTTAAATATTTATTTTTTCTCTCTATACCAGTTGATGTATTTGATGTGTTTGCATTCTATATTGTGTAAACGTATTGTTGTTTTTGTTTCTCGACATCATTGCAAATGAGGGTCACCTCTCAATTGATATCTCGAGTATAAATAAAGGTTAAATAAATAAATAAATAAATATACAATATACAATCCATAGGCCTACATATCCACTACAATCCATTCAATGTTTTTTTTACCATGTTGGAAAGGTCATCAACAGGCAATGGTTAGTAGAGAAAGTGCCCTTCTTCTAGGCTGCTTGAAAAAGGCTAAAGTGAACAAATAGAATCGGATATAGGCTATTTGCCCGCAGCTTCCAGGTAAAAAAATATATTTATTGAAAAAAAAAAACGTAAAAATATAAGGTCGGGAGATTAGACTGTCGATTTCCCACAGTCAGCACACACTTGTCATTACAAGCAACAGCACATTCACACCTCTCAGTTCCTATCCCAGTTGCTGAATTTTTTCTTTGCTTATGTGGAGGTGAGTGGGGTTGAAAAAATGAGCACCCAGTGCCTTGAGTTTACAGCGTATTAACCAAAGGAGAAAAACAAAAATAGTTCACTTGTGTTTTGCTAGCCCACATGCATGAGCTACATGCTACATAAATTATCATGGGCATACATACAGGCTAATGTGTATGCTACTTTAGCTAGGCTACTTAAGGGGAGTCGATAATACAGTGAAATTTGTACTGAAGTAATAAATTGACATCAAGTAATATCATCACAATCCACACTGATATGCAAAACTAGGCGTTAATTAATTAAAGGGCACAAGTTTGCATACACTTGCAAAGGAACTGCAGGTGAACAGGATTAAAAAAATATATTATCTAGGCTACCACCACAGAACTTCCCAAGTTAATTTAGCCTAGCCTACTTACACCACACAACAGTAGCATATTTCCCCCGAAATGTTATGTTTAAATGTTATGTTTAGCTATTTGACTACAGATGTAAACAAACATACACCATCTATCTTTATTTTGGACATGTTATTTCCATTAGAGTGAGAGAAGTCATGGAGGTAAAATACGCCCAAATCTCAAAACTGACCTGTAGCTGGCTGGGGAAGGCTACATGTAAATAATAATAATGATAATATATATTTGCCTGTAGTGTTCTGCCTTAAACAGTCACTTAAGAATTTTAATATTAGGCTCCTGATCTAATAACTATCCTATTAATGTTACTATTTGTGTTGTCAACACATGATACAGACAGCCCTTCCTAAAATGTAAAGGAGGGAATTGTAGGTACAATGAGTCCACAATAAAATGTTATACATTTCCATCGCTAGTCTTTATCAAGATAGTGTTGTATAATGTGGCCCAATCAGTAATTGTATAATATATTTATGTGTAGTTATAACAACGTATGTCTACAGAAAGGGAAGAAAGAGTTCACTGCAAGGTTACAGCTCCATTGTGTTGAAATAATCTGCAACTCTTATTTTGGCGAATCTAATCTGGATGGATTCAAATACTGGGGAAGAGGAAAAAAGTGTCATTGCCTTTTAGAGTGAACTCTCCCTTAAGCTTGTGCAAGTGCAGCTACTGTTAATATATGAAACTCCTTCTTAAAATATATTTTGGCAGTATGACTGACAGCTGAAACATTTCACAACATATCTGCCAAAACATGGATTCCCTTGGTATGAGTCAGAATTTATTCCTTGAAATCTGCCTCTCACTTTTTTCTCTCTGCCCCACTTTTTTTCTCCAGATTCATTCACCAACAGTTCAACAAACTTTTCTGTAGCTACACACCCCCAGTGTCCAGCACATCGCACACAACAAACTGAGAATCCCTAAATTTTGCTGCCAAATTAAACTTCAGGCCCAAACAGGCAGGCTCGTGTTTAGATCATCCTCCGTGGCACTGTTTCACTTTCTAACCACTGCGTCTCTGTTTTCCAGAGCTCGGCTAGTCATTGAGTTTTTATGGTTCTCACGTAGCTTACTATCCCAGTCAGCTTGTTTGCAAAAAAAAACTCCAGAGTTAAAACACACAACACTGTTGACACAGATTGTACCTTTCATTGCCCAAAGGGGCAGAGCACCCGTTGCACCATTGGCACTTGGTAAATATTTACTTATGTTAAGCTTTAAAAAATCCTAGAAAAAGGTGGACTTTGTGTGGTGTAAATGTTTAAAGCACTGAAATGAACAAAATAAAGAAATAAAGGCAAACTGAGCTTGATTGATGAGCGGGTCTGTTGGTGATGTGCCAAAATAAATGTGTCTTCCATATTATAATTTTTTTGATGGATGGAGGGGACTGTTGTTTCTGTGTTGACTCAATCTCCACAGGAATCTCCAATCTGCCTGAGCCTATCAAGCATGAAAAACCATTTGAAAGGAAGGCTGAGAGGGACAGGAGGAAACAAGAAGGTCCTTTCTTATTTTCCTGCTTGGAAAGCTTATTATTCATCAAGTTCCCCTCTGTCTGAAAAGCCCCCCACCACCACCTCCAAATTACTTCACTTTTTTAGTTCCCGCCTCACCCCCCCACTAGCCCACACTGTGATGATTAACACTAGTTCTTCGTCTACTATAGCGCCGCCTCCATTCTCTCACTGGCTCTTTTTTTACTCCCTCATCCCCCTCCTCTCCTTTCTCCTGCCCCCTCCTCTTTACGCTCCTCTTTCTCTTCACTGCCGGCCGCTAGCACAGACCAGCTCACAGCCAAAGTGCTCCTCTGTCCCTCCCTCACACCGATTGAGCTTTAAACCACAACTTTACCCCTGAAAAACCAGAGATATTACTCCAAAGGAAGTTATTGCTCAAGCCCTAAGGTACAGAAACAACTTTTATATGCTGTCTTTTTAACCATTTGATATGTCTGCAAATGCATTTTTTCCCTAATCTAAACAGTAACTGTGTATGTGTTTGTGTGCATGTGTGTGAGAGTGAGGCTCGATCTGTGAGGCAGTGAAATCATTAGCCCCAAACTGTACACACGTGTGTTGACGTTACTCAAGTGTACTGTATGTATAGGAGGAAGTCTGCATGGCTTCCCTGTTGTGGATGTGACACGTGTGTTCTAAACTCATGGAATACTGTATTTCATTGACAGAAGAGTAAAAGTTTTGTAAGGCTTTTTTGGAGAATTGCGTGATTTTCACTGTCATTGCTTTA
This sequence comes from Ammodytes marinus, assembly GCF_949987685.1. Classification (NCBI taxonomy): domain Eukaryota; kingdom Metazoa; phylum Chordata; class Actinopteri; order Uranoscopiformes; family Ammodytidae; genus Ammodytes; species Ammodytes marinus. The sequence continues at coordinate 20,192,568 of NC_137231.1, read as the reverse complement.
CATTTTCTACATAAGACAAAATCTGTCAAAGAGGGGGTAGACACATTAGTTTAATCTGCTTTGCATGAGCTGTTTTAAGAGTATTTTTCCCCTTTCACACTGAACTATAAGTACATCAGAGTGGCTTTTTTTTTTATCTTAGATAATATTTTTTTGTGTTCAACTTTCCAATACAGACTTACAATGTGCCCCCCCTCTCTCCTCTTGATCAGGGCACTTGTAACCAAAGGAGCGGTGTGGCAGAGAGGGAAGAGGAGCAACAAGTGAATCTACCGCACCAGTAAGGTTTTCCTGTCACAGTTGCGGGGAGTTCAAGTCCCTACACACCTGTAACAGATCTGAAGCCATGACTCAGAGCAACGGGGAGAACCCGCAGAGGCCCCGGGGTCGTCTAGACCAGATCCAGGACGGGATCCGGTCCCGATCGCTGGTGGCCAGAAAGAGAGTGGAGAACATCACCAGGAAAGATGTGAAAGCATGCTTCATAGGGAATGCTTTTGTCATCTTCACCGTCGCCGCTGTCATTATCGGTAAGTGAGGACATTTCTTTCTTTTTTCACTTGAAAGGTGGAGTCACCCATTCTGGAGAAAGCTTCTTGTCAAGATAACTTTAAGTCAAAATCAGTCAATATCTTCCTCATGTTCCTCTACATGTCCGTACTGTACGTGTGTGAGCTGGAAAAAAGAATCCAGGGTTAATACACAGCATGAGCTCTGTAAACGAGTATGTAGACAAAGGATATGTAAACAAAGGGGGCCCACCGTAGCTAGCAACATGCCAGTTTACACAGTCTAGCTGTGTATTAACACTGGATTTGTTTTCAGCGCACACACAGTACGGACTGGTAGCACATCGTGAGGAGATATTCACTGATTTTGACAACAATCATTCTCCAGAATTGCTTACTCCACCTTGAAGACACTGAACTCTGTTGGTGATTTAGTTGATCGAAAACTAGAGCTCATTGGAAGGGACTCAGTGTGCTTTGAAGTTGTAAAGAACAAGGCACCAGATTTCCTGCAGCCAATCACAATCCATCACTCTGGCGTGACACAGACAGCCCTGTAGCAGGACGGAAGAAGGAAAAGAATCTAAACCAACTCACCGGACAAGAGAATAAAGGGAAACTGAGATGAACTTAGCGGACCGGCTTTCATCTGGCCCTGAAGCTGACCCTTGACCTGTTTCCATTAACCTCTGGGTAGCACTCAGTAGGAAGTGAGCCAGGCCCACCCACCACATGCACATCTGCAGCCCTGCTAGAATTACGCCGTGCCATGACTCGTTTGTTTGACTGCTAAATGCAGGGTATTCTTCATTTCAGGCTGCTGGGTCAGCCACCTGGGGCCTGTAGCTGGGGTGGGAAGAGAAAACAACTGCTTGTTTAGAGAACAGACTCAAATGACGCTGAATAATAAGAACGTCTGCAGTTGAAAAAAAAATTATCAAAGAGACGTCAACAACAAAACTGCAAAATCGTTTGGTATTATGAATTATTTGAAATGCATCTCTTTCCCTCTCTAGTCAAAATACCAGCAAATAATAATGGTGACCATGACTATTATTTCACAATACACGTATTTCCAGCCACGGTCATGCAGTCACATTGAGCAGTCACATAGAGCCCCACCTCTTCTGCAGCATGCCTAAATGGGTGTGAGTCCAATGTGTTTTACGTGTGAAAATGTGAGTAAACACAACCAATGTTCTTTCTCAAGAAGCTGCAATGTGATACATACAACGATGTAACTCTGAATCCGATCAGTAGCAGTAAGATATCCATTTATAAAGCTGCCACAACTTTCTTAAATTTGATCAAATCTTATCTTATGTCGAGTGATGTTTTAAATTATTTTCTGACTCTTTCTTCGGCATCTGACCCTCTCCGCAGGCATAATCCTGGGGTTTGCCCTGCGGCCTTATAAACTGTCTTACCGTGAAATGAAGTTCTTCTCTTTCCCTGGGGAACTGCTGATGAGAATGCTTCAGATGCTTGTGCTGCCCCTGCTGGTTTCCAGTCTCATCACAGGTATGTGCATCGTTCCATTGTACGGCCATTAGAACACCAAAGGCTTCATTCAGATGCACCTCAAACCTAGATCTACCGACTTGTTTCACCTAGATAGCTCATTCGCCTCTCAAGCATTTTCTTTTTGAATGGCCATAAATCAAGCGTTGGACGTCTCTCTTTAAATCTTTTGCTAAACATTTTCTCTTTTCAGTCACTGATAAATTATTCTGACATACATAGTTATTCATTAAATAATTCTACTAGTTGTATCAGAAATGTTAACAAGTAAGTGTGACAACAATGTTGCTCACACCCAATGCTTGCACACAACACTCCCAGGTGGTTGTTAAATGTTCAGTTGTCATCAGTTATATTTAGTTCAAACGTGCCTCAGATATCTAAAATAAGCACACAGAACTCACAGTTCCAGCCTATGTGACATTGTTTTGTTCTAATTTTATATCAAACGGATATCTTCTATCGCAAAAACCCTTCAGCATTTTCTCTTACCTGCACATTTGTAACTTGTCTGTATGCCTGTGTGCTTATGCTTAACATGACTGCAAAGCTTTCTTTAACATGACTGCAAAGCTTTCAGAAAAGCAGAAAAGACACATCCACCTCCTACTCTAATGTCCCCTACTACCATAGGCTGAAGTGGATATACAGGATGGCATCGGTTTGCACCTATGGGGAAAGTAGCACCTATGGGATTTTAGTCACATGTTTTTCAGGTAGCATATGTTTTCTGTGTTAAAAGTTCACACCACCAGTGACGTTGCTGCTTGTTGTTGTGCTGCTGTGGCAAGTGAGTGGCAGAGTGAGCCAGCTGTTTGTTCAGCCGAAGCTGTTTGTCGGTTTTGGGCCCATGGACTACAGGGTTACGATGACCTCATGAGAGGAACAAAGAACCAGAGATACTGTATGTTTTGAATCTACAGCGCTGGTCTCAATCACATGCTTGGCCCGTGGTGTAATGGTCTAAATCTTCCTAATACAACATGACCGAGGCAGTCCCAACTTTAGAGTGGCTTAATTGAAAAGGCTATTCAGAATATCTGGACTGGATTACTTTGTGGTCTCTGTACGTTGTGTACCTTCTGCAGCTCACATGTATTTGGGGCTGTATTTCATTAAAGACACAAACATCTGACAATGGGGTTTCCAGCTCTAATCCCTGGATGTAGTGAGTTCATTCGTCATTGTTGATGTGGTTCGTAAAACCAGTCGGACACGCGACAATATTTTCCTCCACTAGCAGAGGCCTTTGTGTTTGTATTTGTTGTTTAAGTCATGTATAGATAGAACGTGTGAGTTCCCAAAAACACATGTCAGCAGCACTAACTGACTTACAAATGCAGGACATGCTGAGACCTCATGTCCCGTCTCTGAGCAGTGATTGACAGGACAAGAAGCCAGAGAGGGATGACAGAGACATGCTGTCCGATAATAACCTGCTTTGTGCTGCAGCGGGGCGTAACATCAGCATCCTCTGACATCATGTCACATGACCGCATGGAAACCAACAAAGAGTTCCGTTCTGCAGGCAAGTCGTCCATCAAACTGTGTGTGCTTGTGTGTGTGTGTGTGTGTCTGTCTGTCTGTGTGTGTGCAGTGCACTTGTCCAAGTTATTATATATAAAGTTAGCAATAGACAAACAGTCAGCTACTACTGCTAATAATATTATTGGTGCCACTTTTACATTTAGTATTTCCCTCCTCCAGAAACAATCTTTAAACCATCCGTCACAGTGGTTATCATCTTTTTATTTGTTTACTTTCTGTAAAAACTGAATAGCATTCCAGTTGTGGGACTTACATCAGTTTACATTTATGTAATTTTTTGTGCAACAGCACGGGTTTGACACTTTATCTGCATATAGCCAGAGAGGTAGTGTGCCATCAACAAGAACAAACTCAACAGCAGAACGCCAAAAGAAAATCAAACCAATCTTCCTGTCCCATCAAGGCTCTAAAAAGCCAGTGGAAAAATAATATTATAGAACCTTACAATTTCAGATTTCAATTCTCAAATGCAAGCAAGAAAAAACAAGCTGAATATTTAATAACTTTAATTTTGTCAAAGTCAATGATGCACAAGCAAGCGCACCAGCAAGCGCACAGGCGGCGTTCCTGACGTGAATTTATTAAGGATGCATTGTCCGTTAACGTCCGCTGCCTTTCTAGTCGGCACTTGGACATAGCTACATAAAATGTCTGAGCATTAACGTGTGTGTAGGCCTAGGTGTGGGCTAATAAAAGAGGGCGAGAGCTAAATAAGTGAGCGCAGAAAGCAAAGCAAAAAGGTTTTCGTGTTTACTCACGTTCGTCAGATGATTTTTTTCTTTTTCCTCCCGTCAGCTGTCATAATACTGTCTTTACGCATGGCGGTGGAGACGAACACAAAACAACACACAACGGGACTCCGTGGCCCGGTGATAAGGAAACAGTAGCCTACACTAAGGTTTAACAAGAAAAACGATCTCTGCCCATACAAAAAGTTCTGACTCGGATTACTTGATAGAGCGATCGATGTGTATAAAACCATCCGGTACGTATGGTCTGATGACGGGCTGTTATATTAATAATAAACAGCGTGCTGCACAAATATGAGACTGTCCATCGCGACCATTACGTCAAGGCTACATTTTAAAAAAAAAACAATAGATTAAGGATTCTCGTTGCTCTAATTTGGAAGTGGAATATTTGATGCAAATTTGGCCGGATGAAAATATTCACAAACAGTCGTATAGCCTACAAGTAGACTACGCTTCAAATCCTAAACGCGCACGGTGACGTAGGCAAGGTGCAATCGTGCCCAGGCCACGAGCAGTGTGACCACGGGCCAGCGGGGGGAGTGGGGAGGGGGGGAATCGTGCTGAATCTTCCTGCAGCACGGAACAGGCAAACGGCCCTAGTGTGAGTGGGCCCTCACAGTCTAAATGTAATTGGGCTGTGAGCTCTAATTCTAGAGCTTGCTTTACATACACAACTTGCAGCCCGACTTTGGAAATAATATATTTTAGAGGAAAAGACAGCAGAGCTAAGTTTAAATGTCTTTTATTTTCTGCAGAAATGTGAGCCCTGTGCAAACTGACTGCCACACTCCCAAGGCTGAATTGTGCCTCTATGTGAAATGTGCTAGCTGAGTTAGGGACTTGCTTCTGAATTTAGATCCTGTCTAGAAGCGAGGTTGAATTGCAAATCAGGAAGTTTCAGCAGAGTTAAGAGGGGGCCCCGGAAGGTAGAAAAAAAGAAGGAAAGCAAGACTAGTAGACGGACGACAGGATTTTGAGAAAGAAAGAGAGAGAGAGTAAAAAACGTCAGCATTCTCATTTATGTCCTTCATTCAGAACCACATTTCTTTCTATATTTCTCGCACACACTTCAGACCCGCCATTCAGCTTTAATTTGACTCAAAACCTGTATAGTCTTCAGGCATTTCGTAAAGAGAGCTGAGAGTACACAGCAGAATATTTTAAAGAGCCAAGGAGAGGCTGGACAGGGAGATGGGGGGGCGGGGGCGGGTTTACTGAGAAGCTCACTGGTAGGGGATCTTAAAAGTAGTAGGGGGAGGGTGTCAAGAGCGAGACAAGAACAAGGAGTAAAGATAATGAAAACATTTAAAGGTGTAGCATTTAGAGCAGTTAAAAATGACATTATTCTCTGAGATATAGTGGAATAAAAGTGTAGTTTCTGGAAATTGGAAATATGGAAATAAAGTGAGACAATTGCCTTGTTTATTTTCCGCCTCTGCAGACTAAATCCTAAAACTGAGAAAATGTTGTGCAGCTCACCAACTGAATTGCAATTTAAATTCACAATGAAAAAGGATATGATATTTCGATGTCTCGTCTCATTGAGCTTCAAGAAAATGTATATTTTTATCACTGCTGATTTTTATTGAAGGGGCTACAATCATATATGTATCTATATGTGCTTGTGGTGTAGCTGTGAGAGTGCCCCCAACCCCCCCCCCACCCCCCTCCCCATGAGGCTCAGCTCAGCCCTCCTCACAGCAGACCCCGGTTTGAATCCGGCCCATGTCAGACGATAGGAGATATTTTTTGACTGCAGGCTTTCTGAAGGTAAAGTCTTGCTAACTGTTGAGTTGGTCTTTGCCTGGCGTCAGTGGATGTTAATTGCCCTTTGGACAGACCTCTTGCAGTTTCTATGTCCTGCGCTTCAACTTTGTCCCCCCCCCTACAGTAGGCCTTTACTTTTTTGTTTGATGAACATATGAGAAAAGAAAGTAATTCTCCCTGCTCTCCTTCAATCTTTGGTTCTTTTGAAAAGGATGGAATTGGTGAGGCTGCGTCCGTTGTTGCCCCGGAAAACCGGCTGGGGATCATTGTGTGCGTGCGGGGCTGACTAAGTCAACAAGTTTTCCCAGGGCTGTCAGAAAAAAGGAATAGGAGGAGAGTGGGGGGAGGTTGGGAGGAACAGGGTGGCAATGAAAGGAGCATTGCAGCAATAAGACCAGCGTGCAAGAACAAGAGAGCACCGTGAAACAAGAGGTGGGGATAGAGGAGTTGGTGGAGAGAGGAGGTGAAGAATTTGGGGGAAGAGAATGAGGGAGGGAAGGGATGGGGATCAAACAGAAATGTCTAAAAAGTCATGGGCATGTTGGGGCAAGAGGAACAGAGAAGGCCAAAGCAGGGGCAGTAGGTACGCCCACACACAAACACACAGACACAAACACACATGAAAGGAACACATACATCTCCCCTTGCACAAAGCCGGCTTTGCCTTGTACAGCTCTGAATGGAGACAATGGCCACAATAGGACCTGGCACTTTGAAAATACAACGACACTGTCATGGCTGGTTTTCACCTCCATTCTCCCCCTGTGTGTTTAATGCTAGTAGAGCTTGCAGGAGACACTTCGGCCTGCATGCTCCTTAAGTTTTGATCTCCAGCAGCCGGTTTATCAACTCTTAAAATGATTTCTCATGCAACGTGAGGTTGATTTGTGGCTTTTTATGCAGGCCTGTAAATTAAAACTCACCACATATTTGTAGGCTATCACTGTATAACTAGATGCAACCCCACCTTCCTTATGCACCATAGCAAGTGTTTGTTAGTTACTTGATCATCAGCTGTTTCTTCTGACTCATGCTGCAACACATTTATTTTGTCAGTGTTTTCTCTATGTTTTGCCTCATAGTACATACTGAGGTCACACTTTTAATCTGTAACTGAAATGTCTGGCTACTCCTTGTGTTCACAACAAACTGCTTTTGGGGACATACACATTTGTTGTATTACCAAATAAGAGTGATTTGAACGATGTCAACTGTACTCTGGGCTTACTGTGAAGTTTATGCCCAACTAGCAAAAGCACAAATTCAGAATTTGAGACCCACATGATCTTTGGCAAGTTTCTCCCTGCAGAGCTATAATAATGTAGATGCACACAGATAAACAGATTTTGTACAGTAGATCGGCCCCTGGCTGCTCTACAGTAGGTTTTGTTTTCTGTAAAGGTCAGAGTCAGATTGTGTTTCTTGCCGCTCTTTGTTGTCATCAGATATTTTATCAGATAATCCAGATGGGTGTATTCCACCTTACTGTAGCCTTTCCCAGGCTGTGCTCATGGGGATGGGAGTTAATGACACATGTATTCAAACTCTGAGGTTATAGGGCAACATGACTAAGATGATAGGGACAGCAACAACAGCAAAGATAGGAACTTACAGTATTGTTTCTATTTACATGAGATAATTGCACTCTATGTGAAATATGACCTCAATCTTGTGGAATTCCTACAGCAGACAATATGAGTAAGAGTATGGGTTCCAGTCGATGAATACTTATTTGACAAGGTATGTGAGGTATAAAACCAGAGTAATTTAGTTGACATGATGTGTCCTTTGCAGGTATGGCCGCTCTGGACAGCCGTGCTTCTGGTAGAATGGGCTTGAGGGCAGTGGTCTACTACACCACCACTACCGTCATTGCTGTGTTTACCGGTATCGTCATGGTGCTCATTATTCACCCTGGGAAAGGATCCAAGGATGAGTTCAGCAAACCGCCGCAGATGGAGCAGATCAGCCCTGCTGATGCCTTCCTGGACCTTATCAGGTACCCACACAGGCCTTGGCCCTCAAGTTATATTCAATACATGCATTTTTTCATGTTTACTTTTTAAATATTAAACATTGAATTATTTCATTGTTTTTTTCTAGAAATATGTTTCCTCCTAACATTGTGGAAGCTTGCACCAAACAGGTAATTCTCCCACCACACCCTCTCTCTTACCTTGTCATGCTGTTACATGTGACATGTTTTATTACTTAATCATGGAGTCAGCCATTCTGGAGAATACTTTTAGTCAAAATCCCTTTTTGTCAAAATCAGTGAATACCTCATAACGATCTGCTACCTGTCTGTACTATGTGTGCGCTTACAAAAAAACGTATACCCCTTTGTTTACATACCAGTTTACAGAGTTGTGATCTGACTTTCCCTTCCTCAATTTGAACACATTTTAGGCTGATGGAGGTACAGATGGTGGGATTGTAAAACGTTATGCACCAGGTGGTTATACTGGAAATTGAAAGCAAAAACGAAATAACTATGTTCAGAAACATTTGTACATTTTTCTTGTAAATAATTTAAATGTGTAATAGACACCTATAATCTTTTCATTTTCGAAAGTACTTTCTTCCCTAGAAGTATTTATAAAATGTTATCGCCTCTGGGATTAATCATTGTTTAACCCTTCTGCTTTCTTTTTTAAAACTCAGTTCAAGACGCAGTATGCCAAGAGAATAGTCCATGTGAAGATGATTGTGAATGACACGATATTCACACTCAACGGTAGCCAGGAGTTAACCCGGGAGGAGATGATCCCAGTGCCAGGCACGGTTAATGGAATCAATGCTCTCGGCCTGGTTGTGTTCTCTCTTTGCTTTGGTCTGATCATCGGGAGCATGAGGGAACAGGGACAGCCCCTCAAGGACTTCTTCGACTGTCTCAATGAAGCCATCATGAGGCTGGTTGCCATAATCATGTGGTACGTACCAGGGGGATGGATGGATGGATAGAGTTAATGTAGAGTTAAGTGTTGGATTATTTTAATGCCATATTCGCAATAACACCCAATCGATCCTCAGGTATGCCCCTATCGGTATCCTGTTCCTGATTGCTGGCAAGATCGTTGAGATGGATGACATTTCTTCCATGGGTGGCCAGCTGGGCATGTACACAGTGACGGTCATTTGTGGCCTGTCCATCCATGCCTTCATTGTCCTGCCAACACTTTACTTCGTCATCACCAGGAAGAACCCCTTTGTTTTCATCGCTGGGATTTTGCAGGCACTCATCACTGCCCTAGGAACATCCTCTAGGTATGTGATCGGGTTGCAAAGGATCTCACAGGCTGACAAGGAAGGTCACGCAGCTAACCGCAAACCGCAAACCAAAAGAATTGTAGTTAAACTGTCCTCAAAATGCTGTAATTACGCCCCCAATAATGTTTTTCTTTTGGCCGACTTTTATCTGGATGCTATTTAGATTAGCAGGGACTTGTTTTATATGTTGGTATGCAGTCAGCCTCCCTGAATGCCACAGTTGATGAGTGTTGATAAGCCTGATTTATTGTCTACCAAAATGAACTGATCGGTGTTAAAGAAGTCGAAGCAATTCAGCAACTCACTGTAATTTTTAAGTGAAATGGGTTTATTTTTTTCCAATTTTTTCCAATCACCTTCCCGCTATCTTCTCTTAGTTCAGCCACGTTGCCCATCACTTTCAAATGCCTTGAGGAAAACAACAAGGTGGACAAGCGTGTGACCCGTTTCGTGCTCCCTGTCGGCGCCACCATAAACATGGATGGCACAGCTCTGTACGAGGCCCTGGCAGCCATCTTTATTGCTCAGGTCAATGACTATGACCTTAACTTCGGACAGATTCTCACCATCAGGTATGGGACGTACAGTTCACTTGCAACTTTCATTTATAACGCCATGCATTTTAATAAACAAGATCAACCTCTTCTTGTACAAATGACATGGGCCCAAAAGGATTTTGATGCATAAGGCTAAACCTCCCCTACTCTTGAGAGTTAAATCGATTTTGGATGTACAAGAGAATATTTCTACTAGATGTGCCTTTCACTGTGGCGAGAAATGCTCCTTAAACCAAGTGAAGCATTTCCAAGCCTCAAAAGCGCAACAGCTTCATAAATGACTTTCTAACCATTAACCACCAGTCTTGGTATTTGATTTGGCATAGATGGGGGAATTGCATTTCAGCCAATGGAATGCATTTAAGTGGCTCTATTTTATGCTACTACCAAGGGTCAAGAGGTCATTACTGAGACCATCACTGTTGCACTGCAATGCAAGATTTTTAAGATGATTCCAACTCAACTTTCCCCCATCTAGTATCACGGCCACAGCAGCCAGTATTGGAGCAGCTGGAATCCCTCAGGCAGGACTGGTCACCATGGTGATAGTGCTGACGTCTGTAGGCCTCCCCACTGATGACATCTCACTCATCATTGCCGTTGATTGGTTCCTGTAAGTATTGGCTATATAACATGATGTTGGCAAAAGCTTTTACTAAATAACATGAGATGGTCAATAGAAAAACATGATCTTCTCAAGAAAGCAGCATCAGCACTCATCACAAACTGGACCGGGCTGATTTTAAGGAAGACCGCAGAGGTTTTGATCATGAGGGAAAAAAGTTTAGTGATGTATGAACTCAATCAGCTTCCACCCAGGAGGGATTTTAAGTGCGCAGTGCACTCTTGAGGGGATTACAGGACAGCTTCCAGAAACACTCCCTTCACATTCCACTTCCCTCAATCCATCTGGTTTTCATTCAGTCGGCTTCCAGTCCTAGTGCAATCCCCCATCTCCTCATATCTACTGGCCATGTTCCATGTGGTTTGAAGGCTGCCCGGAGCGATTGAAACCATGTTTGTTCTAATGATATTTCTTATGCACACAAATTTACAGACACTACGACATGGATTCAATTAACAATATTCTCCATGGAATTCTTTATTGTTTGATACTGTTGTCTTGTTAAGTCCTTTTCGTCATCTCTTGTTTTGTTATGTATTTGTTTGTCTAATCTTCTTGTGTCTTCCGTTGTCTTTTCATCATGTGTTTTCTTTTGCCTTGTCTTCTTTTCCCCTTCACATGTTCTCTGTCCTTCCTCAGGGACCGATTGCGCACCACAACCAATGTCCTTGGAGACTCCATCGGTGCAGGTATAGTGGAGCACCTGTCTCGCCACGAGTTGAAGCGAAACGATCTCGAGGTGGGCAACTCAGTGGTGGAAGAGGCAGACAAGAAGCCGTACAAGCTCATCTCACAGGAGAACGAGTACGAGAACGAGAGGCCAGCTGACAGCGAGACCAAGATGTAGGGGCAAAGGGTTTTGGTCCGAGGTTGCATACGTTCCTAAAACCATTGCACTGCATTGAACCGCCTTCCCAACTAAGCTCTTGTGAATTTGCAAGCCTTCCTCTCACATGATTGGAGGGCCTAAACGGAATGGATCTACAGCTAGAAAATATTTCAGCCAAGATGAGTTACACTAATGTGTGAGGCTTTTACGACATACTGCAGACTTGAAAGGGTTCACTGTTTCATTGTTTTTCTAAGGGTTTTTGGTACGATGCTTCCTAAGTGTACTTTATATGTCTGCCATATGATGGCATCCGTTTACTTTTAAGAATGAACTACTCTAGAGCTGTGTGGTCCGTGGCCTGCATGCCATATCCATCTACACTCAGAACTGTGATGATTAACCTCACCCACTAGAGGCCAGTACTACTGTGAGTCTTAACACCGCAGCAGATTACAGCCCAAACTTGCACAGACATTTTCTGGCTTTAAAGTTGTTGCTATTGTTCCGTTTGAGTGGTGTTGTAGATGAAAATGTAAGTGAAATGATAGTATAAAAATCGCTATTGGGACTGATTTGAAAAGTGTTGGCTGTCGTGCACATACATTGGGGTGACCAAGCCAATCTTTTAGAGGAGGGAATGGGCTGTCTACCTACAAACTTCTGTACAGACATCAATGGCTTTATTTTCTGTGATTTGGTGTACAGACATGTACTGAATGAATGAATAACGTCATTTACCACAAGGCACTTACGGCAATGTCCAAACCTGTGCTATTGTTAGACAAACAAGACTATCAGAATATTTTGGCAGCCTTGTTTTTTTCTTTCTTACACATATGAGGAATATGTGTCACCAATCTTTACCAATCATTAATACTATGTAACCAAAATCAATCAGCCATGTTTTTTAATGTTAATTTGCCAAGCTGAGACTTTGAACTTAGACATCAAATCAGAATGTCAAGCCATTATATTTCAACAAAAAAAGCACCAAAAATACCATCCAAATTTCTTTAATTGTATTTCAATCATACCAACCCAGATCCAAAAAGGTAACCTAACCTGCATAGTACCAATACCAATATGGGCATGGAACCAAAAAGATTTGGGTGAAAGATTCACATGTGAGTATGAAATATGAGCTTTATATTAAATTAGTTAAATGCTAGTCAGGGATAAAAATCTATAAAAAAAATCAAGTTGCTGGACTATACTCAAGTATTGACTCAATTCAGCTTCTTTAGAATCTAAAATCTAACGCTATGCCGTTTGATTTCTGGATGCATATTGTAAAGTAATGGATTTCACTTACTTTCTCTTTTTTTTGTATTATCTAGCTTGAATTTGTTAGTGCAGTTTTGCATTTTAGCTAATTCAGTATCGATAACTAAATGTAACATTTACATAGACATTGTTTTGTATAGAAGATTCCTCTGGATATACGGTATGTGTATAGAGAAATGTAGATAAATGTGTACAATAACTGTAGATTCAAATTGCTAAAGGGTACTTGAGGATTTTCTATGTATAGATGCTGTAGTTGTGCTCTTATGAAACCTAATGACCAACTTATAAAACCCCTCTAGTTCCCTTTACAAATGAAAAACTGGCTGATTTAAATGACCAAATGTTTTAATTTAGAAACTTGATGAAATGGAATAGGTCGTTTGTTTACAGTTGCTGGTATCTCTCTATATATCATTGTTGTACTCATGCATTCACGTGAGTGCACACACACAAACGCTCACCTGAATAATAGTTGTGGTTTTATCTTGCATGATTTTTTTTTAATAAAAAAGTGAAATCAGTGGTTGTGTATTTATATATATTTTTTTACATTTATATTGTTTATACTGAAGGACCTAACATGTCATCGGTGAATTCTAGCTAAGCCTCAAAAGGAGATTTATGTTAAAGCTATAGTTTGTACTTTTTTCATATAGGCCTAGAGTATTGTTGATTACATTCAAGCCGTTGCCAAATGAGTTGACACAATGTTGATTAAGCCTATCAGGTCTACAAAACTATCTCTGTATTTCTCTGTAAGGCAGCGCTTACAAACTGGTGTCGGCCCTGACACTGGCGCATGAGTTCAGAAAAATCCCCAAAATATTAGAGTTGTTGATTCTACAGCCAAGAAAAATACATGATGAACAGCAGAAGGTATAAAAACCCTGCGCGATCACCAATGGCTTAATCATTAATTATATTTCAATAACATAATATATATACAGTCATATGAAAAAGTTTGGGAACCCCTCTCAGCCGGCATTATAATTGACTCTGCTTTCACAAAAAAAAAGATAAAAGTGGTATGTCTTTAATTTACCAGGAACAGCTAAGTACTGGGATGTTTTCCAAACAAAGATTTTTTGAAAAGCAGTATTTGGTTGTATGAAATAAAATAAAATGTGAAAAACTGGCTGTGCAAAAATATGGGTACCCTTGTGGTTTTGTTGATTTTAATGCCTGTAACAGCATGTAAAACTGATGACTTTAAACACACAGTTGGTTGGATTATGTTGTTAAGCCTTGAACCTCATATAATTGTCTGTTTAATCATGAGAAAATGTATTTTAGGTGCCTAAATGCAAGTTGCACTTCTCTTTGACTCTCTGCTGAAGTGAAACAGAATGGGATCATCAAAACAGCTCCCAAAAGATCTGAAAAACAAAGATTGTTCATTGTCATGGTTTAGGGGAAGGCTACAAGAAGCTTTCCCAAAGGTTTCAATTTTCAATTTCGACTGTAGGGAACGTTGTCAGGAAATGGAAGGACACAGGCATAGTGGCAGTTAAACCCAAGCATGGCAGACCAAGAAAAAAACAGGAGCGGCATAGGTGGAGGATTGTGAGAATGGTTGCACACAACCCACAGATCACCTCCAAAGACTTACAAGAACATCTGGCTGCAGATGGTGTATCTGTACATGGTTCAACAATTCAGCGCAATTTGCACCAAAACATCTGCTTTTTATAAAGACCAAATAACTTAATTTTTGTCTCATCAGTCCAAAGCATTTTCTTCCAATATGAAGCTGGCTTGTCTAAATGAGCTTTTGCATACTCCATGCAACTGTATCTGTGGCGTGGGCGCAGAAAGGGCTTCCTTCTCATCACCCGGCCATACAGATGTTTTGGTGCAAATTGCACTGAATTGTAGAACCATGTACAGATACACAATCTGCAGCCAGATGTTCTTGCAGGTCTTTGGAGGTGATCTGTGGGTTGTCTGCAACCATTCTCACAATCCGCCGCATATGCCGCTCTTGTACTTTTCTTGGTCTGCTAGACCTGGGTTTAACTGCAACTGTGCCTGTGTCCTTCCATTCCCTGACAACGTTCCTTACAGTAGAAATTGACAATTGAAACCTTTGGGAAAGCTTCTTGTAGCCTTCCCCTAAACCATGACAATGAATAATCCTTGTTTTTAAGATCTTTTGGGAGCTGTTTTGATGATCCCATTCGGTCTCACTTCAGCAGAGAGTCAAAGAGAAGTGCAACTTGCATTTAGGCACCTAAAATACATTTTCTCATGATTAAACAGACAATTCTATGAGGTTCAAGGCTTAACAACATAATCCAACCAACTTTGTGTTTAAAGTCATCAGTTTTACATGCTGTTACAGGCATTAAAATCAACAAAACCACAAGGGTACCCATATTTTTGCACAGCCAGTTTTTCACATTTTATTTTATTTCATACAACCAAATACTGCTTTTCAAAAAATCTTTGTTTGGAAAACATCCCAGTACTTAGCTGTTCCTGGTAAATTAAAGACATTCCACTTTTATCTTTTTTTTGTGAAAGCAGAGTCAATTATAACGCCGGCTGAGAGGGGTTCCCAAACTTTTTCATATGATTGTATATTATTCTGAAATGAAATATATATATATGGGCTATAGCCTATGTGTGTGTGTGTGTGTTTAGAAGCTATCAATGCAGGTAACTCTTCCACCACTGTATATATGTGTGTAAACTATAGCTGGTTTCGACTGCACCTTGCAAAAAAATAAAATAATAATAGCCTAATAGAAAATAAGAAATATAGTATAACCTACAGTATAGGCTATACACAGTGGCCTAGCCTATATGTATACGCTGTAGGCTATATATATTTACAGTATAGCCTACCAATATTGTTGATATAATGTGATGAAGGCTAATGTAATTTACCTAAGCCAGAATTCACAGTAGAACAATAAATGCAGCAGAGGAGGTAAAGTTGTGTTACAGCGCCGTCTGGCGGTTTAAATCCGAAATGTCGCATGGCATTTTGTTTGGCGCCGATGGAGGGAGTCACTCGAGATCTTTGGTCAGTCAGACGGCAGAACTTCCGGTCGGCATTTTGTTCTACGAGAGGAGAGCCTCTTGATGATCGAAACAATCGTCATATTTATCATTTACTGTCGAAATTGGCTACACTTACTGTTTATGTCGGCACAGACCGACTAAAACTCCGAAGACCGAATGTTTCCCCGTGAACGTGCGCTGAAACATTCACCCTTGAGTGACGGAAGAAGAACGAATCAGTCCGACCCGGATTATTGTTGATAGCTAGCGAGCTAGCTCTGCAGCTAGCTGGCGAGCCAATCGAGTTCCTCCTGGAGGAGCTTCGAGAGAAGAAAGGGGGAGCTAGAGACACGGACACGGACACAAACCCAGCTAAAACATTCCCCTCCCTTTGAACGCAACATCCGAAGGTAAATAAAATCACACATATTTAGTTATCAACCAAACTTTTAAAATGGCGCTTATTAACAATAGCGTAATTACATGTTTAGCTGGAAGACCACCTACGGCGTCGTTAATCGTTGACCGGGAGGTAACGGAAGCTAGCGAACTAGCCAGCCGAGCTAGCTAGGTGTGTTTTTGCTCCGCTGAGGCGCACGGCCTCAACTGGATGTCACTTGTCGAGCCCGAGGATTGGGCCGATGCCACGGAATTGAGAGGCTCTGCCGTTGCTCCCTTTTTTAATTTCCTCTCTCTAACTCACTGCATTTCCCCCCCGAGCTTCAGGAAAAATGCCTTAGCAACCCCCGATTATGCGCTTCCTCGTATTATTTGAATCGCCGTCCGCTTATTTGAACGGGGAGCAGCGGAGGAAGCTAACCAACAACACTTTAGGGCTAGTTAGCACGACTAGCTCGCTATTATAACACGACTATTGTTGTTAGCGAGTGTTTGGTAGATAGCGTTATATCTTAACTGCTATCTGGAGCGATAACACCAGCTTCGCGGTTAGCACCAAACAGCCAGGCATTCAACTCCTTGGCAGTGTAACGTTGTTGATTTTTTTTTTTGCTTGCAAGAAGCGGATTGCAGCTGGCATTTCAGCTAAGTAAAAGAAACAGTTCAATTGATGGTAATGTCAACTATACTTTTGCTACTTGTTGGCCTATTAGTATGTTTTGTTATATATGACACCTAACATTGTTCTTAAAATTATCGAGGCTTTCGGAAAGGCTGATGTTGCTGTAGGTTGCTATCCTCCTCTATTGCAATGTTTTGACTGACGGCTGACTGAGCACTCGTTATGTTGCCTCTCAGCTTTAACTAGTTACTTTACTTTAGTAGTTTCATGGACATGCTAATGCTGTTAGAGGGAATCGGAGATATATCTATGCTTATGGACCACAACAATTGTAGTTTGATGGCTTTCTACAGTTAGCCAGTTTACAGAATGCGTACAGTGGCTGTGGGCTACTGGAGGGATGCCGCCCCCCCACTGCTGCCGCCACCATCACAGTGCATCTGTTCCTTTGTGCTGCCTCCTGCCTGTCAGTCTCACAGCTGTCAAGCCAAGCCCCTGCGTACCGAGGACGAGCACACAGACCCTAAATGCTAACATCTACAGCTAGTTAGCTAATGTTGTGTTTACAATATCCATCTGTTGATTCTTTAAAACAGTGCAGAATCTGCCCTCTCGTATTTACGGTTTGACCTCAATGATCGGCTTGCACATAGTTCTGGTTGCAACATTGTGTTTACAGATTTGCGTGGCATCAGTGTTCTGCACAAGTTGCCAAACCGATGTTGCATCTTTTCCTTCAGAAGTCGGAATAAAAAACTATTTCACCTACAGTCAACAGTGCTGCAAACTGTTGCATTCTGGGTTTGAAGATTGTAGCTGTGTTATGACATGGTCATTGCGAAATATGAAATGCACGTGTTACAGTGAATGTTGTGATGCTCTGTCTGGCATTGTTTTGCTGTGTTGGGCTCGTTTCCTGGTTCGTTTTCTAGTTTAACTTCTTTTTACTCAACTGCTTTCTGTACTTAAGTCTAATAAAATGCTGCTTTATGTTGCTATGTGTGATGCAGAGCCATGCTCTCTTTCAACAGATATAAGGAGTGGGACTTTTTTTCTGAAATGTCAGTGAGTCCACCCGAGACTGCACAGAATTCTTCAAAAAGGTATTATAATACTTTGAGCTGTTTATCGTTTTAATGACTTAAAACTCAACTGACTCATTATTATCAATATTAACGCAGGTTTACTCTTAATTGAGGCAACTGAGAATGAAGTGTTTTTGGGTCCTCTTGTTGTCTTTAATTTCAGTGTCTTTAACATGCAAACGCATCAATCATAACTTTGCGTCACTTAGAGTATTGTAGACATGAACAGCTGTGCACTTGCCATCTTTCTGCTTGCTGTAGTGAGCAGGTTTATTAACAAAGTGTGGGCTGTGTTAAGATACTCCACAAATTCCAGATTGCTTTTCATTTCGGTTTTCTGTCTCCTGTGCAGTCATACTTGAAAGGTCAAGGACACCTTACAAGCAAAGGGATTTATGACAAATGAAGTGCTACATGGGGCCCTAATTTGTGCAGGTCTTTCATTATAAGCTTGGAGCGAAGAGCCCTACGCTTTTAACTTAATGAAGGGTAGTAGTAGTAACACAAAGATTGACATTTAATAGATAACTTTAACATTTTTGGTTTCACAGTACTGACAGCATTATGTATATAATATATTATAATACAAATCCAGTTAGAAAAGAAGCCCATGTTGTTCAGTGTTAATATTATGTTGTTTCTTTTACAACTGTTTCTACAATATATTTTCACTGTTGAGAATACATTGATTTCCATTTTTCTGTAGCCAACCAGATGTTTACATATTGCAATGCATACTGCTATTAGGGAAATCTAAGTCATTTGACATGTCATTTAAATGACTCATACTAAGCATCCGTCATACACAGAGGTTGAGAATTATGGTTTACTCTACTCTTGAGTTACCAGTATAATAATAATAACAAACCATAATTAAGCAGCAGAGTTGTCTACATTCAGTAATCTGTGTATTTGTATCTGTTGAATATTTCCTGACTAACACCTGATCTTTATTTTGCACTCATGCTGGTGGTATGACATTCCCGAACCTGTGTTCCTAATGATGCAGAAAGCACTTAGGATTCCCCCTCATGGTTTAGAACATGTAAATAAAAACAACTATATTATAGTATTATGAAAGAGTTAAAAGGGCGAGATCTTGCTTAAATAAACAGTAAAACAAATCTCAAATGAAAAGATCAAATAAGACACGTTTATTTGTGGCTTGAAGATGATGCAGCAGCCACCATTTCTCTTTCAAAAACATCATATCAGCACCAGGATAGACATAGCAGTATACAGCAAGTGTTCCTTCATCCTGCGTTTTGGTTCCCTTATGCTTTATCTGCATCAATGTTATGGAACAATATCATCAAATCATAACAATGGTAATATACAAAGCAGAGTTAATAATAGTGATATACATTATTGATGTTGTGATATCAATGGTAATAATGCACTTAATATTAGAAGAAAAAATTAGATGATATAATACAAAACAAAAGTGTAAATATATTCAAGGTCTAATGTATGTTTCATTAATTTACAAATTTTTTATACATTTTTGTATGCTGCTATAATGTCACAGCTGGGTTTTTCTCCCAGTTAATATGGTAGTTTTTTTGTGCCTTTCCTTCTGTCTTTTACTCATTCCATAAATCCATGCTGTTTCTCTTCCACTAACAATTGCCCCCTTTTCTTCGTCCTTTTCCCGGCCATCACTAATGTTGATTTTCATCTTTCTCTCTCTCCCTGCCTCTCTGTTAGGTGTCAGGAGATGTGAGGACGGGTGTCGTCCATCGGCTCCCCTGATCTACCTGTGTATCGACACACTCCCCTACCTTCAGCATGAATGGGGATATGCCCCATGTTCCCATCACCACTCTTGCTGGGATCGCTAGCCTCACAGACTGTGAGTGACACGCAGCCGTGCTCCTAACACACGGTCACCGTTTCTTGTTCGGTCTCCGCTGTCAGTGTAAAATGCCAAGTTGAATTATTCTGTCTGAACAGATGTAAACTTGCAGTTGTAATTGCATATTATGTCTCTTGCTTCTTCTCTCTTATTTTTCTATGACCACAGTTCCTGTGTAACTCACGCTTGTTCTTCAACATGTATCTATCTCTCTCACTCACTTTTATTTCTATACCTCCTCATCTCAATCCTTTCCATCATCCTTCTCTTCTTTTCTCAGTGTTGAACCAGTTACCCCTCCCTTCCCCTCTCCCGGCCACCACCACTAAGAGCCTCCTATACAATGGGAGGATCGCGGAGGAGGTTACCTGCCTACTGGGCTGCCGGGATGAGAATCTGGCCTCCCAGCTAGCCCATAGCCTCAACCAGGTCTCCACAGAGCACATGTGAGTGTATAGGTGTCTTTTTGACAACATTGTGCCCTAAGCCACAATAAAGAGGTAGATGGGCAGTCAGTCTCAGACTTTGGGTAATGACATAACTTTGCTTTAAAATGATCAGTAAAAATGGTTAAAAACCGATAAGGTGCTACTGTTGTGAACTATGCTTTGTTCTCTTAATTATTAAAATACAAAAAGATAAATGTTAAATGAGATGGAGACATGAAAGACTGAACACTCTGATTCCAGAATAAATGTTGCCTGCCTTAGAGGCAAACTCACTAGATGCATTTACTACATATTAATAAAAGTCAGGAACTGTGTATTGAAAGGATTATTTTAAATGTTTTAGAGTTTTGCTATTTTACTTTAAAGGTGTTGCTTTGGTTTGGGGATACAAAATTATATAAAAAATATTTTTTTCAATTGTAGTAGCGATGTGCAAAGAGGCTTGTATTTTATCATGTCATGTTATTATGTTGTGTATATTGCGACAAAATACATATCCACTGAAATCGTACCTAATTACTCCATGCATGACTCATTACTCTGATGCAAACATTCTGTTAATCTAATTTTCCCTGAAGCAGTTCTACTTTGATTTTCAGCATTACACATGCATTGCTTAAACAGGCTAGCTCCCTGTGTACATTGGCAAAATCTCTACAGTCTGATAAAATTGTATATCACTAAAAATCCCAACCTAAAATTATAGGTTACAGATTGATAACATCTTTACATTTGTATGTTGAAATATGTGCAAGTAACCATGTTTGCATTCATGCATGCATAGATTTGAAAGATTACTCAATGTTTTCTATTTCAACGTATCTACTTTGTACTTTTCTTGCTCTTATCATGCTCTTTGCTCTTTGTGTGCATTTCAGAGAGCTGAAGGACAACCTGGGTAGCGATGAGCCTGAGGGAGATGCACCACTGCTGCTGCAGACCATGCTGACCAGGAACCCTGGCATCTTCAGGGAGAAAAG
The DNA here is from genome assembly GCF_949987685.1 of Ammodytes marinus. Lineage (NCBI taxonomy): Eukaryota > Metazoa > Chordata > Actinopteri > Uranoscopiformes > Ammodytidae > Ammodytes > Ammodytes marinus. The sequence continues at coordinate 20,171,504 of NC_137231.1, read as the reverse complement.
TATGTTCAAACCTACCTGTCACACATTATGACATGAAAGCACACCGGCACAAATACATAATTCATTTAGAAATTTCTAAACAAATACACTGTATTTTCGTTTCTGAGCAGATGTAATGCAGCAGCCGATGGTGCCACCGTACAAGATCACCCAAAATTCCATGCAGAGCCCGGTCCATTCTGCAAACTTCCAGCCGGCTGCACTTTCTCCCAATCCACCAAGGTGAGTCCGGCTTTCAAGTGATATAATGTTAGGTATTTTACTGTTAAGTATGCAACTTCCTTTCACTTAATTTCTCACTTTCTTTCCCTGTGTTCTCTTCTCCACTTTGTCCAGCCGGTTTGTGTCACCCCCGACTAGTACCAGTAGTCGGTATATGGGCCAGCAGAACAGTCCAGTACCCAGCCCCTACACTCCACAGAGCCCCGCCCCCGGTTACATACAGCAGTATTCCCACCAACAACCACCCCCCTATAACCAACACCAACAGATACAACAAGGTAAGAGCGTGTTTTTGTTTTGCATGCTCATGTGCATGCATTAGTGGACAGAGATCTGTGTTCTATTTTGTGTGTGTACGTTTGAGGTGTGTAGGTGTATATATTCGATCAAAGATCCCCATTTAGTATTTTCTTTTCTGCAATAATCTGCATCTGAGATCTGGGCATTGATATGATTTCAGTGATTTAAACTCTATGTCACTGGTGTTTAAAGCTTTGATCTTTAATATGACAGCATCTAGATTTGATCAGGAATACATGCATTGTAATGTATGCATTTAAATCTACCAGGTGGCAAAAAACTGTATTCTTAAATGTTCTAAATGCACTGTGCTTGCTGTTGTACTGTTTGCTGCACGTTATTAGTAGCTGTCGTTCTGTGGGCAAATCTATTTATTTTCTTGTTAAGCCGCTGGTAATGTGAACTGAACACTTACGGTACTCGATTTCCTTTAAAATTCCTAGAATGTTGCTCCATTGATTTATTACTTCATAGCCTTTTTTGCCTCCCAACCGCATGTGTTACCCCTTTTATTTACACAATTAAACATATTGTAAAACAATTACATTTTTTGTTTGTGGAAGGCCTAGTTTTTCAAGTACAATGTAAAACTACTCAATACTATAAAACAGAGAAGCCATGAACAATGGAAAAAATACAGTAAAATACAGGTAAAATTTCTTTCAGATCTTTGGCAGATGTGCAAAAAGAAACTGATGTGCAGCAAATGTTTGATAAATTATGTGTTTATTTATACTTTTTAGACTGTTTAAATTTAATATTAGTTCTTATAAAACAATTTTTTTATATATATACAGCAGTGCATTTGAGTGTTCACCATCTACTGAGTCATGTTTACAAGGGTTATTTCATTTCATTTAACTTTTATTTATCCTCGAGAGACCAATTGAGGGGTGACCCTCATTTTCAATGACGTCGAGTTCAAACAAATTCCAAGGAAAAACAACAATGCATACACAATATTCAATGCAAATACATCAAATACACAACAACAGGTGAAGAGAAGAAAAAAACAAAAAACAAAAAAAAACAATTGAAACATTTACATAGTGGTGAAGAGTGGCAGCAATTAAAATGAAATTAAATGGGTGAAAGTACAATAAAGCCTAATTAAAACAGTTACAGGTAGAGTTTGGCAGATTTAAGATAGTTTGTTTAAATTGGTTAAAGGATATGAAGGTTATGTTGGAGCTGATAAGCTTAATCAACTTTGTGTCAACTCATTTGGCAATGGCTTGAATGTAACTGACATTCATTTAAATTAAAAACTTACTCACTATAGCTTTATACCACAAACAATTTTATGAAAAATATTCCGCATTGTACAGTAAATGCGTATTTGCCTCCATATGCATTTTTTAGACACATATCCAATTCACAAGAGAATCTTCTGTTTTCCATGATGACAAGTGTTTTAATTCCCTCACTATTGGATTGATAAAATAAAATACTTTCTCCTTTTATCCGGCAGTGTCTGTGGCCAGTCCCATGGTTCCAGGTGGCATACGAAATATCCATGAGGGCAAAGTATCGGGGCAGATGACCAACGCTGCCAACCACCACTCTGAGGACTACCTTAACATTGTGCACCGACTTAGCAATGAGGTACGACTGACAGTCTAGAATGAATACATTATAAGTTAATTACTCACCCAAGGGAAATACTTTGGAACGAACCACACAGCGCCTGTGATGAATAATGCTATTTTTAAACATGCAATTTATTTGCATACAGTTTGGAAGTTCTGAGCCAACATTTGTCCTAGCAACTTTATAAAGGCTATGCATGTGATGTCACTCTAGGGCTGCTCGATTATGGCAAAAATGATAATCACGATTATTTTGATTGATATTGTAATCACGATTATTCAAGACGCTTATTCACTCAAACAGTGAAACCTTCCAATCTAAGAGTAAAATTAATATTTTACCAGGGATGTGATTGTGAACAACTAATTTATTTGCACGTTGAGGAGGTATGAATCTACAAAAATATCAACTTATTGCCTTTTTTTTACAGTGCAGGTTGAGTTGCTGAAAAAAAACTGCACAGCAGCTGCCAACGTAATATTCAGACTTCAGAATTTGCATCAAAGCCCTAATGATCATAAAAACAAGAGGCTTTATTTAAACGATGTCCATGGTGGTTATTGTAATTTGTTCAGCTGTAGACTGAAATTAACGGAGGGATCACTGTATATTTTCTCTAGTCGCGCTGTCAGTTTGGCGACATGCCTCTGTGTATCCAGGCTCAAGAAATGCAATCCGATCGCGGAAGCCTTCCACATCAACAACGTTAACGGGCAGGATATCCCCAGTTCATTTTAGCCGTAAAGCCACAGGGCTTTTCTACGGTGATAGGGCGGCTCACACTGGCGAGGTGTCACTGTGAATGACACCGTTACCCACCACCACGGAGTTTCAACTGGCAACTTGCTATTTCGCTCGCGCAAGGCGTTTGTGTTTCGATTTAACATCAGTCTTGGGCGAGTAGGCCACTTTAACTTTATGCTCAATAAACCATTGCACTGCAATCGCTGAAAGCAAAAGTGTTCGGGCGGGGGCGGGGCAGAGCGCACACAGAAGGGTTCGCTGCATTTACCACACAAGACACAGCGTGCGACACAATAATCGTTTTATTACGATTATCTTGTTTGATCGAGGGGAGCCAAAATCGTATCGAAATTGAATTTCAATTAATCGCCCAGCCCTATGTCACTCACTGTACATTTTAGTCCACACTATCTCTTCTCGGGTAGGGAACTGCATCTGCCAATGATAATTCAGATGGGAGGGGGAAACATTGAAAACACTGCTGATATAAATGTCTATTGTGCAATAGACTGCCCAACCAGATTTAGAAGAATTTCTGCAAGCTTTTACAAAGTGCCCAAGGCTAAAGAGAAAAAAAAGAAAAAAGTATTCAAAACCCTTTGAGCCACATATATAGGTGTGGGTTTAATTTTTGTGATTCTATTTAGGTTTTTTACTAGAGATTTGTTTTCTATTTTCTCTTATTAATATTTTTAATTGACATAAATTATGCAGCGGAATTAAATCAAATGTTTTCCATTGAGGGAATGGGAACGCCCATGGAAAAGCAAAATATATTTAGTGATAACAGTAGTATAAACGTATATATTATTATTCTGGACTGTGGGAAAGCGTCTGTGTCAAATTCCAATTATTTTCTTGTTTGGATGCAAATATAGAGGAAATGTACCTGCACACTGGATTTAGTGTTCCCTCCATAAGAGAAACTTTTATCGTTGATAAATGGACATAAAACCTTTGTTTAAATGTGCGAAGACAGTCCAGCCTGAAGCTCATGTCTGGTAGTTTACATCTGTCTTGTCTGTGTGTTCTCCAGGAGGGGGACTCCGCCATGAGGAACCCTCCTTTCTCTCTGAGGTCTCCACAGACTGGCTGCTCACCGGCAGGAAGCGAAGGAACGCCCAAACGTAAGGACACCACAAGACGCATTACACTGCATGTGCCCTGACTACCCTTTTTTCATTCAGGAAAAAATCCACTATTGGCTCTGTAATACAATGCGCATAATCTGAAATTCATCACATCAGAATAGATTGAAGTCATCACTCCTCAAAAGTGATACAAATCCACAGTGATTTTCTTTGCAGTCTAAGTGGCCTTGTATAACGAGGCACATTATTCAAAGTGTTGAATTCTTGTCGAGTGCTGTCTGGATTTGTATTAAACTGTGTGTTTCTGTTTTCAAAGTTGAACTTTCTTCTCTATTTGGTATCCCCCCCTCCCCATCTCAGCGGGTTCTCGTCCACCGCTGATTCTGCAGTCACCGCCTCCCTACGCGCCCTCACCGAGGGATGGAGGAGCTGACCAGAAACAGCTGCTCCAGCAAAGGAAGAAAGGCCCAGCGGTGAAGGAAGAAAAAGATATGTACGACATTGTAAGCTCTCCAAACAAGGACTCTACCAAACTCACCCTCAAGCTGTCCAGGGTCAAGTCAAATGAGTCCGATACCCCAGGTAAGTGGAGTCTTTGGATCAGCTCAATCTTAGCTCAATGCCGATGTTTTTGTTATGTGGTTTTCTATACCTCCAGCCCTAATCACTCACTACTCTAAAAGAAGTATGCTGTGTACACATGTTTTAAGAATGAAAAAAATATATTTATATTGTCACTCAGAACCATTGGACTACTGGAAACCATCTGCTTTTTCCTAATACATACAACCCTGTAAAATTGTTTTTTGTTTGTTTTGATAATTCAGGTGATGTGCCAGGCATGGACCAAAATTCTGACAATATGGAGACAGAACTGGGCTTTCAGCAGGTGCCTGTTCTCCAGCAAAATCTAGGCGCCCGGCTGCAGCTCTCCCAGCAGGCAGGCGGTGCCAGCGGTCTCCAGCCTCCCAGTTCCCCTTACGACGAGGCAGAGTTGGATGCTCTCGCTGAAATCGAAAGGATAGAACGAGAGGCTGCAAGTGAGAAGTGCTCAAAGGAGGTGCAAGATAAAGGTGTGAAGGATATCTCTAAATATGAATATATGGATTAAAAAAACTGAACACACAGTTGTGAATTTATATCGTAAGATGTTTTACGAGTATGTTGTTTTAACTTCATGCCTCTCTCTTTACAGATAAGCCTCTCAAGAAGAGGAAACAGGACTCCTTTCCTCTGGAGCCAGGTGCAGGCGGACCAGGCGGCCCCACAGGTGCACCAGGCAGTGGATCGACAGGAGGGGGCAATGCCGGCAAGCTCACCCCGCAGGAGGCCACCGCAGCTGGGAACGGTGCCAGCCGCCCTCCCCTCATGGTGAGCATCGATCTCCAGCAGGCGGGCCGAGCTGACGGCCAGCTCGACCCTTGTCTGGCTGCCCCTATTCCGGCCCTCGAGGCCCAACGCTGGCCTGAAGAACCTGCCAGTGGGCCGGCCGCTGTGGAGGGTTCTGACACAGCTTTGCGGTTGAAACCGGACGGGCGACCGGAAGTAATCAAGAACAGGGTGGATAAACATGACAGCAGGAGAGAGGGTCGGGAGTCGTCAAAGCACCGGCACGATGACAAGTCCTCGGACAGACGGGGAGACGTGCCAAAGTCCTCCAACCGAGGGGAGCACGGGCGAGACAGGGACAGAGAAGCTGATAGAGATAGGAGACATCGGAGTGAGGCCGGTGGCCGAGACCGACGCTCCCCCGACTCTCGCTGTCGAAGTGACAGAGATAGGCCTGGCTACCGCTCTTCTTCCACTGGAGAGCCCGGTCGGAGCGGCAATAGGCCAGATGGTTCCAAACCGGCCTCGTCCGCTACCGGTGCTAAACTTCCAGATTGTTTCCCTGCTCATCTCCTGGGAGGCCATAGTGACGCACTGAAGAACTTCCAGATCCCTAAGGTGATCTTGGCTGATCCAAACCAAATGTCTACCCGCCTACCAATCATTCAACTGTCACTGCCTGCAATCTCACAAAACCAAATCACAACACCACTCACCGTTTTACGTTTTGGTGTTTGCCATTTTTAAGCATAATTTGTTTATTCCTGGGTTTGGTCTCACAATTATGTTAACACATTAACCCACACCTAACATTATGTTGAAATTATAAATAGTTTTGTTTTAATTAATCTTTAGCGCTGTGTGTAAACTAAAGCAAGTACCTTAAAGAAATGCTCCACTTCTGTTTACTGCAGTGCTCAGAGAAGCAGCCCCCAACTACATGCCCCAACCTCAGTAAAGTGCGCTGAGCTAATAGCATGGTAGCAGCTGTTGTACTAGCCACTTCTGTGTGGTGTGAAAGGAATGTCTTCTGAAAAAATGGCTATTTACCTGTGCTTTTCTGGTTGAAGTAGTGATAGAAATGCTTAAGAGTTCCAGCTGTGCAGACTGGAGGAGAGTTGCTCCAACTGATTGGTTACAAGGCTACTGGCATATGACAGGAAAGAGAATGGAACCTCAGTAACAGTCCTTATTGTTTATTTTAGGAGTAGGACTAATCTCTATTCTTCTCAGTAGGGTCAAGCAATGTTTGGAATTGTCTATTGGCAATGTATGTCTGTCATCAGAAGGGTGAAGACAGAATGGCTCAACAACAAGTTTGATTGCAGTTTTTACTTTTGTTCACATTTTTAAGTGATACATTTCACTGTGAGATGCTGAAATCGTACGGCTCTCCCCCTCAGTCAACACCTTTAGCACAACAGACCTGCAGCATTGTGCATATTGAACTACCAGTCCATGATGCACTGTTGACCAGTCTTTAGTGGTTTTACCTGGTTTTAACCGGTTTCTGTTTGTGTGATGTATGTAGTCTATACCTGCTAGGTGTGCCATATTTTTCTAAGGTGAATTGCTGCTTCCCGGGGCTCACTGCCATCTCCTGCTTCATGCCCTCTGGTCTCGTGCTGTCTGGTGAAGGGTTGCTTATGCATCACAAAGCGAGGGGGATAGGGGTATCATGGAGAGGGAGGGGATGAGGCAATAGGTGGCTCCAGGCTGGAGCCATAACCAACTCAATATTTTGGCTGCAAATTACTTGTTGACTAGCCTGTAAATCCAGACCTGCCGCTGGCAAATTAAATTTGCTGCGGCTGTTGGTCTGGGCACGATCCATTGAAGCTCATTAAATATGTCAGAAAATTCTGAGCTACGTTTCAATTGGTTCTATCTGATATGGGCGGGCCAGAGCCCTATGTATGGTGCTCTGGGGCAGATGTAACCGGGTGAAGACAGTGCTGTGCATGCACCATCGAAGCTGTGATAGTAAACAACAGAGATGGCTGCGGATATGTTGTTTGAGTTTAAGACAGCTTTGCTTGGGCCTCAACACTTAACGATTTGGAAGACGATACTCAAATCTTTCTTTAGCAAGAAAGAGGAATGTACTGTTTTGCCGATCGACCTCGGCAAAAGTTTAATTTAACAGTTAGCCCGCTGTTCACTAAACGATAAGGGCTTAATACGTCACCTTGTTCACTGCTCTGATTGGTTGTAGTGATATCCAATTGCGTGCAGTGGTATTTGAAATGCACTCTTAGGTGCCGCCCCTTCCCGAGTTGGGAAGGTCTATTGACTGGGCCAGACCCCATATCGTTCTAGATGTGGGTCTGGATTTCCAGGCTGCTTGTTGACCTCATTGTTGACAAACTCAGTTTGGCCCCTCGCCCCTAGTGGCTGGGGGGAGTTGCTGCATCTGCTCTGCAGTGTTGACAATTTAGCAATGCAGTGTAGTGACTGTTAAGCTTAGGAAAAATGGTGGAGTATTCCTTTAAGTCTATTATTTTGGAAACTAACATCAAAATCACTCGCTCATGTCAATCCGTTTGAACCATTGTTTACATTTTATTACCCTGCCTGATTTTCTTTTCTGTAAACAAGGCATTTTTTTTTTACAATTTTCTTTTCGGTGTGAATTTGATGAAATTTAAGCTTCAAACTTGTAAACATCAGAGGGCTTTTCTGACTCCTTGTGTGTATGTTTTTCCCCCAGATCAAACGGGATACGGATGGCAGTGGGTCAACTGAAGGTCAAATGTGGGGCCAGCCCAAGGTTAAACTGGAGAGGCTGGGTTTGGTGCAGGACTTTGAAAAGAGGCCCAAGCCTGTGGTGCTTCTGAAGAAGCTCTCCGTTGACCAGATCCAGAGGATCATCCGGCACAGCAAGTCTGGAAAGAACAGGATCTCAGGAAAGTCTGCCAAAAGTAAGAACATCAAGCTGTGGAACTGCAAGCAGTTACACTCATTTAATCCACCAAACTTCACATCACAAACTTCACAGTGTTCACTCTTTCTGCACTGTTTTTCTATGCACTGCAACTAGATGGCATTGCTCTCAATCTTGAAAATGTTAGGTTGTCAAAATGTCACATTTTTAGGTGGAATGGACCCATCAGTTCTGAAGGAGCTGCCCCCCGAGCTTCTGGCAGAGATCGAGTCCACCATGCCTCTGTGTGAAAGAGTGAAGATGAACAAGAGGAAACGTAGCACTGTAAATGACAAGCCCAAATATGCCGAGGTCGACTCGGATGATGACTTTGACGCAAACGGAGAGTGTGAGTGAAATGATTTGATTCTTGTTCAAGCTGCTAATATTTGCACAAGGTTTGTTCATTTGATTTGAGAAACATTCCTACAATGTAATTAAAGACATGAACTGACAGCCTGTTGAAATAACTACTTGTGAATATCTCATCAAAGAAATATATATATTTTTTTTTAAATAGTATTTGAGGTTACATATTGACTTTTTTTTGTATTTTAGATAATGATTTATTTCTTCTAACTCTACAGCTGCAAAGAAGCGACAACGCAGAGAAAAAGACAAGGCCTGGGACTCCGAAGAGAGGGAGCGTCGTGGTTCAGGGGAGCATCGGAAAAGCGGGCAACGGGACGGCCGAAGAGGCTCAGGGAGCCGCTACAGAGACTCCTCTGAGGAAGAAGAACCACCACCCAGCATGAGTGAAGGTCTGTATTCAAGTCGTGTGCCACAGCAGTCAATTTGGCTTCCTTGTGAAATGTTTGATAGTGTCTTTGTTTGGTCTTTGCAGTAATGTTCATTTACAGAAGAAATAGATCAATGACATGTCACCACAGACTAGAAAGCATTAAATGAAATGCAGATATAGAAGTAAATAGAGAGCTTCTTAAAAAAACGAATTTTAGAAAGACAATACTTGACACACACACACAATCAAAACGGCAAAACAAATAAGAGGACATTTCTCTCACTCAGTTGCCAGAAAAATGAAAATGAAGGAGAAGCAGAAGAAACGGAAAGCATATGAGCCCAAGCTGACCCACGAGGAGCTGATGGATTCGTCCACATTCAAGAGGTTCAGTACGAGCATTGATAACATACTGGAAAATCTGGAGGATGTGGATTTCACTAACATGGGTAAATATCAGCGCCGACAGGCTTTCAATCTGCCACTGCAGTCCATTTTTTTAAAATCCAAATGCAGCAACTTCGCTGTTGTAATGTCCCATCTTCTGTTTTCCACCTGCAGAAGATGACGAGATACCTCAGGAGATTCTGCTTGGTAAACAACAATTGAACGAGCTGGCCAGTGAATCCGCCAAGATTAAGGCCATGGGAATCACCAGCAGGGTATGTGTTATAGATTTGCCTGTTGTGGAAGCCTGATGCTGCTTCAGATACAGATCTCAATACTGGCGTCTGTTGTTGTAGATCCCGTCTGACAAGCTGGTAAAACTGCTGAACATACTGGAAAAGAATATCCAAGATGGCTCCAAACTCTCAACCCTGATGAACCATGTAAGCTCTCCTCTCCTCTCCTCCCTTTCTGTGTAGAATATTCTCTGTAGTGGCATTTGTCTGATGATACAGAAATTCAAAAATCATCCATGTACAAAAATCAAAAGATACTGTCTGAATGTCTAGAATGAATGAATAAAAACATTGGGCCTACAGAGTGTGGAATGTTTTTGTAAAACCCTTTTCGTTCTTCTCTCCTCAGGAGCACGATGCTGAAGATGAAGAGAGGCTTTGGAGGGACCTGATCATGGAGAGAGTCACTAAGTCAGCAGACGCCTGTCTGACGGCTCTACACATCATGACCTCGACTCGCATGCCCAAGGCTGTCTACATAGAAGACGTCATAGAGCGAGTGCTTCAATACACTAAGTTTCATCTTCAGAACTCACTGTACCCACAATACGACCCGGTCTACAGAGTGGACCCACATGGAGGTGAGGAGAAAGAAAGAGATCTTTATTTGATTATGTGATTATCATTATTGTTTTTAATGAGTCTGGGCCTCTTTCTGTTGTAAATAGTGACATTAATCTCAAGAGTTTCAGTGTGTGGCTAATTATGTGAGAACCTTTAAAAAAAAAAAAAATTAGCATTGATAAAATGATGCAACAACTAATCTGAAAGTTACACAACAATAAACTTTTTTAACTTTTGTACTCACTTCATAGACTCTTCCTGCATGGAAGTACCGTTGCATCTAAAATAAATTAGAATATCTATGAAAAGTAATTATTTTCTGTTATTCAATTCAAAAAGTGAAACTTTCATATATTCTAGATTAATTACACATAAAGTGAAATTAATCGAGAATAAACATGCTTTGCAGAAAGTTACTGTGTAAAATCATAGTTTATGGCCCAAATCTTTGAGAAAAATATTTATGCGGGTTACTCTTGTTCCATGTAGGGGGCCTATTGAGTTCCAAGGCTAAGCGTGCGAAATGCTCCACACACAAGCAACGTGTGATTATCATGTTGTACAACAAAGTGTGTGACGTTGTCAGCAACATCGCTGAGCTCCTAGAGATCCAACTACTTACAGACACCACCATCCTCCAGGTAAAAACCAAAAGTACTTTAAATGATGACCGCAGTCAATCTTTTTTTTATGAAGTCGAAAAAGTTCGATGATTCATGCCCTTCTCTTTGTCTTCCAGGTTTCTTCTATGGGAATCACTCCGTTCTTTGTGGAGAACGTCAGTGAGCTGCAGCTGTGTGCCATTAAACTAGTTACAGCAGTAAGTCTTTGTTTTGTCTTTTCTAACGTTTGTGGACATGAATTGGGGTATTATCCGTTTATGTGTTTTTCCTGTGGTACAACACTGAAGGCATGGACTAACTGCCCTGTTATTCTCTGACCCTTAGGTGTTCTCACGGTACGAGAAGCATCGGCAGCTGATCTTGGAGGAGATCTTTACATCTTTAGCCAGACTGCCCACTAGCAAACGCTCCCTCAGGAATTTCAGGTAATTTGTTTTGTATCAATTCATACTGATATAAGAAATTAAATTCCATTAGATATTATAGGAATACGGGTTTCAAATGAGAGGCTTGAGAACTGTCCATTAGTGTGGCAAAATAATAGTTGAGGCAGAGGTGAAGATTTCCAGGCGTTATTCACCATGATAATACCCTTAATAGCAGGGGTTGACACTAACGGTTGCCCGCTTGCCCGGGGCAAGTGAAAATAATGTTTGGGAAAGTTGAGATTGCTTTTTGGTTGCCCGAACGGGCAAGTGGATTTTAGAGGGATTGTCAGTAGTCTAGGCTATTTATTCATGTCAGGGCTGTACGCTTATTTTTTTAGGTGGTAGCACTGGTGCTAGCAAGCAAAAAAAATCAGTAGCACAAAAATAAATTCAGTAGCACACAAAGTATGATCGAAAACTTGCATAACCTTAACCCATGCATTTCGCTCTAAATACCTTTTAGCCTGTCATCTTGGTCTCATTTGAAATTCTCAATTAATATCATATCCTAGTGTGTGCAGTAATAATTGTAGAAAAATTAATAGGGGTGCACTGATTGCAATTTAGACAAAAAAATCTAACCTGCCAATTGTAATTTTTTGCTGATTCAGAATTATTTCTCCCCATAAAATTAATATCTATATATTTTCTGTATATATACATATCATTATTATATTCATAATATTTTTTTTTTTGTTAAATGTCCTTCTGTTAATTAAAACCAAACTTTAAAACATTAAACATAGCCTATTAAATAAATAAGTAGGCCTATACATATTGTTAAAATTTGGAATAAGTTAAATAGGTTGTTGTGAATGTGTTGGGAGTAGTTCTTCAGTGGCTTATCAGTTAGTTGTTTAAAAAGTCTACTGTTGACTGCTCTCTGCAGCTGAAGCAGTTGATTTTCAAGCTAGCGCACTGCAGGGCTGTGAAGCGCTAACTTCTTGTTCTTACCGGCTTCAAAATAAAAGTCAACTCACGTTTGGCTAGTAACAGGCTTTTAATGTGAAGGCGCACAGGAAATGTTCTGTTTGCACACGCGCTAACTTAACTGTGTGCCGTCTCCTTCCGGATATTACCGTTGGTGAAGTGTATTAATCGCCGCACAAGCACAGGTCCCGAGCACACATCTTTCACCAGCCAAAGTGGAGGGTGGACTCAATAACTTACTTGCCTAAGACTACATTTACACGAATTTGGAGAGTGTTAATGTAGAGCCCCCTAAGCAGTGTTGTGCAGCACTCCTCTGTGTCTCAGACGGACAGCATCTGCTCATTAGCAAGCTGTCGCACTTGTGCGAGTGGAATTGTATTCATCATCGCACGTGATCAATTTCAGTAGCAAATGCGATCAAAACTGTCGCACTGTACAGCCCTGCATGTGTTATAGAGTCTGCAAAAAAAATGTTTTCCCGCTAACTCACACAAAATAGATCGGCTATATTTGCAATTGAGCAGCTGCGCGCGGCAGCCAGCAGCATCACGTTCTCTCTCTCGCACTCTATCTCTCTCTCACACACACACACAACAAACAGCCTGTGTGCGCGCAGTTTCACTGTCTACGTTCCTTCCGAAAGCCGGCTCTATTAGGCTACGGACCTGGTACCGCTATTCTCAAAACCCATAAATCAATAACGTTTGAGCTAATCGATACCGCTATGGAGTCCAGTAGGTCACATGATAATTTTAAATATCGAGTAGAGTCAGGTCATCTTCAACTAATTAGACCTACTTCGGCGTATTATTCCATCACTGGTCCGCATCATAGACTGTAAAAGTGTTGTACCTTCTGTCTTGAAGAAACTCCTTCAACCCGCTTCAACTCTGTCTCCAAAAAAAGAACTCCATCCGCTGAGCCGCTGCCGCTGCAGACGGGCTCGGCACCGTCTCATTATTCTTTCAAAGCATAGATTCAAAGCAGCGGTGATCAACAAACGAGAGACTGTGTAGCAAGTCCCGCAGTTAAAAAATTCGATACTACATATTAAAATCTGCATGATAATAACTAGTTAGCTTAAAAAAAAATCGCAAACGGTTCAAATGTGATGTGTTCAGGTCGGCTCACTAACATGATTATTAGGCACAGGTCAATAAACTGACATCATGATGTGTTCAAATGTAACATCAAGAAAAAAGGAAATTTTAGTTTTTCGCGAGAAGCTTGAATAATACAGTTTGGGTGAAAAACTTGTTTTCCCAGCAATATAAAATTAGTAGGCCTAAATATGGAATTATGACCTGTTAAAAGTCCTATCCTTAGCTCTGCTCATCTTATAAGCAATTACAGCAATAATAACAGTTCTATTTTAACAAAATAATAGAAAAGTATCGATAAAGATTTGGATTGTGGAGTCTTGATAATGGTATCAATAGAAATGAATGATCCCCTTCCCTACTTACAGTATAACTGGGCAATAGCTTTAACATGGTGGACTTTAATCACTTTTTGGCACAATGTGACCGTTTTAAATAAGTAAAATAAGAACACAGAATTTTTCTGAACACATTTGTGTGGAAGCTAACATTCAGCTTGGCTCTGAGCTAGACTGAGTGTTCTGAGACCCCCAAAACCACGCCAGGTGCCTGGCAAAAGAGGCCCTTTCACGATGCTGCAGCAGGAACAAGCTCTTGGCTGTATGTGTGATGTCATGATATCTAGGCTTATATGAATTGTTGTTGGTTGTATGTGGTCAGGATGAGACAAGTAAGCAGTGTTTGCATTTAAGAGATACGGTTCGCTAAAATTTATAATTTAATTAGCCTATAAATATCATTGTTTAACAGTTTTTTTTTGGGGGCAAGCGAACACCACATTCGGGCAAGTAAAACATTACCTGTACTTGCCCTATGGGCAAGTGCCTTTGAAACCTTAATGTCAATCCCTTGACTTCTATTGTTTCTTTTCTCCTGTTGGCTTAGGCTGAACAGCTCGGACAAGGATGGAGAGCCGATGTACATCCAAATGGTGACTGCTCTGGTGCTGCAGCTAATCCAGTGTGTGGTCCATCTTCCCAACGACAAGGACATGTTTGATGAGCATGACAAGGTGGGCGAGCGAGCCGACTTACAAAACCACCCCACAATCAAGCAAACATAAGATTCATATAAATACAAACACACATTTGTTCAGGAGTCTTTTTTTTTCTTTATAGGTCGATCAAGATGTGTTGATAACCAACTCATACGAAACGGCGATGAGAGCAGCACAAAACTTCCTCTCAGTCTTCCTCAAAAAGTAGTTACCAGTCCACTCTACACTTCCTTGAAATATGCTGTGTGCTTTTTGTTTACAAAGGTTGCATTGTACTTAAGCTTAAACTCTGTCACCTTAGGTATTAAAATGTGTACAATGCAGACTAATGCCATGGTAGCCCTCTAGTCAGCAGAAATAAGTATTAAACTACCAGCTTCCTTATGGTGCCAATGTTTCCCCATGTGCATAATATACTGTAGGAGAGCGAAGAAAATGTAGGGTCATATTTGTCAGAACATTGCTCTAAGTCTGTGAAGTACTCAAACACTTTTAATTAGGGCTTGGTCGATTTGACCTCATCAATATCATGATAAATTTAACATTTTGACCTGCTTATGATTAATGAACGATTATTTCCTTTTTTTTCAACTCATAGTTCGTTGACACGGTTTGTACTGTAAATATGCTCAACTTTTAAAGCTAAAATATTTTTATCTATTGAAATAGTACATACCTTATCTTTGTGATTTTGAAAAAATAAGGGAAATGCACAGATTAACTAGTAATGGTTATAATAATATTTCCAAATGAAATCAAAGCATTGCTTAAATGAAAATGTCACATTTCAGTTTTAAAGTAAACATCAAGTTCTCTAAAGTCGAAAATGAATAGCTTGCATTTCTTGCCAATCAAATCAATTATTTTAAATATTGCCATTTGAAAGGTAGAAAATAACTTGAATCTCTTGTAAAACATATTTTTTTAAATGTTAATGTCATGTTAAAAAAAGAATCAATTAATCCCTGCTGATTAAGAGTAAAAAAGGCTTGGACAGGGCCTAAATCAAAATAATCGACATTTGCAAGTTTAAGTTGATTACAGCTTCTGAATTTCAGTTCCGATTCATTTCCCAACCGTACTTTACCGTGTTTGGTAGATTTAGTCTGCAGGATTTATTTCAATCTTCATATAGTCTTGTCCCTGATCTTGTATTGTACTTTACCTGATGTTGAATGTGGTGTATGAGAATTGTGGTTGATTGTTCTTATTGTATCATGGTGCTGCCTTCTTGGCCAGGTCATTCTTGAAAAAGAGATTTTAATCTCAATGAATTTTACCTGGTTAAATAAAGGATATTGATTGATTGATTGATTGAAGCCTTAAAAGTTATATTACTATCATTAAATCTTTCTCATAATGCTTTCCTTTTGTTACTCCTCCCGCCACCTTCTCTGTCTCAGATGCGGCAGTAAGCAGGGAGAAGAAGATTACCGGCCGTTGTTTGAGAACTTTGTTCAGGACCTGCTCTCCACAGTCAACAAACCAGAATGGCCAGCTGCAGAGCTGCTGCTCAGTCTGCTCGGTAGATTACTGGTTAGTATGACCGAGCTCTTGCTTTTAAACTGGTGATTTGATTTAAATGTTGTAGATTAATAGCAGGGACAGTTTTGCCATCCTTTTAAAAAAGGGGAACCTTCATATACTGAGACAGATGTTGCAACTCATAAGATGGGAAAGACTTCCACAAGTTTATGTATTCTTTGCATGTTAAGAACTTATTTTGAATTGATGTTCCTCAAGACTTTTCTTTATGTCTAATTTTAGACTGCAGGGAAAAGATGTGTTTTTTTTCTTTTGGCATTCAAGTCAGTCTTGGTTTAATGGATGGTACGATAATGTGTCACAACAGTGTATTTCTTGCAGACAGCTGTTCTGATGTTGCATCTCTCTCTCTCTGTCTCAGGTACACCAGTTCAGTAATAAGCAGACAGAGATGGCTCTGAGGGTAGCATCTCTGGACTACCTGGGCACAGTGGCTGCCCGTCTGAGGAAGGACGCGGTCACCAGCAAGATGGACCAGAGATCAATTGATCGTATCCTACAAGAGGTACAAGAACAACTTCACATTCGATGATGTCACTGTCTCTCTAGAATGTAATAGTTGACAGTTGTAGTGACAAAAATCAGTTGAATGGAATGCAGGAAATTTGGGTGAGAATTTAGTTTCAGTTTTGATTAAAGATTTTTATTTTGGCTTGAATATGGATTAGTGTGCATGGCCCTTTTCGTAATGTTTGTCTATGGTTGTATAGTCTCCAGGTAGCGATGAGACCCAGCAGCTGCAGAAGGCTCTACTGGACTACATGGAAGATAATTCTGAGACAGATGCCTCACTGGTGGTGGGTTTACATTAGACTGACTTTAGATATGTTAAATCTATGTGCATGTTCTAAGTGTCACAGTGGCTTTTAGTTCTCTTACTTTATGTGAGCCGTTCAGCCACACATGGCAGCATGATCCTGTAGGTAACTTCCATATGTAAACATAACACTGAAAAACATCCATTAAGATTGTCAGCTATAAGTTCATGCTGCAATCTTATCAAATTTCTTTTTTCTTTTGGAATTAAATTGCTACATATACATAGGCATATCATAATAATATTGTCTTAAAGCACCGCTTACTAAATGTTACTAATATAAATAATTGTTTCATTGATATCTTACTCTATTGAAATGATTATATTCTTTGAATCGGCTGATACAGAGACCTTCTTTGTCCTTTAGTTTGCTAGAAAGTTCTACATCGCCCAGTGGTTCCGGGATAGCACCACAGAGGCTGAAAAATCCATGCGGAACCAGAATTCGAAGGATGATGATTCGTCGGATGGACCTCAACATGCCAAGGAGATGGAGACCACCGGTGAAATTATGCAGCGCGCTGAGAAGCGCAAGAAGTTCCTGCGCAACATCATCAAGACCATCCCGGCTCACTTCGCCACACTGAAGTAAGGATGTGTGAATATTAAGCGATGTTCACCATGTCACAGTACAAACAAAACATCTGATCATTCCGACCTTTCACGATTGCACTGGCCTGTCTGTTTCTTTTATGATGTCACAGCTGCCTGCCAGTTAAAGCCTCACTGCCAGTTGTATGACGGTTTGATCCTGTAACCTTCTTTCTCTTCTATCCAGAATGAACTCTGACACTGTGGACTATGATGACTCCTGTCTGATCGTGCGCTATTTGGCCTCTATGAGGCCGTTCGCCCAGAGCTTTGATATTTATTTAACACAGGTAAGATGTGAATATTTTCTACCATAAGTACTTTGTGTTTTAACCCAACCACAACAGCTATGTAGAATAAATCGTTCAGATTGTATAATTCAGATGATATGAGGGCTCACTGTTTTTTTTTTTGTTTTTTTTTTTCCCTCTGTTATTAGATCTTGCGAGTCCTTGGGGAAAGTGCCATTGCTGTAAGGACTAAAGCCATGAAATGTCTGTCTGAGGTTGTGGCTGTGGACCCCAGCATACTGGCAAGGGTATGCGTTTGTAAAAGCTAAACTGTCATGCCAGAATTATACATTACATTCACATTGTATACAGTATCCTACCTCCTGTTCCTATGATAATCATGCACTGTTAAAATTAATTTATTATTCTTACCTGTGTTGACGGTTATAAATGTTAACTTCTAGTCTTTTTTCCCTCCATGCTCTGTTACTGACTTTCTCTTCTCCACTTCTGCAGTCTGATATGCAGCGTGGCGTCCATGGTCGTTTGATGGACAACTCCACCAGTGTGAGAGAGGCCGCTGTAGAGCTCCTTGGCAGATTTGTGCTTAGCAGACCCCAACTCACTGAGCAGTACTATGAAATGCTCATAGAGAGGATACTGGTAAGTTGCAAAGTCAGACATTTTGCAGACATTAAGTTGTGCGGTCCATCAGTATATGAATATGATGGTTTTGGTACTGGCCATTAATGGATGAGCCATGTTTGCACTGCTGTTTGTCTATACTGGGGATAACTGGTAAATTGAATATCATGGAAAGGTCTATTCAAAAAGTGAAACCTTCTTTTTGTTTTAATTTTGATGATTACGGTTTACAGCTCATGGAATAAAAAAATCCAGTATCTAAAAATATGACAATATTATATAAAACCAATCAAAAAAAAAATTATAATACAATAATGTCAACCTTCTGAAAAGTATGTTTATTCTAGATTAATTTCACTTTATTTGTAATGAATCTAGAATATATGAAAGTTTCACTTTTTGAACTAAATTACAAAACATTTTTTATAGATTCTAATTTTTCAAGATGCATCTGTAGCTTTAAAATCGTCTTTGCACTGGGATCTTTACCATCATACTGTGCACCAGCAGGTGATCGTTATGTCCCTAAGCCACCTGTTCATTTATCAAGAGTTTTTTGATGAGGTTCCTTTTGAGTTGTGGTCAATTCATTGTTTAGGACTTGTACACTTTAAATCTCTTTTAACACCCAATCTTGGTTCAGTGCTGTTGCTGGTTCATGCATCTTTCTTTTCCCACGTCACTGAATTTACATCAAAAAGCATTGCAGGGATTGAGTTTGAAGGAAAGTTGCTTAAAATGGTTCATTTTGGCGCTTTCAAGATTTATATTATCACAGTCACTTTTAATAGCTGAATACAGTCTAGGATTAACTCAGATCATTGGGAAGGCTGTAGAATTATAAGCTTTGGATATTAAAATGCAGTCCAACAAACAAGCATTGTACTTATTCTCTGTATTCGGCGGCTGA
This sequence comes from Ammodytes marinus, assembly GCF_949987685.1. Taxonomy (NCBI): domain Eukaryota; kingdom Metazoa; phylum Chordata; class Actinopteri; order Uranoscopiformes; family Ammodytidae; genus Ammodytes; species Ammodytes marinus. The sequence goes on along the minus strand of NC_137231.1, from coordinate 20,152,497 downwards.
GATGTGAGCACATTGAAATTGTTGTGCCTGTTGTCATGGAAATGTTCAGGAGGGTTCATGAGAAGTTCACATTTCATTATAGTCATATGCTGCCACCTATTGTCAGGAAGATGATATTGCACCCCATGCAGATGTTTCTTTTGTAAAGGACAACAAGAGCCTAGTTTTTGATGTAATATTTACTTGTATGACTTGATTTTGTTTTGGTGCACAGGACACTGGTATCAGCGTAAGAAAACGAGTGATCAAGATTCTCCGAGACATCTGTCTGGAGCAGCCAACCTTCAGTAAGGTCACTGAGATGTGTGTGAGGATGATCCGAAGGGTCAATGATGAGGAAGGCATCAAGGTACAGATCCAGTGCACTTTTGTCTCTACAAAATTGTAGACGTTTTGATAAATGACTCCCACTATTACTTATTTACCTTTTATTCTATTTATTTCTCATACGTTTTTATAGAAATAATCTCTCTGTATTACAAGATACCTGTAACAAAACCTAGAGTTTGAAAGAATTGTACCAAGATCTAAACTAATGACACGTAAATGTATGTTCTTTATAGAAATTGGTGAATGAAACATTCCAGAAGTTGTGGTTTACTCCAACTCCAGCCCACGACAAAGAGTCTATGACCAGAAAGATCCTCAACATCACCGATGTGGTAAGTGTAACTCGCGTTCCTGTATGTCTTATCCAGCAAGAAAAGATAAGTTAAAGTCTCAATTGCATCTTTTTGTCTAATGTATTTTTTAATTCTTGTGTCTGATTACTTCAGGTTTCAGCGTGTAAAGACACTGGCTACGACTGGTTTGAGCAGCTTCTTCAGAATGTAAGTATTTGATTTTGTGTTGGTGCTTCACCTAGTAGGGAAGCTTTTTCTAATAATCTTTGTGTGTCTCTCTCTCTCTCTCTCTAGTTACTCAAGACTGAAGAGGACGCATCATATAAACCAGCCAGAAAGGCCTGTGTTCAGCTAGTTGATAATCTGGTAGAGCACATCCTCAAATATGAGGAGTCTCTTTCAGGTATGCAAGTTTGTAATTTTTGCCCTACTTAAACTGTTTTGATTTTCCTTTAAACCACCGCATGTACTTCTGTTTGAGTATATCAGTCTTCTATGGTACATTTGATATAATTATATTAAAGCACAGCACTTGGTGTTATATTTGTTTCCTCTTTAGAGAACAAAGGTGTAAACGCGACACGGCTAGTGTCATGTATCACCACCTTGTACTTGTTCAGCAAGATCAGGGCCCAGCTCATGGTCAAACATGCCATGACCATTCAACCCTACCTGACCACGAAGTGTAATGTAAGTTGTTTTCACTAAATTTATTTTCCTATTGCAAAATGATTAAGAAAATAAATCGTCTTACCGCAAAATTAATGATGTCATTCATCAGCATTGGATTGAGCAGTGGAACCACACAATGCTTATTTGTGTCACCTGTCCTGAAAAGCTTATAGTCATTGGTAAATTAAGGGACTACCAATCAAGCCATTGCTGGTGTCCATACTACAGAGCTTCCACAGTAATCACTGTTCTATTGTTTGCCATGCAGACTGCCAATGACTTCATTGTCATCTGTAACGTGGCAAAGATCTTGGAGCTTGTAGTGCCGCTGATGGAGCACCCCAGTGAGACCTACCTCGCCACCATCGAAGAAGACCTCATGAAGCTTATCATCAAATACGGCATGACGGTGTGTTGCAGTGGCTTTGCACCACCATAAAACAAAGTTTGCTGTTTGTAACGTAGGTGTAGCTAGTGCTGTTTCTGTGAGGAAAAAAACCTATGATCATCCTCCCTTTCTCTAGGTGGTCCAGCACTGTGTGAGCTGTCTCGGAGCTGTGGTAAACAGAGTCACACACAACTACAAGTTTGTCTGGACTTGCTTCAACAGATTCTATGGTGAGATATACAGTTACCAACTTGAATCTTGATCAACTGTTTTTTTGCAAGGATAACAGAAGTCTCCAATGTTGAGCTTAGAAAAGTAACACTAAAACAATAACCTGCATTTAAACTTTCCAAAAAGGGCCACAAATGTAGTCTTACCCTGTATCCCTTCAGATATTTGACTGTAGAGTCACCAGTGCTAGAGAAACAAAAGAAACTTCAATTTTAAATAATTCCTTTATTTTTCTAGGTGCACTTAACAAGCTAAAGGTTCAGCATAGCGAGGACCCCAACAGCACGACGTTGGTAGCAAACAAGCCTTTCCTGCTGCGATCGCTCTTCACTGTGGGCGCCCTGGCCCGACACTTTGACTTTGACCTGGAGGAGTTCAAGGGCACCAACAAGGTTAGGATTGCAGTTGACGTTGAACAATATTTGATATTTGAATTAAAGCTGTGGAATGTTATAGATGGCAGCTTTTAGGTAAACAGCCACTGCTTGAGAAAATGTTGAAACCTAAGTTAGAGCCACTGTCCAAATTTGCTTAAAGTTGAAGCCAAATCTGTTATCTTTATTGCTGCTAGAACAAGCGACTCATTTCATGCTGTCTCACCACTATGTGTCTATGCATGTTGTGTACAGGTTGTTATCAAGGAGAAAGTTCTAGAGCTGCTGGTATACTTCACCAAACACGAGGACGAAGAGGTCAAGACCAAAGCCATCATTGGCTTAGGCAAGAAGTCAATTTTTTTTAAATATTCTAAGCTTTGACGAATGTAAAGGTCACCATACTTAATGGGAGTAAAAACGTTAGAAAGGTTGACAGAGCGGGAGGTGTTTTGCGGAGTCACTGGCCTTTTGGTGTCCTGTTAACAACTTGCAAGACAGCATTAGAAAGGCCAGAGATGTGTCAGAATCTGAGACGTGGTAGATGGAGACTGTATTGTTAGCTTGTTCTTACATTTCTTTACTGTTTGTTATTCAGGCTTCCTTGTGATCATGCATCCCAGTCAGATGTTTATGCCTGAGGTGAAGACTTTGTACAACGGCATCCTGGCTGACAGCTCCGCCTCCATCAACCTCAAAATCCAGATCCTGAAGAACCTCCAGACATACCTTCAGGAGGAGGACACGCGGATGCAGTATGCAGACAGAGATTGTAAGTTACGCTTACGCTGTGGTTTAGCACAGCTTTTTGAGGCATACAGATTAAGTCTGAGATGTTAATTTGAACATTTTTGCCCGTAAAAGTTGGTGTGCCAAAAATACATCGGTGTGTTACGTCACCTCATTGAAATGGTCTTTTCTGTCCTTGCAGGGAAGAAACAGTCCAAACAGGAGGATCTGAAGGAGATGGGAGACATTTCTTCGGGAATGAGCAGCTCCATTATGCAGCTTTATCTCAAACAGGTGTTGGAGGCGTTCTTCCACACCCAGTCCAGCGTACGGCACTTTGCTCTCAACGTCATCGCTCTCACACTCAACCAGGGTCTCATCCATCCTGTACAGGTAAGACCTGAGAGTCACAACCTGTTAAGGGTTTTAGGAAGATATCAATTTCAAATACCGTACTTTTCGGCCTACAAGCCGCGACTTTTTCCCCGTTTTTCGACCCTGTTATTACACAGCACAGTATATATTCTGTAGCTACTGGGGATGGGCGTTAGTAATCGAGTACTCGAGTACTCCTCGTTTCAAATGATCTCGATTGGTGGATGAGGAAAATAGTTTTTTGTTTTTTTTAGTGTTTGTAGCCTTTAGGCCGGCCGGCGGGCCGCCCCTATTTTAAAATGTTATATACGTGTACAAAACGGCACAAAACGGATATAAAGTTTAACAAAATTAAATATTTTGATCCAAGTTAAATAAACTAAGCGTTGTGTCAAACAGAAACCGCAAATAACTGCCACCTCCGTGCAGCGCAGCCAGTGTGTGGTCTCCACAGCACCGCGGAGCTGAATGCGGTGCTGGAAAACTTGGAAAGGCACGTAAAGAAGCCAGGCTGACTTCGGGCACATTCGAGCAAACGACATTTAAGAAGCCTTTATTATGGAATACAGGATTGAGATTCAAAAGCCGACGGTGTAACGTTCCGTTAACGAGGAATTAGTCGCGGTAATTAGTCACAGACAGGAGTGAGCATTGCGGTTGGATATACTAGCCTACTACTTCTACTGCTTTGGTGAGTTATTTAGCCTATCTATGTGTTTAAATTGTCGGACAATAATTTTATTGTATTTGCTGCCCTTCTTATTTTAAATGTCTATTTTGAATGTTAGCCAACTACAGCCCATGCTTTTTTTCTCTCTCTTTTTTCTCTCTCCACCGCAGACCTACTCGATCGGTTTAAATTGTGGCCCGCTTATTTAATTACTTTCAGTTAGGAAAATGTGTTTTAAACTTGTGGAAAATAAATCCTTAATATCATATGGCAACTGTGACTGTTTGACATAAGCATTGAGCGCTTTATTGCGGTCAACCGTTGTTCTGTAGACAGATGCGTTGTGTCCTAAAAATAGAAAAAAGTTTAACGACGAATCGATTGATCCTCGAGGAATGCAAGCGATCACAGGAGTAGCGAAAACACTCGTGCCCATCCCTAATAGCTACTATTGCACAAAATGGTAACACTTACGTACGTTATGCAAATATGCAACTTGTTTGTTGAAATGTGGGAGCTTCCTCAAGCAGCCATCTCTTTCCCGACAATCCCCTCTGTGCACGAACTCTTACATATGGTAATTAAACATTATAACACCTGCGGCTTATTGTCCAGTGCGGCATATAGTACGGAAAGTACGGTAATACACTCTCCTGTTCGGGCTAATGATTTTCTCTCCTAAAATGTCCTTTCTTGTCCCCGTCTGTGCAGTGTGTTCCCTATCTCATTGCAATGGGAACAGACCCAGAGCCCAGCATGAGAAACAAAGCTGACCAGCAACTGGTGGAGATTGACAAGAAATACACAGGATTCATCCATGTGAGTCTGTGTTCAGTCATGATACCCTTTCATTGCTTCCCAAATAACCGTCAACAGATCATCCCCCGGTCATCCGGCAACATGTTAGCACCTGTGTAATACTGTGCAAGATGACCATATGGATTTCAAATGAGTGTGTCTCCTTGCCCACCTCTTTAAAGAGACCTGTTGCATAGCTGCTGTACTGCATGCACTGCTTTTGGAAGGACTGTAACTCCTCCATACCAACATACCAAGAGATTTTCCTTTTTTCACATTGTAGATCTGCTGTCAAACTTTTGCAATGCTGTACAAACACTGCAACTTCTCATCTCATTATGTTATTGGCACATTCCCATGACAACAGTTGTCTGAAAGGCCAAATGTGTAACACTTCTCCTTCAACATGTTCTCTGACAGATGAAGGCGGTTGCCGGGATGAAGATGTCGTACAATTTGCAGCAGGCCATCGAGTCGTCTCGAAAGGCCACCATAAGAGGTTACAGACATGAGGAGACCACCTCAGCACTCTGCGCCCACCTCTTCTCCATGATCCGGGGGAACCGGCAGCACCGGAGGGCTTTCCTCATATCACTGCTCAGCCTCTTCGACGACAGTTCTGTGAGTAAACCTGCGCTCCTCTGTACCATGTCTGCTTTTTCTCTACATTTGCCAGTAGTGTGTTTTTATTTTTTTTTACTTTCTTACAAATTTAACAAGCTATCTTTGATCATGAATGAAAAGTTACAATTTTAATCGGAGAGAACAGCAATGGGAGTTTGTACCAGGCACTCACTCTTCTTGATCATGCCCTTTCCTTCTTCTCTGTCTTTCTGCAGAAGATGGAAGTAAACATGCTGCTGTTCATAGCGGACAACTTGGCCTATTTCCCATTCCAGAGCCAAGAAGAGCCTCTCTTCATCATGCACCACATAGACATCACCTTGTCTGTTTCTGGGAGCAACTTGTTGCAAACCTTCAAAGAGGTAGGAAAGCATTTTTTTTTTTTATTAAAAGTGCATCCAATATGCTTAGTGGGCTTTTTTATTGGGGTTGACAAAATCCTGAAAAGCATACCACAGGTTTATTTTTTACAGTTATAAGTATTGATTTTAATTTTTTTATGAATTTCTTTTGTTCAGCTTCTGCTCAAGGAGCCGAGGCGTAAGGAGAAAAAGGTTAAGAAAGAGTGGAAGAACACGTCAGATGGGGAGGAGGAGGAGGAGGAAGGGATGAACTGCGGTTCTCCCAGGAGTAACAACGGAGAGAACGGCAACAGTGACGCAGACAATGATGAAGATGTGGTACGGCGGCCTAAAAAGGCCAGAAAACCTGTGGCAGAAAGCTCCGAGTCAGAGTCTGACCTGGACGATTTGGATTTGGAAGATGTGGAAAAAGTAATGAGACTCCTCCCAGACAATCCCACGGGTCTCTTGGACTTTGCTAACGCTGTTCAAGGCATCCTGTTGCTGCTGGTGCTCAAGCAGCATCTAAAGAACCAATATGGATTCTCTGACGGGTAACATCCACATAACCTGAATCTCAATGAATATTTCTAAATGTTTCAGTGTGAATTAGTTTGACGAATTCAGACCTTTAGCCACATTGACCTTTAACTGAAGCATGTTTTTGTCGTCCAACAGTAAAATCCAGAAGTACTCTCCAACAGAGTCTGCCAAGGTGTACGATAAGGCAGTGAACAGAAAAAACACTGTTCACTTCCACCCCCGACAAACACTCGACTTCCTCTCCAACAACATGGCCCATGCCTCACTGTCACACGATGTCAAGAGGCGGATAGTCAGACAGTACCTAGATGTGAGTAACAAAGCTATATCTATATATATATATATATAGTGGGCCCCTTTTTTTAACATACCATTTATATACATACCAGTTTACAGAGCCTAGGTTGTGTATAAAGACTAGATGTATATACAGTATGGACAGTTTGGGATTGTGAGCAGATATACATTGATTTTGACTAAAACTCATTCACCGGCGACTCCACCTTTAACTCCACCTTTTGCTTAGAAATGTGAAACATGTCTCTAAAACTGAGTATCTTGTCTCTTCACTCCACGCAGTTCAAGGTTCTGATGGAACATCTGGACCCAGACGAGGAGGATGAGGAAGGAGAAGCAGCGTCTGCCAGCGCTAACATCAGAAACAAAGCCATAAACGCCCTGCTGGGAGGCCCCGGGCCCATGTCGGGCCCCAGCCCGCGCATTCAGGCAGGACCAGAGACGGATGACGATTATAGTGACGGCGACGAAAGGACCCCAGGGGTGAGAGAGATTGATAACTACTCACACTTTTTATAACATGCAATTTAAATGTGTGGTGGGAAATAATGCAAACCCTCCCCCCCTTCTGTCTTCTCTGCAGTCCTCTCGAAGGTCTAGGCGAGCGGGCGACTCCTCGGACCCCGGGCGCCTGAGTGAGACAGTGGATTGTATGGATGTGATCGCCCTCAGCTGCCCCAAATACAAGGACCGGCCACAAATAGCTCGAGTCATCCAGAGGTCCTCCAACGGATACAGCATCCAGTGGATGGCTGGCTCCTACTCGGGGCCCTGGGCGGAGGCCAGGAAACGAGACGGCCGCAAACTTGTGCCTTGGGTGGACACTATTAAGGAGTCGGACATACTTTACAAGAAGATTGCCTTTACCAGCAACCACAAACTGAGCAACAAAGTAGTACAGACTTTACGCTCACTGTATGCAGCGCGGGAAGGAGGGGCCAGCTAATGGCTCCTGTGTGGTGTTTTTTTCCCCCTTATCTTTTTTTTTTGGTCCCCCTTCTCCATTTCTACTTTATGAAAATCCCCCTCTTCCCTGCTCCTCCTCCTCCTCCTCAACCTGCCACCTCCAACAACACAGCCAAACTTCACTGGATTCCTACCTTTCTCCTCTCCTTCCTCATTTTTGTAAGAAAACACGAGAGAGCAAGAATATTTGACACTACATACTTTTACATGAGTTATTCTTGCAAAAATGAAAAATGACACAGAACATAAACTTATTATATTAGAGGGACTGCTCATGTTTTGTTTATGTACAAGTGCAGAGGATAGAATCCAGAAGGCATTAAAGGAATAATTCACCCAAATTATCCCTTAAAAAGGCTATCAGAAAAGAGACCTGGAGGGAAATGTTTTGTCAACATTGTTGTGGGAGCTCCTTCGCTGTTGTACAGCAGATTCTAGTCGCTCATTTCTACTCCCACTGTATCATAGTTTAACACAACAAAAAACTAAAATGTTTATATCTCTGAAGACAAAAAAGCTGTAAAAAAAGAATAAAACCTTAAGTGAATGTTGGAAATTAGTCTTTTTGATGTTCTTATTAAAGTGTTTTTGGAGTTTATTATACTACTAGCACCCCGATGGTTTTTCCTTTTAGCTTTTAGATATTTGGAGAGAAAAATAGAAACAGAAAAAAAAAATATATAAGAATTTTTATTTTTGTTCACTTTTATTTGTCCATGCTGTACAATGGCAGAGTCCTCTGGATATAATTTATTCTATTTCGAACTACGCATGCAGTATATGTGGCCTATTGCAGGAGGATATTTTGTAAATGTAGATTTTGTTGTATTAGGTCACCCTAGTAATAAGAGGAAAGGGGATTCATACCCTTTCGGTGGAACAAATACTGCAATAAATTTTCTACTTCTTTGTCACTTGTCTGCTCAAAGTGTTAATCTGATCTTTTCTTTTTGCAAATGAACAAAAGCATAGGATCTGGAAACTGCTAAAGCACAGACATGCCTTAAAGAAGGTTGAGCATTTACATGTGAGGGAGAGGGTATACAAAATTATGCTTTTAAATAATTTCTGAACGTAGATTTCAAAACAAACTACAGCAGAATTATGGCAGTCGTGGCTTTAATGGTTTCACTTAAATTAAAATGAACTATTATGCAAGTATTATTTTATATTTTCTTTAATACTTGCCCTTTGCAAAATCCGGCTAGACCACTATGGAACATACATCAGTAGCTGCTCACATCAGTATGTTATTTACAACACCAATTCCGAATAAGTTGGGACATTATGTAAAATGTATATAAAACAGAATGTGATCATTTGTTAATCCTTTTTCTCATACAATTGAGTTGAAAACAATGCAAAGGCAATATATTTTAGATTCAACCCTATGTATTTAATTGTTTTTCATAAATATATGCTTATTCTGATGTTGTCAGCAACCCATTTAAAAAAAGTTGGGACGGGCATTCAAAGATTGGGAAAGCTGTAGAATGTTATAGAAAAAAGAAATGTTTGGAATTTTACTCACATCATGTTAACTGGTAACCGGTGATATTATCGTGAATGGACATAAAGGGGCATCCCGTAAAGGTTCAGTCTTTACAAGCACCATCTCAAACATACAGCAGTCATACACATTCACACGAGGCAAGGTGGGTGAAGTGTCTTGCCCAGGGACACAACAACCACACAGGTGGCAGAGCGGGGATCGAACCGCCAACCCTTCGATCATTGGCCACCTGAGCCACGGTCGCCCAAGACAAGATTGCGTATACAATAGTTGCCTCTGATCTTCACAACAATTTTAACCACACGAACATCCCAACATTGTCATGTAGTTGCACTGCACATATCCACGGGTAAAGAGTAGTTCAATGTAATTTAATCGGATGAGCCAGACTTTTTTCTAATGCGCGTTTCGATATGTTTCTGGACTACACGGCTCGCCGTAGTCTGGTATACAAACTTTTGGCGGGGGCCCGTTCGAAGCGGACGTTAGATTCTTTTTTGAAAACATTAGCTTTTTCCTCACCGACAAAACATGGAGCGGTACGTCTTAAAACCTACTTTAAGATTATTTGTTTGAATAATGATAAGAAGCAAACAACATTCAGACGAAATTTAATGGTATTGGAAACTGTGCTAAGATATCGCCCTTATTGTGGCTTAACATTAGCCGCAGCGAGATAACTCTTGTTACCGTTAATGTAGAGTAGAGGATGTTACCAAACGTAATCATAACTACTACTTACTAAAGATTTTTTTTATATTAAGCTGGGATATGATTTATTCTGCGTGTTGGGTTATTTTCAGTTATTTCACGCAGTGATCAAGAAACTGCATCGGTAATTTAGCTAAATTACTGCTTAAAAACAAACGCAGAGATGACGGGCTTTGTGTAAATGTTAGCTAGCCCATTTTCGCAGAAATAAGTAGATGTGTGAATTTTGTGGGACTGTATAAAACAGAGTGACGTTAAAAAAGTATACTTGTTTATTGTATGGTAAATTGTGTGCAGTGGAAGGATGAGTCGAGTGACTGGCAGACCATCGGATCTGCCTATGCGAGTGCAAGACAGCAATAGGATGAGCATGGCGTATACAACGCCCCAGAGGTTGGTTTAAAGATTGTTTTTTCTTTCTACATTCAGACATTATAGTTCAGTCAGAATAAATACATTTCCCATGTGCCATCAGTCCACTTATGTATTAGGCACATTTGCGGTTGTAGGCTAATAATAACATACTAGCAACCAGACCCACACAACAGTTACATGATTCCTGCTTGAGTAAATCAATAACACTTCTTTAAAGGTCCTTCTTTAAAGTTAATTGAAAATAACAATAAGTCGTTACTTGGTATTTAAATCTCTTCAATCACTTTCTCAAACGTCTCTAAAATGTTTCAAGACATAGGGCTACGATTTCGTATCTCTTTAACAATAATGATTTACAAATGCCTCTCGCACAACATCACACAGATCAGCATAATCTGAAAATCTAAAAATACTGAACTTTCCCTGCAGCAGGAACCCTGAATTAAAACCTTACACTTAATTCTCATATTCAAAGCTTAGTTTGGACTGCACATTGTAGAGTGTACAGTGTTGGGTATACTTTCATACTATTCCCTATAGGTGTAGTGACAGACACACAAAAATTGAGCACAGAGAGATCGGCTATATGAAACGCGCACATTATGTAAGTGATCACTGTATGAATAAAGAGCGATTTAACACTTATATTAAAATAAATAAACCGCTTACTTCACCTTTTTAATAAGAGCCTGAAAGTTTGGAATAATTTTGGCATGTGGTTGTCTGTATTTGTGAATGTGTGTGAGGATGAATGAAGAAAGGATTAATGTAGCTTGTTTAAATGTAAAAGTCAGGAAGTGCTGAGTAGAAGTAATTTTTCTTTCTTTACAGTAAACAGCCTTCATTTGGAAAGCTCAGCGTTTCCAAACCGCAGTCTGGGAACCCCGAAAGGCGGACCAGCTTCTTTGGTGGCCGGTATGTAAATAATATTTAATAAAATGACAAATGTGCATTAAGATCTGCATCACATAGAATTGAGAAAAACAACTCTAAAATACTTTAAACAAACAGTCAATATGCAGCAATGAAATGTAACAAGTACAATACGGTGGAAGTAACATTTAAAAAAAACAAGCTACTGGAATGTATAGTCTATACTCGTTATGTTACAACGTGTAGAAGGTAAACTCATTCACAGGATACATGTGGTAAAAATGTACTTAGATTATGAAAATAGTGTCTTTTGACTTTTGAATGACTGTCTGTTTTGCTCTCCTCTTCCATTACAATACCTCCACAGTGCAATTATTTACGTGCAAATGTAACTGGGAAAAACGCATACTTTTCTTTCCAATTAACAAAATGGATATTTGACGTTTTGGTGGTGTGTTTAATATTTTTCCATCAGCACTAGTGGAGCCAGCATGCCTCGCAACAGCCTCATGGCCGGGTTTCGAGCAACTGAGAAGATGAAAGACACCAGACCGCTGCATGACAAATCTTTTGTTCAGCAATGTATTAGACAGCTGAATGTGGTAAAGCACTTGATTTCTCCGTCTGTCATGTATATACACACACAAATATGTTTTTTTTTAACTTTTCTACACCCTTTATGTTCAATACATTAAACCCACTCTCTAGGATGTGACAATCACTTTGGTGCACCTTAGTGGTTGTATCCAAAAAAGTTTTTCTGTATTAGTGGCAGTGCAAAGGTCTATCCATCCAGCTTGACCTTGTCTCTTATATCTCCTGTAGTTCTTGACAGAGCAGGGTTACCCTGGCGCTTTGTCAGTCAAGATCCTCCAGTCTCCCCCTACCAAGGAGTTTGTGAAGATGTTTGAATTCATCTACCGCCAGCTAGACCCAACCTTTGAGATGCCAAACTCAAAAGTTGAGGAGGAGGTTCCAGCTATCCTGAAAGCCCTGGGGTAAATATTGTATTATTGTACGAGTATTTGTTTTCATTCATACAGAGAAAATAAATAAAGACTAATGTGTAAGTACCTTATTTGAGCCTCCATGTTGGCTCCTCTTCTGAAAGATTGTTGACTGTCTTTATCTTGATTTCTCTCCCTGTTTCTGGTTCAAGGTATCCATTTGTTCTCTCCAAGAGTTCAATGTATTCTGTTGGAGCTCCTCATACCTGGCCTCAGGCCCTTGGTGCTCTCATGTGGCTAATTGATAACAAGGTGAAAAGCAAATCTTTAAAGAATGTAACAAAAAAAAACGGCACAAAGAAATCCATTACCGGTATATAGTTTTTTTTTGTTGTTGTTAAAAGCAGCTTTGTGCTTATTCTTTGTGTCAGATGAACTGGAGTTCGGTTAATCAGGAGCGGCTGGGCACTGACTTCTGTGATGGTGGTGACTATATCGAGGAAGGGGATGAGTTTAATAAGGTACTTTGACTTCTTTAAACAGCAACCATGAGCCATAAACACTCTACTACTAAACAATGCATTTGTTGATGTGGATGTACTGTACATTTGTTGCTGGAATCAAATTTAAGATATTCTTGTTGCATGGCTACTAACTGTTTTTTCTTTATAGTGATGCTGCATATTATAAAGTCATTCAGGTGATCTCTGTCTGTATTGTTAACCAGAGTCAGTGTCCTCAGCAGAATTGAACATGATTACGGTTCCTCTTATTTTGTAACATGTATGGACTGTTGGTTTATCTTCTTTTCACTAATATACTGTCTTTCACTTCTGTGTTCCTGTGCAGCTCTGCCTAGACTCCACAGGGGAGACATACTTCAAGTTCATGCAGGGTGATGACACATTTGATGATGAGGAGGAAGAATTTGACATTAAACTTAGTAAGCACACCATATTCCTGTCAAATGAGCTTTTTTTTAAATAAATCATTTTCTATGTGTATTCCAGAATAATCTTAATTCACGTGTTTCTCTATCACTCTCTCTTTCTCTCTACATATATATATATATATATATATATATATATATACAGCTCTGGAAAAAATAAGAGACCACTCCAAATGTTAAGTGTCTCTCATTTTACTATTTATAGACATGTTTTTGAGTAAAATGAACATTTTGGTTCTATAATATAAACTACTGACAACATATCTACCAAATTCTAATACATTTTTTGCCATTAAGAGCATTTTCAATAAGTTATGTAGAGGTGAAGATTTAAGAAAAATCCAGACTGGTCTCTTAATTTTTTCGGAAGCTGTATATATTATATATACATTTTGATATTGGAAAATAATTGAAGACGTGCATTTGTCTTCACAGAGACGCTTTACAAGGTTGACGAAGCCCTGCTGGCCTCCACGGAGGAGAAGCATAGAATGCTCAGTGACCAAGTCCAACAACTGGAGAAGGAAAACCAGACGGTCAGAAGACTTTCATACTGACACTTGTACAAATTAGATAAATATATATATATTTTTAAACTTATCCGTTTTGCCATTCTTTTTAAGTAAAGTGAGTTCAAATGTACTGCATGTATTCTAAGTTGAAATGGTGAATACCTGAAAATGATCAAACAAACAATTTGTCTGAAAATGAAACAGAGATATGTTTGACTAAGGCGTGCAAAGGTGTTTTTAAGATTTAGCTGAAATATGTTGAGGCATTGGGCTCCAATATTGCACTCAATTTGAGTTGTGTCCGTATTAGGAAACATCTTAATTGTGTCATTTTCTGTGGATAGGACCGTCTTATGACCAAGAGAATGGAAAAGCTGCGCGTTCAGGCAGATCTGAAGAAACTCCAGACTTTTCGAAGCAGCCAGGACGTCTTTATAGCCAACCAGCAGGGCAAAGCGGCAGAACTGAACGATGAGCTGGAGACCACTGGTAAATATGGGCAATGAAGTGTAACCGCGGCAGTCATCACTGTGCACCATGTGACTGGAATTATTAATTAAGTTCTAAAAACATTTTAAATAAACATTACATTTTTAACATTTTCAGGTAAAAAGTAGCTCACCACGTTTGTTTAAATAAACTGTTATATCTTCAGGAAGATCATTAGGGCTTTTACGTCAGCTTTGAACATTTCTTATGAATCTGGAAAGAGGGTTGGATCTGATTTCACACACATCTTGGATTTTTTTTCTCATGTCTTTCTGCAGCCAGTCACCTGGAGACTCTTAAACATGAGCAAAGTGAACTGCAACTCCGCCTGCAGAACCAGAAGTATACCCCAGCTGACGTAGAGAAGATCAACAGAGAGAAGACGGAACTCCAGCAGACCATCTCCGGTCTAAGCAAGTCTCTGGGAGATGCTGAACAACTCAAGTGGAATGAGGAGATCGCTCTGGCCAAAATTAAAGAGAAGGTATGGTTTCTGCATCTAGTATGTATGAGGGGTGGGTGGTATACCGGTGTCGTCACCGGTGGGACGTCGCACCATGATATGGATTTCTCGATAGCGGCATGACGTCATAAACAGTCACGCATTTTGGTTAAGCGCAGCTCACTCATTTTGCACAGAGTAGGGGTGTGAACTTTTACAACATTTTTCATGTACACATTTAACCGTTTCATATGGGGGGGAGGGTGTCGTCTTTTTTTTTTTTTGCCGATGCTGTCAAAGTGACAGTGTGCAGTTGAGAGAGAAACAGAGAGAGGCAGAGATATCTTTATTTCATAATTTTGCTTTTTGACTTCGAAGTGATCATAACTCCTAGTGATGATCTGTTTGTAGTCCCGCTGACGGTTCAGCCTATCGGCTGTTTGACACGGAGATGAAAACTAAAGTGAAATTAAAAATCATGTAACCAAACACAATTAATGTTGTGTTAGTCATTTTCCAAACATGAGAAAAAAAGGTTTTCGTTTATTGATTTTTCCTAAACAGTTATGATTTACTAACCGTTTACCTGTGTACACGTGCACACCCCTAGCACAGAGTGTACGTCTGACAGTGAAGAGCTACAGAGACGCCTGTGCTGCTTCAGTGCAGCAGCTGAGGTTAATTTCTAACACACTAGCCTAACGCGCCCCACACACATCCTACCTCTACTGCGCGTCTACCTCGCGTCTGCGTCTGACTTTTGGTCACAGACTGTGAAATCAACGTAGAGCGAGCACACATCCAACCTCAGACGCACTGCTGAGGCGCGTCGGAGGCACGTCTGCAGCGACGCTCCCCTTCACCTCAGGAGGCTCGCCTATTTTTTTCTGAGAGCAGCGCGTCTCTGTGCTTTAACTGATAGAGAAATACTCTGCTGACAGTCATACCAGCAGCATTCACTCTAGTTACACGTTTACCCGGTGTGTTTATTTCAAAATAAAACATCCCTCAGTCGTATACGCAAATAATCCCTTTATTTCACGATTTAATTGTGCAATCAAAATCCGAGGGATTTAAAACCTAATTTTCAATTAGTTCTGGCATTTCATTTTTGGATAAATGACACATATAGAGATCCAATATAGTGAAGAAATAAAAAAGATCATGATGAGCGCAACAGTTTTCCGTTGCTCTATCTGTGTCTACGGCCTTCTTCTTCCCCGACCACACCCCCCTCTCTCTCTCCCGTATAAATCAGTAAAGTGATTTTTGAAATACTCTGCTGAGAGTCATATTGACTTCATACTGGCAGCTTTCGCTGTAGTTTCACCATTTCCTGGTGTGTCCCCTTCGAAATAAAACTTCCAACAAGCGAAAATATGGCTAAAAAAAATGGCAATGGGGCGCACGGATTACTGTCCAGACTCAATATAAATCATATGCATCATAGATGACATGAAAGAACTTCATTTTTAATGGGAATTATCTATGAAAACTCTATGTAGAAAGATAGGGCTTTTAGAAGCAGCGCTGCAGCAGCAGCTGCTGAGACGTTGCATGTGTGTCCGAGAAAAGTCAGAGAGAGGCAGCAGTAAGGTAACGCGACGCGCTCCAGAGGTAGACGCAGGATGTGTGTGGGGCGCGTAATGGTGTTAAATCTATTGGTAAGAGACTTGTCGGTGTTCGCTCACACGTAGACGAGTATCCCGGGGATCATTTCTATCTCCGAGCCGCAGCCTGTCCAGCTGTGTTCAGAATGTATGAAACTTCCATTTCTCTTTTGGAAAATTATACTGAGGCAATTTTATTACCAACATATAAAATGTATTTATATAACGAGATAGGCCAGGGAACTTACTCCCAAAATAGGCTAACATGCTACACAAAAAAAGTAATACCTTCACCGTTATATACATAAGAAATACTGTGATTAAAAAATATTTAGGTCATATCGACCAACCCTAGTATGAATGCAAAGAGGAGCAACAATATAACCATTTGGTTTGAACATTGTTTGTGTTTAAAAAGAAAAAAAAATGTTCACTAAGCATTTGCAGTAGGTGTAGATTGCTAATCATCTGTTGGAATACATTTTGACTTGTTTTCTCCTTTCCCCTCCTGTGTCTGTCCTGTTGTTTCCTTCCATCCCAGACGGAGTTGAGGCAAACCGAGTACCACAAGCTGGCACGTAAACTGAAGCTGATCCCACTGTCCGCAGAGAACGCCTGTGGTCACGATTTTGAGATCAGGCCGTTTGAATGTGGAGCTGGCAGCATGGTTCAGCATAAAACGCAGACACAGGTACCAGCTAATAATCCCGTTTACTCACAAACATTTGAATCTGTATAAGAGCGGACATTCATTTATTGAGTGTGGTGATAGATTTTGCTATCCTGTGTTCTTGTTCTGACCTATGCTTTGTGACGTAGATGCTCCTGAGAAAGCTGGTCGGTGATGTGGAGGAGGAGACCAGTCGATTAACCAACATGAAACTCAGTCTGGAGGAATCTTGTGAACAGGTGACACAATTGTTATTAATTTGCACTACTTACCCTTTTGCCTTGTACTGACAGACGCTATTACCAAAGTGCATCTGTGCAAAAAACATTTGTACATTGTTATTGTTCGAGAAGCTGCATGACCAAAATCTGTCACAGCTCAGATCTTGTGAACATCTAATGTTTAGAAGTTTTAGTTTTACATGTGAGTCTGGTTTCTAGTGTGACATTAGTAACGGTTGTGTGTGTTTTTTTTTTTGTCTTCGTCTTAGGTCAATTCTAACATCATGGACAAGTCCAATGACCTGAAGCAGATGAGAGAGCAGATTCGAAAGCTCGATGAACGGTTGGATTCTGACATGCAGGTATAGCCCATGTAGATCAGTTTGCTTGTGTGGGTTTTTACTACATGCACCAGATGGCATCTACCGAATGGCACAAATGGAGCAGACCTAACTGAATGCAGACTATATATATATATATATATGTATATATATATATATATATATTGGTAGTGTCAGTTAATTTCTGACCTATTTGTCTATTGAGCTGAAATCTCGAATAAGATCACATTTTAACCTGTTAGTGACATTGAGAAAATGCTTGATACAAGTACTAAAAATAGTTCCCTATGTGTTTGTGTCTGTACAGGAGCTGGCCCGTGAGGAAAAAGACTGGGAAGATGAGTTTGAGAATGTGGAGAACCATCGTAAGCTTCTCGAGAAGAAGGTTAATTATGGTTACGACGAGGCTGTGCAACAACTGACGGCTGCACAGCAGGAGTGAGGAACCATTATTATTTACTACCGTTTCAACTTAATAGCTCTGCCTTATTTATTCACATTTTTCGAAACAAAGTGCATGAGGTGACCTTTTACGTTCTCTCCAAACAATATAATAATGCTTAAAAAAGCCGTTGTATTTGTCTCTTCTTCAGATACCACCTTGTGCTGCAGGAGACCAATGAGGAGAGACGAACAGTAGCCAACAACCTGGCATCTGTATTTACCACAGCCACTAACCACTTGTCAGACACAGAGGTAACTTACTTTTTTACAAGTCTGAATATGTCCCTCCTAGTTTTAGGAAGAATCTATATTTTGGGCATTCTTCAGAGAAAGAAAAAGGGGAAAATTTACTCAGTCTAGGTATACACAGACTTCTCCTAACACAAAGTATGAATCTGTTGTAGCAATCAGAACAGTATTATGTATCAATGAAGTAGAAAAAGCAATTTTTTTCCCAAGCACAAACATGGCTTAAGCCATCATTGACTCAATTACTTGAGGTTTCCATGCAGAAAATATTTCATTGTTTAAAATACATGAAATAAACATGGCTAGGTTAATCCAAAGATATATAATGTATTTTAGTGCTTTTCTAAGCATGCATGGCCTGGTAGCAACATTATTATTATCACGGTATATCTAGCTGTATTTATATGATTCTAGTACATTGTGGGTAATATAACCTGTTTGCTTCTGTGGTTCTTCTACAACAGAAGTTTCAGGAGGACATGTATAACAGAGTTCACCGTATCCTCTCCAAGTCTGGAGAAGAGGAAGATGCTGCCGTACAGGAGCTGCAGGACATTTTGAAGAGCTTCAAGTCCAAAGCAAACCGCTCATAAAGAGGAACAAAGTATATTCACTCAAATCATTAGTGTTCTTAATCTGACCGTGATAAAATCCTCCTTTCTGTTAATCTAAGGTTATAATTCATACACTTTTTCAAAACTGTTTAATGTGCTTTTGCCCTCACAGATGCATTGTAAATAGCTTGGTGATGTTGGAGTTTTTTTGATGTCTGTCCTTTTGTGGTTTTTCCATATTTCCCTGTGCTTGTGTCTGTTTTGTGTAATTTAAAAAAAAAGAGTAAGTTTTGTTATTAATAAAGTTTTTCACCACTTTCACTTTCAACAATGAAATCCATTTTAGTCAGTCAATTCTTTCAAAATGTGTTTGTTGCACTTTGAGCTACACCAGTCCTTCCTCGCTGCAGTCACATTGTACCTTAATAGACAGCCTTGTTGTCCCAAAGCCACTAGAAGGCAGCATACACCACTGGTTGCTATAACTCTGTTCAGGTTGCTTGTTTGACGCTAGAAGCGTAACAATGACCTTTCTATTTAGGTTTTTGTCAAATTTAGCATTTCTTGTTCCTTAATGTAGGAAGGATTGACTAACAAATAACAGCATTAACAACCTCCATATTTAATTTTTTTGTGATCAACTTTTTATTTTGTACAATCAATGATCATTGTT
Organism: Ammodytes marinus; assembly: GCF_949987685.1. NCBI lineage: Eukaryota > Metazoa > Chordata > Actinopteri > Uranoscopiformes > Ammodytidae > Ammodytes > Ammodytes marinus. Next base: position 20,133,293 of record NC_137231.1, on the reverse strand, counting down.
AACAGTTCCCTGGTTTGTATGAGTATAATGTAACTTTCAAGAGCCTTAGACAAGGTACTTGCATTTGCAGCATTGGTGATAACTATTTCACAGCCAACACACCTAAAAGTAAAAGCCTTCTCTTAGAATTGATAGCATTCATTTAAGAGTCATTTAAAGGTAAAACATTGGGCAAATTAGGAATACTGGTTCCAATACCCTTTGATGGAACGTGAGACATTAGATAAAAAATGATTTGCATATTCTTGTCAGCTTTTGAATACATTTCAAATGAGCAGCCTTTTATTGATCTATTCCCACTATTGTTACTCTAAAATCCCAATAGGCTGTGAGTTACAGTATGTTTATAGCTCTGTTACATTTATGAATTTGACTTCAGTTTGATAATGGTTTCGGCGAACACTTATTTTATCAAAAGAATTGTGCACATAGTTCCCATTTGTGTCAGTCTGATTTATCCTATTTTTTACTGATCACATTAGAGGATTAAAGTTTCACTTATCAGCCAAAACCCATAAAACTCTGGCAGGAGCATTTACTGCAAATCATTTGGCCGAGACAAAGTTGGCAATGAGGACACAAACAGGAAGTCGAGTAAGTCTCTCCACAATGCTTTCTTCATGTCGGGGTCCATAGCGCTCTTCATTGTACCTGTTTCCAATGAACTAAGCATGTTGGCCTGCAGGGTTGGTTTTTCTATTTCATTTATATACAATCCAGAGATTTGATCCAAATAACCTTTGGCAATCTGTGTACAATCCAAACCAGGATTGTGGTTCACTCTAGAATAGCTTGTGAAGAAAAATCTCTTTGTAACCCCACTACATAATCAGCCCTGATCCAGCGTTTGCCAAACTGTCTTGTGAAACATTATGCTGTATTCACAGACCCAAAGGATCTCTCCAAAAAAGAGATGTCTGTTTTCTGAATTCAGATGCTCTCGTTGGACACGGTGGTGTTGATTTATGATGAAAAGTTCATCTTTCTCCGATTCACACATGTTGTTCCACTTTACCGGCGCCCTGCACCCAAACACTGTTTTTATTTATCTCTTGTTTGTGTATTTTTTCTAGTTTTCTCGTAAGTGTACATGACATGATCTATCAAACATAGACAGATCATTTTGTTCCAGCACTATCTTAAAGTCAGACCTTCAGGAAGTGTCCTTAAAGATTTTTGATTCGTCACCTTGCAGCCTTTTTTTCCCTAAGACACTTGGTGTATTCCCTTTGCATCTGGCCAAGGAGTTGTTGCTCATATCCCTTTTGAAAAGCATCATTGAAGTTGCTGTACAATTAGAAAAAAATTCAATTAAGCAATGGTTTGTTTACACAATGCTTAAGCTTAAGGGCTTAATCAACTACCCGTTTAATTGATTAGTCAGACAGAAATTGTCAACTGTAAGGATAATCAATTGATTGTTCAGGCAATTTTTCAAGCAAAATTACCAAACATTCACATGTCTCAGTCTGAGGTTTAACCCTTCGGATTGGACATTGTGTCAATACAGTTAATATGAAGATGTTTTGAGGGGGATGTTTGAAACTGGTCAGTGCAGCAAGCGTGAGAGAAATGTTTTGGCAGATGTTATGAGGTGATGGCAAGGGCCTCCGCATAGAGAGGGAATGAAAATGTGATGGATAACTTCCGTCATTAGAAAAGGCAACCCCTGTGTGTGTGTGTGTGTGTGTGTGTGTGTGTGTGTGTGTGTGTGTGTGTGTGTGTGTGTGTGTGTGTGTGTGTGTGTGTGTGTGTGTGAGTGAGAGTGGTTGTTTGTGTGTGTGTGTGCAGGAAGTTGAAGGAAAGGAGAAGTTGGTACCATGTGTACAGAGACTTACAAGAACGTAACAGGACAGACCTTGGTGTGTTTATCAGATCCCTTACAGACAGACAGGTGGCATCCATACAAGTTATTGTATTAGACTTAAGACTGTGTGTCTTGCATGTGTGGGGAAATTAATATCATGATGTGTGTATCTTTGTCCCCCCTTGAGGCTTTTGCATGGTGGCTTAAATGTGTGTGTGTCCACCTGCAGGACTTAGCGTGCGTTTATTCTTAAAAAACCTTTGTTTGTATCAGTTTTTATTTTCGTGTTTTTTGCCCATTTATATGCTTCCTTACACGTTATGTTGTTATTGTGTAGTGTGTGTGTTCCCCCTGTGTTGCTTGTGGCCCTTGGCCTGTGTGGACCTGTTATTATCACGGATCAGTGCGTTCAAAGACATGCACCATGAATTTTTAATACATTGTACGCTACTGCTCTCACATAGGGGACATCAATGTGACCTGGCTGGGGGGCAGGAGCCTAGGTGGTGTGTGTGTGTGTGTGTGTGTGTGTGTGTGTGTGTGTGTGTGTGTGTGTGTGTGTGTGTGTGTGTGTGTGTGTGTGTGTGTTTCTCTCTCTGTCTCTCTCTCTCTCTCTGTCTATCTCTCTCTCTCATGGGGCTTTTCGTAGAGGGGAGATGTTAGGTGGAAGGTTACGTGACGGTGTGGATGTTTCGTGTGCAAACGAGACAGAGACTCTTGGGTGCCAACAAAAACCTAAAAAGCCAAGATTAGAAAAGGTTATTTTCTTCCCTGCTCCTTGACCTTGAGTTGCAGGCTTTCAGCAGCTAATCTGTCACACCAGAGACATTCGGAGTAGGTGGAGCAGTGAGGTGTTAATGTGGAGTCTTCACCCATCCGCCACTAGAATAATCTGTTCTACAGATGTGGGAAATTGGGGCATAGAGAGAGAAAAGGGGGAAGATGAGGAGAGAAGGCGAGCTCTGTCTTATAATTTCCCCCACTGTTTTTCTTTCTCTCGGCTCCCTGTCAAAACACCATTGTCTAGCTGAAATCTGTCTCCCTTAGACCTACATGAGTACTTCTGGCATTTGGATGTTCTGTTCCACAACTAATTGTCTCCAGATTTTTGAAGACTAAATCCACTTCAGCTCTGTCTGAGCGTGGCGCAAACACACACAGAAATAATGCAACTGTTGTAATAGGATTCAGTTTTTGAAGAACTCTACTGCTACTACTGTGTCTTGTTGCACAGGATTGTTGACATTTCCAATTCAGCGCGGCCATTTATAATCGCTGAGTTTTTGGTTAAGCTCAGTCTATCCTTTGTCTGCTGGAGAATGAGCAACATTTGTGTGTCCGCATAGAGTATGAAATGTATTAGAGATGTGTACTTACAGTCAGACATACTTTCTGTAAGTACTCATCAAAATAGAACATATTGTAGATCAGACAGCGCATGCAACTTTACATTGTCATGGCCATGTCAGCTCAACCCTTGTTATGGCAGAGTGTCTGTAACAAGAGTATATAAGGAAACATCATTTTTTTTTCATACTATTCATCTGTGCAGCAACCAGCACCTGGATGGAAGGACGGACATGTGTCTTTCTATCAGATCTACTTCATATTAATGTTTAGATGTGCATCAATAGCATCATTTGTCTAGTTTTCACAGGTCATTTTGTGTCGGCCATGTGCCTTTGATTCTCAGAACTTGTAAAAAAGTATCATTTGAAAGTTGCATGTGGTTATCTCCTAGATTTGACTCGACATGCAGTTTGACAAACCAATTGTGACCCATTTTCACCTCCATGGACATGCTGTTTTTGTCGGTCCATAGTCATTCCTTCTCAGCTTGTTATAAAAACGTACTTATCTCCGCCACGTCAACTTGCATCTGGATTCCGTACTCTTCCACCGACAGATCTAGAGTAGTGATACAGCATTCACTCAACACAGTCAGCTGCCCAGGGCTCACAATCGCTAATTCATCCATTCAAGGGGCACTCCAATGATTTTACACATAGTGATCAGTTTACTCATTGTGGGGTCTATGACTCAGCCTGTGCATGTCTCATGTTGCTCTTTGTCAAGGCTTTGTCAAATCTGAGAAAATAATGTATCACAGTTATGTCATCAGGGTTAACCTAGGCTCAGGTTGAGAGGCTACAAATGTCATACTTACATAATAATTACAAACTGGGCTGTGGGGTTTGAAAGATGCGGACGCTTATGCAAACATGGATCAATCAGGTTTTTCCTCTGTGTGTGTGTGAGTGTGTGTGTGTGTGTGAGAGAGAGAGAGAGAGAGAGAGAGAGAGAGAGAGAGATTGAGTGAGAGAGACAGCTTCTTCCACTGGCTCTCCCAGTGCTTCTGGGGCCTGTGCTCACACAGTGGTTCCTCCGTGTTATGGTTCCTTTGATGATGGTGCACTGTGTAGACATTATGGCAGCTTCCTGCGTGACTTGAGGCCATGTTGACAGTTCCCTGTGTGTGCTGCAGCCACAGTGTGAAGTGCTGCAATCAGGGTATCTTTTGTTGAACATCAGATCCAATGAGTGAACGGTTTGCACACAGCAGGTTTTTCCATTTCAGCTCGCTCATAATTCAGCTATAAGGCATGAAACAAAACAGTTTCTCTAATGTTATTCTTTTGTGTCAGGACAATTTATCCGCCGGATCCACAGTATGGGAGATCTACCGCGGCCAGAAAAACAACACAGAAAGGAAAGCGTGTCCCACAGTGATGCCACAGTCACGTAGAGCTTCCCACAAGATGAAGGGGAAAAAAACAGCTGGACACCTACTTAAACTTGATGGTTTTCTGGGAAATATTAATTATTATGGGAGCATGTTTTGTGGTCAAAAACTAATTTGTATATTGAAAAAACAAATGACTAATTAAACTATAACTTTATTGTCCCCATATGAAAATGTATGTTGTGCGGCCAAGTTGAACACAGAATGCACACAGGCTCAAACATAGGATACATAAAACATGATAAAATAATATAACATATGGTATGAAACATATGCTCAAATATTCAGCTGTACCACTCATGGTTTAGGTAGCAGCCTTTAAACAGAGGAGAACTCATTATTCCTGCTCTACTCTTACCCTTTGTTGTTGTTGTTGATTTATAATAACACATATATAATATCATGACTTTTAGTCCCTAAGGCTCAAGCTTCTAAAATGCCTTTGTTCACTTCCCATAATACAACTCATGATACATTTTCATTCCTCTCTCCATAATGACATTGTCTGTACAGAAAGACTATTCTGCATGCAGCAAATTAATATGTAATGGATAATTATAGATTGATTGACAGCTTGCGTGGTAGATTTCATTTGGACAGAGAAAGGCTAGCTGGATCCACCTTTTTTGTGTCTTCATGCTGAGCTAAGCATCAGCCCCCTGGCTGCAGCTTTATATTCACAATACAGACATTAAATTAGTATCTATCTTTTCTAACTCTCTGCAAGAAAGGGATAGTGAATTTCCCAAAAATATCAAATGATTGCTTTGTATGCTTAAATCATTTCTCTCTGATTTGGACCTCTTTAACTTTTCAGCTAAATGTATGTTGGAGAATGCAGAATTAAAAAAACTTTAATTTAATTTATAAGCTCTATGTTTGCAGTGTACCCAATGTAGCCTCTAGTAGGGATTTTAGTTTAACCTCTAAGAGTGGAGAGAAGTTTTTAGGCTGTTTCTGTCTAGCTAAAAGGTTAGAGTGTGACAGAGGCATTTCAGAGGTCAGGGTTTTATTTCCTGTTAAGCTAATCTCTGTTCAAAATGTGCCCACTGCTCAGTGTTTTTATGAAGGTCATTTACCACCATATGGCATAAGTTAAGTAAATCATAGGCCAAATAAACATGACATGCTATTATCCGCCCTCTTCGCTCAACTTTTTGTTACATTACAGTACAAAAGTAGCCTTCACACATACGCCAACATAAATCACAGTGTTTGTGTGTGTCTGTGTCAAGTCTGCATGTTTGCAAGCAGGTTACACTTGCATGTGGACTTTCGTAAGCGCTAAACGATGTATGTGATGAATACAGGGCGACTGAGCATGAGATATCAAATTTTCACCAGTCCTGTCACTGCTCACTCAGACGATGACGGGGGTCTTTAAGGCCCTATGAGGGGTCATGAGAGGGTCATCGTAGATTATGAAAGGTTACAGAGGGGTTATATAAGGGTTGTGAGTCAGATGTTTGAACTGTTTGCTCACTGCTTTTGCTCTGTGAGTCATTTTCTGGCTTAGTAAGATCCATTTCAGGGTCCATTCACCTTAGGGGGGAAACAGATGTCCGTTTGAGGATCAGAGGCTTGTAAATACTTATGTAGGTATTTTTGGGTTCTCACACACTCAGATTTGGATTTTATCAGGAGCCAATACAATATTTACCCCCATAAGGTGTTAACACTTTCCTTTCTAGTTTCTGGATCAATGGACTGGTCTGGCTCTGTGTAAACAACAACTGTTGTGAGTCTGAATGTGGCTATTTGTGCCTGTGTCCCTTTGAAGCCCTGTTCCTCCTCTGCGACATCTCTATTGTTTTTTTTCCGTTTGTATACTATTGAGTAAAGCAAAACCAATATGAATTTGGTCATAAACAGTGAAACCATGCTCAAATCGATTTACAAACCCAAAACAATCAATTTCCTTCTGTTTCCACACTGTGAATTCTCCAAACACAAGGAAACACAGCAACTGTCACAGAGCAAGCTTGCTTACATGGTTTGGAAGCCCATATTATTTTAGCTTTCTGATGAGCGGCAGATTTATGTATACCAGTGATTTATGAGAAGCGGGACAAAAGGCCAACTTCCATATGTAACTGCTGTTATCTTTAAAAATAAAACTATTTAAAATTGTAGATGTTATTAGGGATTAAGAATACAATGTATGCACAATTATCCCCTTAAATTAAATTTTATCACTATTATGTCAAATATATGACACTTGTTATCTTCTCACGACATCCAAAGCAGTGTGTCCAGATGCATTAAAACCTATTAAAAGTGTACTTTAATGATTAAAACGTGCTTTTTTCATCAAAAGCAACACTAAATAATTTCTCATATCAGTAAAAACTGTTTTTCTTCAACACATTCATGTTTTATATGGTTTCAAAGTGGTGGGACACTTTTTGTCACCACCGTCAGACAATCCATTAAAATGTAATAAAATCAGCCAAAATAAGGGGCAGCTGGCACTGTGAAGGACCTCTTGTCACATTCTACCTCTGCAGAGTACATATAAGATAAGTGTTGTAGTTTTAGAATATTTTACATTATCTTGAAAGTCCTGCGTCACAACCATGATACGTCAACACCGACTTACAATTTCTGAAGTTATTTGAAATGTTTCGATCATTTTATTTTCCTGAAGTAGTTCATACTAGCACCTATCATCAACAGAAAAACCAAATGGCTACTAGGAAAACTCCATTTGTTCTGTTTAAGAAACGTTAAATATGTCAACACTGTCAGATGTCAAAAATAATTTATATTCATATACATTTTGAAAATATTTTGTGTGGCCTCTGTCAGTCTTGGTGAATATTTGTGATCACTATACATCTCATGGGTCTAGCATAAATTGAGGGAAAATTAATTTGTGTTTTTGGTGTCTGACGGTGTTGACACAAAATAAGGAATGTTAAGCTAAAAAGCCCATTTTGTTAAGGAATGGCAAGGTAAAAATCCCATTTTGATAAAAAGGACAAAAGCTGGGAGGTTGTGTCAAAGCTTAGCTCAGTAGCTTTGTAAATGTTGGATACATACTGTACATGTAATTTAATTTGCCTAAACATAGGGTTTGTATTTTTCAACATCGCACCCTGTTTTGTCCCACTTCTCAAGAATCACTGATACACATATGGTTCGTCGGTGGTATGTCAATTCCTGGCACACTGCAGTGTTGTTCTTTCCATTTGGCCGGAGTTTAGCATATGGATGTGGATTGTGTTAGATGATAAGGATGCAGTGCTTATGAGCCTGTTTGTATCAGTGTGTTTATCTGTGTGTATGTTACATTGTAGTACGTATTCCTCTAATACAAATGTTTATCAGATTTTTTTTTTTTTTTAGGTAAACACAAATGCACAGTAATGCATCTCCCTTTTCAGATATAAGCAGTTTTGGAAAGAAGTTCACAAAACTTTGACTTAGTTGGTGAGGAATAACTATTTAATTAAATACTCGAAACAAAACATAAACAAGGCCAAACATTTATTTTATATAAAGTATTTACAAAAAATAAAATCGAAATGTCCAATAAATACACAATATAAATTGGTTAAAGGGTATGAGAAATAGGAGGAAGGAGCACAGCAATGCACTTGAAAAACAGGTGGTCTACAGTAAACAGTAAATTGAATCTGTTAAATGTTATGTTTTATCTTGGTAAATATGGCACAGTCACTTTCATGTGTTTCAAATATCATATTTTTAATGATCATCCACCTCTTTTTAATAACTTTGAGTAAACCCATATCAGTATGGTCAATGTTTATAGCACTAATGTTAGCCAAGCTTCTCTCCAAATTATTTTCTTTTATCTTTGATTTTCTTTTCTTTCTCTTTTTTTGTTTTAATGCTGGCCTTTAAGCCTTAGCATTCGATAACTTTTTGATGTTTCTCATTAACGAGGCACAACTGCAGTTACAGAAGGTAAAGCAGTCAGAAGACCCTCACCGTAGATCCTTTGCAACCTCCAACTTCCTCCCTTTAACACCAGGGAATATACAGACGCAGATGCACTTGTTGATTTACACGTTACACGGGAGGCTGCAGACAGCCGGCCAAGTCCTGCGTTCATTCACTGGGGGTGAAAGACATGGACATGGAGAGACATGGAGACATTAATGGATGAGACTGAGGGACATCAAAACGCAGGGGGACATGAGGGAAAGTCAAAAAGTGGAAGGATAGCTAGAGATGTAATAATAATTAATAATAATAATTGATAGGTTTTATATAGCGCTTTATTGCCTAGGCACTCAAAGACGCTTTACAGGGTTCCTGCGGTTCAATTCGTTCACACACAGTCATACCGGTGGTGGTAAACTACGAGAGTAGCCACAGCTGCCCTGGGGCAGACTGATGTAGGAGGTAGTGAAAGATACAAGGAAGATGGAGGGATAGTGAGGTGCGAGAAAGGTATAAAGGCAGTTCTGCTCTTTCCTCGTGTAGAGAATGAACTGTGAGTTAGTGGTCTGTTTCTCCTCTTGGGCTCTTTGGGACACACACACACACACAAACCCACACACAAATGCACACACACACACACACACACACACACACACACACACACACACACACACACACACACACACACACACACACACACACACACACACACACACACACACAAACACACACAAACACACACACACACACACACACACACACACACACACACACACACACACACACACACACACACACACACACACACACCCAACCACCACAACTGTGTTTACAAAAGAGATTAGAGCAGTTCCACTCTGTACCGCAGCATAGCGGGGCCATGTGTGCAAACGATGAGAAGAATGTTCACTGATGTATTGACAAAGTATGCTATGCACATTTTGTAATATTTATAACTTTTATAACCCCAGAGGGAACAGCTGTAGTAGGTTGCCATGTAACTCCATAATTAAGGGACACTGGGTCCCCATCTAACATGAGGACCCGACATTTTAAGATGTTTCAAGTCTGTATTATTTGTCTTTACTGCCTCCAGCTTTTTTCTGTTGGCAGAAGTAAGTAGATGGATAATTTTAGCTCAGTGGCTGCAGTTTTGTGGGGTTCATATGAAGAGTTTGGCGGTAAGCCAGTTAAAACTGTTAAAATAAGCAATTAAAAGAAATTGGTTCAGATAAGCTAACAGTTGAAATGAGCTTATATCAGTTTAACAATAAAAACTATTTGGTTCAGCTTAGCTAACAATTTCATTGAGCAACATCACTTTTAATGGTAAAACAGCTTCAGGTGAGCTAACACTCCAGTTGAGCAGCTTTAACATTTTATGTAAGTTAGCTATCAGTTATCATGCAGCATACTGCAACCGTTTGCTTCAAGTTAGTAGGCTGTCTTTTTTCAAGGATAGCCTACATCAATACCTAAAATTAATATCTAACCTGTTCTACCACCTGAGCTAGCTTAAAGCCACTGCCGAATAACACATATGTCACATTGTGAAAGACAATAAAATAGCCTAATTTCAAAATGAGAAAATGATCTAAATAGACGACAGCCTGAAGCTCTTAGAAATTAACAGCTAAAAGATGAACATAGGAAGTGGTACAAATCCAGCTGGTCAAATATAAAGTGTGTGTGCTTGTGTGTCTTTGGTGTCATTCATAACGCACCCCTTAAAAGCAAGCCATCACATCATCTCAGCAGTCCCATCTTTGCTTGATGTTGCCTAGAGTGTCACATTGGAGCTTCCACTCGAGCTGGGCTGTTCCCCAGTCTGTCTGTGAGCTGTTTCGTTTCATTACGCTCTAAAAAAACATGGACGGAAAACCATGTCATCAACCAGCCTGTCTTTAAATCTGTCTACATTGCCAAGGGCTTTTCATTGAGAAAAGAGTTTTCACACATGAACTCCCAGGAGCACGTCACATAAAACAAAAAAGCAAAGGTTTAGGCTGGCAGTCTAGAGGGCACTTACAGTACACATTTAGACAATACAATGTGTATAAGCTAAAGTAAAATGGCCCCACTCATCAGTCACATCGCAATCAGAGATTTAGAATTGCTCGTATGGACCCACACACACACACACACACACACACACACACACACACACACACACACACACACACACACACACACACACACACACACACACACACACACACACACAACAATGTACCACAGGTGTGAGGCTAAGACATAGTGGTGATGCACATTCTCAGGTTGCACCTGAGCCAATGCCTCTCCACCTCCAACACGCAGGTGATAGTGTTACATTGGTAGCTCTTGCCATTTCCTGAGGCAGTATAAACTAAAAGTTAAAATATCATCCACCAAAGACCTATTTGTGCATTAGCTGGGTTAGACAAGTTAACCGTAATCCCGAATGTGTTATGTAGGCTTCATCAAGATGCTCTCTCTCCATTTGTTATTATTTAAGACAACCACTGTTTCCTGCAAGTCAACAGCAGTCTCAACAGTTTAAAAATATTGCAAGATTTAAAACATTTTCCAGAGAAGATGTCATTTTTAAAATAGAGGGATTCGGCAAACATATGCTAAAACTTCAAAGTTGTAGTGTGTTATTATTTCTTCGATTGTTCTCTCTTTCCGTCCTGGTGACCATTGAGTGAGTGAGTCAGCATGTATTTCATCTGCAGTTCACTGTAGCGATGACTGATAACACGTGTCTATGTGTGTTTGTGATAGTGGTGAGCCAGCGGACGGTGGTCCAGACTGGAGGTTTGGCGATAGGCCAGTAGACAATGATCAGTGCAGTGCGGTTTCAGCTCCGTGTTAATCCCCTCTGCCTCTGCTTTGTGTTGCAGCCAGACCAATGACAGCTCAGCAGTGTTTCTACGAACTACAGCTCGGAGGACCCAACAGTTCGCAGACTTATTCTTGTTTAAGGCACAAACATACTAGTGTATTCTTTAGACATCGTACTGTCTATTTTAATATAGCAGAACTTTGGCGCCATAGCCCATTTTTATTCAGGCTTTTTTAAGTTTGGGAGAATTCCTAAAATAAAAGACCCATGAACGGCTTTTATCAATTGTGACTATAAGAAGATAACAGATCTAGGAGCTTCTTCTTGATATTGAAAACAGAGTGAGACAGCATCTATATTGTGTGTCTAATGGTCTAATTGGTAGCTGTATTGTTTTCATCTGCCATGCCTCTCCTTTCTCCCTCTGTGGTTGTCTATACAATTCACTACAGTAGTCATATTGCCTGAGTCATACTGACAGATTCCAGAGCAGTGGCACAAAAAGCTCCTTGAGGTTTGACAGATCTCTCATGAAGCTCCAAAACATTTCTGACACAGCCATGATAACATTTCAGTTATCGTTTGGATCTTTCTTCATGCCAGCTGGCACAATAGTGGCGGACAAGGCTCTGCCCACAATTGCTTCCTCCTGTAAACAAGTCAGTCACTGATTTGAATCGAACTATGAGAATTTGATCTACCACGAAGAACCTTTTTATAATGTAAATCTTTCATGTAAAGCTTGCATCTGGTTACTTGTTACTTTCTGTAATTCACATTGTAATGGCATTTGTTAAATGCTTTAGTTTTTGTTTGTTTGTTAAAGTCACAGCAAAAAAAATAAAAAAAATAACGGTCATCAACATTCTCAATATAATTTTTTCCTTCAGACCCAGCTACAACTGTGAAATTTCAGAGACACCAGGATATTTCTTCTGGAAATTGGTTTGGCTGTTGAATACATTGTGTACTTTTAATAAATGATTCTATTCACCCTAATTTAATTGATATCTGATCTGAAAACCTTAGCCAGACACCATCAAAAAGTGAGGGAGAAAAGGTTCTATATCGCACTGTAAGTGAACCAACCCTTTGATGTTCTATGTAACATCCCATGTCAACAGGTATACAGTACTGCTGCTATTTAGCACCTGTTTGGAACACAACCCCCTTAACCGCTAACACTTGTGTTGTATTACACTTCGGTGCAACATTATCCTTCATTACAAGCTCCTCTCACACCATGAACAAAAGAGCAGAAGACTCTTCAAACTAATGACAGTATCCCCTGACTGTCCGTTGGCTCTAATGGTTTCCTCACTTGTCCTGAGGAACTTGTTATGTACATTGTCCATGGTGGTGCCAGTGACAATGTGGCACTGTCATGGTTAACACATTTAATTGTTCGTTGTAAAAGTAACCGTTAGACTCAATTCACGTGTGGTCACTGCACTCTGGATGTTGTGTTTAAAAAAATATTTATGCAGATTTTTTTTTAACTTATCTGGATCATGGATCTGGCTTGGAAATGAAAAAAATAGTCTAGAAATTGAAGTTAAGTTAGGGCTGTGGACTTGTTGACTCACTCTTTATGCACAGTGGAAAAAAGCCCCAAATTAAATTATACTCTGTGCTGATTTTAATTTCCTTTTCATTTTAGGAAAATATTGATATTGAGAGTAACCGGTTTTGTTTCAGTACTGGCTGCAGATTTCCACCGCCATAATGTTATCACAGTGATATGTTCATCCATCCATTAGGTCATGATTTCAAGAACGGGGACATAAACATCTTTAGGATTTGATTTCAAGTTTCTTCCTAATGCCCACAGAGCAGAACTGTACAGCCCAACACTTCTAACAAAGAACCACTGGCTGTCCAACTCTATTCATCCCCAGCTCTGAGCGTAACTGGTCTGATCAGCTCTGGTTGAAAACTATTTAACGGAACACGCGTTGAGATGGTCGAGTTGCAGAAGAAAACAAGAGATGCTGCTTTGCCACGTAGTTTTTTGAACTGAGTCACAGCTCAGATAGACACATAGAGGCTGTGAAATGCGAGAGGGCAGGCGACGGATCAGATATCAACCACAAGGATTAATTTAGTACACAACAAGACAAATATTCTCTTCTTATGTTGTCCAACTCCTACATCATTGTCTATTCTGGATATATGCCACATTTTATTCATACTTTCTTTTTGTGGACAGCTGTCTCTCTAACATATACTTTAGCTCTTAACTCCATTGCTCCTTCTTCCATGTTGTTCATCTCAATGTTGTGAGATATTTCCTCAACATTCAATCTACACCCCTCCTCCTCGTCCATTTACTTTTATTCTTATACTATAGGTACTGTACTGTTGTTAGGGTATGGATGCTCCATGTGTTTAATACCAGACCCTGTCATTTGATATAGGGACAATAGATAAGTCCATCCATATTGCTCTTTTGTTCCGTTCCCTCTTTTACACAGAAAATTACATGAATACAATGATTGATTTCAGTTACCATTCATGTTTTGAAACCCAAGTTTTTTTCATGAGCGTAGGCTAAGGTAGACAATGAATGACAGCACGGCTTGTTGGTTGCTTAAATCGTCCACAAAGGACTGATACACTATATGCTGTGTTTTAGTAATTTGATACAGAATACTGTACACTGTGTAGAATACATTTATTAACAATTAAATGAGACGGGTTAAAAGTGACTATAGTAAAAACATAAAGATGGACTTATGTTTCTAAATTGAGGAAATCTTGTTTCTCTATCACAGCAAATTCATCTGAGGGTAAGACACGATAGGCTAATAGCAGTGAATAATCTTCTAGTTATGAAAATAAAATGTTTTGATATAGCTTTTCTCATCTTATTCAAAAGAAAGACAGACAGAAAGCAATGCACTGCAGTGACACCTTAAGATACTGAGGACAGTTTTCTTTTTCGCGAAAACTTTAAAGGTGCCACGTGGAGTTTTTGACCACTAGTAGCGCTACAGAGCAATGGGTCCCATTTTGTTTGTAGGCAGCAGGAACATAGAACACGATACACCCTCATGCTGCCAGTGTATTATTCAAATATTCCGTTGATACATCAGGTCGGCAATACGTCATCTGGACGGAACTCTCGTGACCACGCCCCCTTTGGGGGGAAAACAATACACAGCGCTCCATTCACTTTGTATTGAATGACACCCGTATTCGGCAAACAAACTTAATAAAAACGTAATACGACATGCCTTTCACAAATACACGTTACTTTCTTTAAAGCCACGGCTCTTGTCTGTCTATACGGGCTGTTTTGGTGAAAAAGTATTGAGTAATTTTCAATATCGAGACAAAACTCTTAACTAATGTATGCTGAATGCTAGGCTAATGTTAGCCTTCTGCTGTAGGCTAACCATAGGCTAACCCTCACGGACGGGAAAAAACACCTCAATATTGAAAATTACTCAATAATTTTTCACAAAAACAGCTCGTATGGACAGACAAGAGTCGTGGCTTTAAAGAAAGTAACGTTTTCTTGTTAAATGGATGTTCGATTACGTTTTAATTAAGTTTGTTTGCAGAAGACAGGTCTCCTTCAATACAAAGTGGATGGAGCGCTGTTCAATGTTTTCCCCCCAAAGGGGGCGTGGCCTGATTGCCGACCTGATATATGGACAATTGGTGGCAGTAATGAACAAAGAAGTATCGCAATAAAGGCAGAGAAAAAGAAGACTACTAAAGAATATACTTTTTAATTTGGCAATGCAAATGGTTTATGAAGAATGAAATGTAGTGAGCTTTAATAAAACACATTGTGCTTTATTTAAAAAAACAAAAAAACAAAAAAAAACATAACATTAACAAGACAACTCCATGGGGTACCTTTAACATAAGATCCTGAAGTGTAAATAATAGTTTTTGCAGTGTAAACCCAGCCCTTTTGTTTGCTGCTATATGGAAGAATATCCAGAACTTGTTTGATTTAAACCTTTGGCACAATCTGAGATATCACATTACGTTAATAAATAACATGTATTCCCTTTTATAAAAACAAATAAATATCAATAAGTTAATAAATTCAAGCTTTCATAAATACAATTTATATTTTGCGTATAACTTTTACTTTAACATGTGTGACATACAGTAGACAAGAGTGAGTCATCCATTGTGTCTGATTTGTCCTTAAGGTTGAGTATCCATGGAAACATTTAAACCCACACTGAACACATTAGCACTGTGAGTTTGTAAAGGAAAATCGCGGATAGTTTTGATTGAGCCAAGGAGGGGAGGAAGAATAGGAATCATTGCTTTGGAGGGTGATACCACCTCCTCTCCTTAATCACTTGTTTACTGATGGACTCAAGACCTGCTCACAATGCCAGAGAGTTTCTCCACAGTGAGAATGTAAAAAAGCGCCCCACTTCATACTTCTTTTAGTGGGGGTGAATGTACTCTATACAGGGCCTTACACCAGCTCCCACTCCCTACTATTATACACAACCACATTTCCTGGCAGAGTGCTTCCTCACGGTGTGGTAGACCAGGTTGTCGTCCAGGAAGGAGAGGTCATCGTCGAAGGCCGTGGGCCGGCAGCAGGCCTGAGGCGGTGTGTCTCTGGGAGGAAGCCGTCTGTTGTGAAGCAGGTTGTAAAGGATTTTGTCATAGTTGGTCTCTGACTTTCTACAGGGTCCGGAGCAGTACCTGAATATCATTTCCTCGCTGGAGCGGTAGCCCAGGCTCAGGTCCGTCACGTTGAGCTGGATCTGTTTGAGCACACAGCCCTGTCCCCGTCCATTACGTCGTCCGTTACCTCCTCCCCTGACCTTCCTTCCCGATGTCTCACGCCCTCTAGCTCCTCCACCTCCTCTTTCTCCTCCTCCTCCTCCTTTTTCTCTTCCTCTAGCGCCTGGCTGGCTCACTCCTTTCTTTCTCTCCCTCCTGTGTCGAGTCCTGCTTTCTCTGGTCGGTGTAGTGGAGGAGGTAGACGAGGGAACTGTAGATGAGGAAGAGCGGCGTATCCTACTGATGGTCACTTTGATGAAGTCCACCATGTCTTCAAACTGCTTTGGAGAGGCCTCCTCCATGGTGTCTGAAACATTAAAAAAAAAATGCCACCCTTTACATGGATGTCTCATATTTGGACAGGACATATTGTTTCACTCAAAACATGCTACAGTATTAGATAGATGGATGGAGTATTGTGTGTTGAAATGGTACTTCTTTTTTTTCCTGCAGAGGAATTCCATTTGAGCTGATTCGTACAAGTTATTTATGAACCAGATATGTTCAAGAGGACTACAGTATAGTGGCATTAAAAGTAAAACCACAATTATTCAATTGTTGTTGAATTGATGAAGTACATTTTTGTAGCAATATTTTTTATATATTTCCTTTGAATATGATCAAGTTTAAGAATGTTGGTCGCGAAACATATTTTAATTAAAACCTTGCGGTTTTTAGGGAATTGTGGAAGTGGTTAAACATTTACATAACACGATTCAAAAAACCAAACAATTATTTGATTAATTGAGAAAATAATCATTAATTAAATCACCTTAACAAGAATATTGTTAGTAACTGTCAAAGATCAATAAGCATGTTTTTATGGGGGTTGAACAATGTTAGAAAGGTATAAAGAGGCCCAATTGTTAGAGGCCAGAATGAGTCATCATTGCCAATGTATAACTGGACCTTGCACTCTGAGGCTATGTGTCAATTAATATTAGTTGTTCAGTAGTTGATCAGAATCAGTCAAAACATTATATTTTTTCTGAGATAAAAATATGGCAGTTCCACTTGTTTTAAGTTTTGCAGTTTAATCGATTTAAATATTTTTCTAGTGGACTGAGATAACAAGCACGATTTAATAATACAAATTCAAGACTGAAGACTTTGTGCAAAATGGCTTGCGAGGATGTTTATTTTTTATTTTGGCACTTTGATCACTCCATACAAAACCACGGTCACTTACATTCTTCTCCTCTAGCCAGCGTGTCGTCTTCCCAGTGCGCCTTGTCCCCCTCTGCGCCGCCCGGGGAACTGACAGACAGGCGGATCTGAACCGGCGGGAGCTCCAGGGGAGTCTCGGCGGCGCGCCCTCTCCTCTTGGCGGACGTGGAACGAGGCAGCGAGCCGGCGTACACGGCGCCCAGCAGCAGGATCAAACAAGTGGTCAGGCTATCCCATAACTTCATTGTCCACTTTAGTCCGACAGAATGACATGGCGCGATGCCAAATCAACAGGTAATCATCTGGCAAACGCAATGAACAGCATAGCCTACTGAAGATGTTTTAGCCTATTAAGAGGAAAAGGTGGGGCCTCACTCATCAGCTTCCCACCACTGAAAATGATGAAGATCGATGTATTGCCTGCACTTGCCAGCTGGCAAAAGCTTTGCAGCGTGGCGCAACATCCAAGGCAAGCACGAAACCAAAGGCAGACGCGCAAAACACAGAGCCAAGACTTTCCTCCTTAAAAGTTGTTTGCAAACCGACGGAGCCAACCACGCTTGAAGGGCAAAATTACTCCTAGTGTTTCAGTCCGTCATCCCCCGAGTTTTCATTCTGTGCGCACACAACGCAGTGACTCTTGTCAAATCTACACTCACTATCAATATAGACAGAGCCGTGAGGAGAGACGGAGAGGACTAACAGGAGAGATGGGGAGTGGTGGTGACGTCTGACGGTCCATCCTCAGCTCCTTCCTGTCTCCACCCATGCGGACTGCACAGAGGGATTCCTGAAGTCCACAACTTCAGGTTCCAGAGCTGATGATGGTGAGGAGGAGCTTTGTTATGAAAGAGGCTTGTCTGTGTGTGTGTATTCTGATGGTAGAGAGAGAGAGAGAGAGAGAGAGAGAGAGAGAGAGAGAGAGAGAGAGAGAGAGAGAGAGAGAGAGAGAGAGAGAGAGAAAGAGAGAGAAAGAGAGAGAGAGAGAGAGTTTATGAACAGTATTTGCAGGGGAACTCTACCAAATCACACTAACAATCTTTCAGATTTCCCCATCCTGGTTTTCAAGTTTGGTTGGAATTGGATGGGAGCTGTGTCTCCAATCAAAAAGTGAAAACAGACTCTGCGGATTGTGTCACTACTTATAACCACGGTTTGCATGAAATGGAGCTGCTTTGCACTTGATGAGCACATGATGTTTTAACATCAAACAGGGGGTTTGGGCTGATATCCATTACAGGAACTGAATGTTTAACTGGAGGAATTCAGCCAATTAAAAAAATTATTTGGACCCACAAAGTTTTACATAATTCAAGGCGTGAATGTAATTATTATTATTTTTTTTAAAGATCACTTTTGGCACAACTTTTAGGCAACATGTCAAGAACCACTTGCTCAAAAGGTGCTAAGGAGCCTTTTAAAGGCATGTTAAATTGGGTTGAAATCAGTGGAATTTCCTCATGCATTATGTACACATTTTCTACTAATTTCATGTTTTTGAGATTTGGTTAATGACATATGACATGTTGCTAGGAAACACAACACACTGTACATGGATCAGCTTACTGCACATGTGTTTTGTGAGTGATCCTGTTAAACTAATTAAACAACGGCCTCTGTCAACCAGTAATACTGAATGTCAAAAAGAAGCGTTGGAGATGAAATCATTCTGTTATCACACTGTGGCGGCCGGCTTGCCTCCTCCACACTTCAGTGAAAATATGTCAGTGAGACTGAAAAGTAAAATCCATCTCATTTGTTAATACGTTGCTGTGCATCTCCAACTCTCTTACATTTTCTTTTATTAGCGAACATCACAAGGCAGAGATGTGGGCCAAACTGTGTTCCATGGTCGAAACCAGAGCAAAGAGGAGAGCAAAGTGATGTGAGGAGTTTATGTGTCGAGTGCTCTCCTTCCAAAGGCAGTTAAAAGTTGTTTATTTCACTTCATTCCTTACCACAGTGAAACTAACTGCACTCACACAGCTGTAAAGTTTTAAGGCTTTTTGATGAGGCAAAGCAGAACAAACAGAATATATCTAGGATACCACATGGGCCTATTTGATTCAGTCAATATTCGTAGTTGATTGAGTCCCGGTGGAACAAGGTCCTGTTCAATTATATGGAGATGACCAAAGCAGAGACAATCAACAATGCAATCATTCATGCATTAGAGTGTTCCAGCGAGCAGATTTATTTAAACCAGATTTGACATCTGACATTGACACTAATATTTTAGAGACATTTGACATGTGACGTCAGGATGAAGTGTTTTTTGATTTTGTCCACCATGACTTTGGTTGCCAAGTTCTAAGAGACAATGATTCCCTGTATATGTGCACACTGTTCTCTACTTTGTGTTGTTCGACAATAAGTCACATTTGTTCTTCAGAAGCAGCAATATATCCTTAATATTTCTGCTATATTGCTATGTTTATTGTGGATTAAATGTAACCGCATTCTGGTTAACACACATTTTTTTCCCTAGCAAGCTCTGTCAAAGATAAAGTGAAATGTAGCTGTTTGTGCTCTTGGACATAGCTGTTTCCTCCAAGGTAATAATTATATCCCCACTTGTACAAGGTGGACGTGAAATGCACGCTGTGTATCCTTGTGCGGTATATGCAAATGTTTAACCATACGTGAAGTGTAATGATTCATGGGGATTCATTTTTTATGTCAGTGCATGCACACATGTTAGCCTCATTGTATTGTAATCTAGACTACACAAAACATGCAAAAAACATTTGAACATCCTTATACGTTCCAAGTATACATCATACAGAATAACAGTTGACTTCCGCTTGTTCTTTTAGAAGTTATGCTAGTAATCGCTCAGAGGAAGCTTCCCTTTCCACTACCTCGCTCACTTAAGTGTATGGAAATACATCATCCTCAAGCAATTACACCCTCGCAAGCAGCAAATACACCAAACAGATGTCCGTCTCCCCTTCTTGCAAGGCACGAGGGCTAATCGGGGGCTGGTCTGCAATTGAATGTGTCAGACATCTTTGGGGCTCAGTTTGAGTCACATGTAATGGGCCAATTGTGTGGGTCACTTCACCCGTTATTATCGGCCAACATGAAACTGCAGCCCCAGAATGACTTATTTAGAGGGAGGAGTTGAGGCTTGGAATGGACTTGTGATGTGGGTCAACTCTGCCGGTGTAGTAATTAGCAGAAAAAAAGAATATCCTGACTCTCCACACAGACGGGGAGAGCGGGAGAGATCTGAAATAATGTGTCCTGCAGTCCTGTTTTCTACATTTACACTTGTTTTGATCGTGAGGAGACGATGTACTATTTTTGGAGCTGAGCTTGAGGGAAGGTTCTACGGATGCCAATGTCGGTCAGTCGGTCCGCAAATATCGCAACAACTACCTGGATGGTGTTCAATGAAATTTGGTGCAGACATTCATGTTCCCCTTTAGGGTGCATTCTGATAACTTGATAGTTGATGGTTCTTGATGTTGACCTGCATTACATTAACAGTTAAAACAGAAAGCTACAAAGAAAAAACAAGAAGACGATAAAACTTTTGATCTCTAGCCTTTTCCCCCCTCCTATACGGTTCTCCTCGTAGTAGGACATGCACTTTGCAGGATGTAAAGAGCAACATACATTAATGCTTAAGTTTGTTCCACCGAAATAGTCAAGAATTGTTTCTTTGTGAACAAAAGAAAGAACTTCCCTTTTGTTATGATTTTATCTGTGCAATCATGTATTTGGGTGCTGGATAGATTATTGTGTACATGGTTTAAAAATGACCTCCTTGGGGAGCCACAGTGGTCCTTTAGAAAGTAATCCACACCATATGTACGCTGGTGCTGCTGGAGCCTCGGGGTGAAAGTTTCCGGGAGCTCTGAGAAAAGGATGTTGTCTGTCTGCTCAGCTGAACTGCTGGTTCTTGGCTCAGAAATGTTACACCGTGGTCAATAACTGTTTATGATGTTTGAGCAAATAACCTGTTTACTCCGTGTTTGTCTCCAGTTTTTGTAAAGTGTGTGACATTATGGCCCCGCCAGATGGCTGTTTGAAACCTAAATGTCTGCTTTAATTTGTGGAATCACTCTCAGTAATTTATAAAGCAGATTATAAACCGAGTTTAAAACGCAGAACCTCCAGATGTGCTGACCGCTCACACTCACACACATGTGCATGTAGGACTTGAATGCTGCCACTAGTGGACACTGTTTAACACTGTTATCATCAATGTGTTACACATTTTCAGAATGAAACAGCCTGTCAGTGTCATATACCTGAGTAATCTCTTTATTTATCTATCGTCTAAATAGAGCGATCTACAGACTAAGAATGAATGCAGTACGGTAAAAATGCAATTGATTTTAATGACATATGTACATTATGCAATGTGGTACTAACATGACATCAACTTGACATCATAATGGGAATGTGCCCAAAAGGACAAATACAAAGACTGAAATAAATTTGTTGTAATTTTTTAATTATCTTTGTAGTGTGGTGAGAAGGAAAAAAATGTATTTCAACAACACCATTCAACAAATGATTTCACATTTTTGATGACAGGCTCTTTTCTTCATTGAACGACACAATTTTCAGATTTTTCTTTTAACTACTTAAATGGTAACAATGTTGTTTTTTAATCTGGATGAAGCAATGAAATCTACCCAGTATAAGTCTTACTCTAAAGCTTTAAAAACGGTATTACTCTATTAAGTTATTATTTGAAAGATGAGATAGATAGGCTGGTTTAATGTGCATTTATGTGTATTTTCTCTGTTATGGCTGCACCTGCAAGTTCTTTGGTTTCTCTCCTTTTGCAGTTTTCCTTCAGTCTCTTCATCATCTCCTGTGTGTTTGTTTCTGTCCAGGAGATGGAACCAGTGAGTTCCCCTTTCATGCAAAATGCAGTTGCCGTAATCCCAGACATGGCTAGTTATCTCACCTTGTGTGTGCTTGGTGTTTAGTCATTATCATCATTAGTTACATTAAATAATTTTTAAATAAAAAAAACATCCAAAGAGGAAGCTCTGTTATCATCCTTGTATCTGCTTTAATAGGCCAATAACTTGTTTTGGTTTTATTAAACTTGAGCTGAAATTGGAACAGATTCCTATTGTCAGTCGATGAAATGTGTAACCTACCGTGGAAATATTTAAATTTGAGTGCC
The DNA here is from genome assembly GCF_949987685.1 of Ammodytes marinus. Classification (NCBI taxonomy): domain Eukaryota; kingdom Metazoa; phylum Chordata; class Actinopteri; order Uranoscopiformes; family Ammodytidae; genus Ammodytes; species Ammodytes marinus. Next base: position 20,110,924 of record NC_137231.1, on the reverse strand, counting down.
TCTGTGATTACACAACACAGTACACAGCATCAGTGTGAGTTGTACAGAGTAGAGCCTGGATTTAGATATAATGTGAAGAACCCAAACAATAATTTTGTCAAAGTAATTGTTGACAGAAACGATCAAAGCCATTATTGTTGAAATTACCTGGTTGAATTGTAAAATAAGCGTGCTGATATAACTTTATCTTCCAACTACATATGTTGCATCCACAAATTGAAGCATGCAAGAGTGTAAAACAGAAATAAAAAGTACAACAGTATCCAAATGACACGGCCAAGTAAATCTAACAAGCAGTGAAACATACCAGTACTCTTTATTGGCTTCTCCTATTTTTGAATTCCCAATAGAAAAACAGCTTCGGTATGAATGGCATGGTGTGTGTGTGTGTGTGTGTGTGTGTGTGCATGTGCGTGCGTGCTTGTGTGTGTGTGTGTGAGTGCGTGTGCGTGTGTGTGTAAGAGAGAGAGGGGCAATTGTTAAGCACAATATAAATGCATCCATTTCCCATTTAAAGAAAGTGTCAGTGGTAAAATGAGAGCTGTCCTGTCCTGACCTCCCTCATCCAGATGAAATGATTTCCTGCGTGCTTCACGACAGCTAAATCTGAAATACATATTCACTTCCATCAGCCCAGGCCCCAGTTGAATATTACCATACCCTTTAAAGACGTAGCTGTCAGAGGGGCAATGATGAGTGGTTGGAATGATCTGTGCTACTGTACAGACGGAGTGATATTAAAAATTATGACAATGAACCTCTGAGGCTACTCGAGAGGTTAGAATTGTGTGCCGCAGACACTAAAGATTTATATTACATGTACTTTCTGTAGCTGACGGTGTTGGATCGGAACTACAGTGGATAAAAGGATTTTCAAATGATTCTGTACATATTGATAGCTTGAGTAATTGCTCTATTTTACATACTCATTTCGCATGAAGGTGGAATATGTATGGGCTCGGAAAAAAAGGAAGTAGATCAGCGGGAGGAGTAAAAATGTAAATTGTTTAACAAATCAGCCTGGTTTCTGTCTGCTGGTTATATTTTTCTGCCACATTCCATTTAATAAAATATAAGGATGTAATACAATCCAGAAAAAATTCTCTCATGTGACCGCCCAAAGAAAAGTTTGGGGCCATTTACTGGCTACAGCCACTTTTTTTTGTACAGCTCATTTGTGCAGGACATGGAATTGATTAAACTACATTATCATCAAATCCATAATACGCTTTGATATAGAAAATGTGCTCTAGTGTTAATGGTGCCTGGAGCATACATTGTTGCTCCCAGTCCTTTTTGATAAAAATAAATGTCTCTGAAGTGATTTGCTTGAGTTCCCCTGCAAATACTGTTCATATACTCTCTGGCTCTCTCTCTCTCTCTCTCTCTCTCTCTCTCTCTCTCTCTCTCTCTCACTCTATCTATCTTTCCTGTTCCGTTCCCTACACAAGCTTGTGAACATTTTCACACATACTTCCAGACCATTCCAGTTTGTTTTTCTCAGGTTGTGACCGAACTAGAGAATTCATGATCAGTTGGGAAGTTATAGTTGCATAAAAGGGGGTAGGCTACAGCAGTTGGGAGGCAATAATTAATGGATTAAATGTTTTGTTTTTTTACACATTTGGTCATTGTCACACACACACACACACACACACACACACACACACACACACACACACACACACACACACACACACACACACACACACACACACACACACACACACACACACACACACACACACACTCGCACAGAGTATACTTTTATTGAGTGTCTGTTGCTGGAGCGGCTCCCCTGCTTCTGCGTCAAGACACGCTCTCCATCTGTGTCCAGTGTGCGGATTAGAGGCTTATTATCCTCTTAACTCTAAATGGCCCCACGTTACTGCACTTCGCTGCCCGTCTCATCTGCCGTCTGAGACGCGAGCCGGAGCGTGACACGAAAGCGAGATTCTTGCGTAGAAGAAGGATCGTGCCCACCCATTCAGTTATTGTAGTCGTTGTGCGCATTACGCGTGAATTGCCGGAACCCTCTCCTTCGTCTGCCCGCGCGCTCGTTTACGCATAGCGACTGTCCGTAGGCTACCGTCCGTTCATGTGTCCAACCCACTGATCTTTTGCAAACTGTAATCTTATCAGTGTCAACCCGTAGCTGCCATATTCTCTCGAGGCTGTTCCTGACTGTCTTTGGATGGCGTTTTGCGCCAGATTTGGATAAACAAAAAAACAAAAAACGATTTTTATCAGAGTGGGCTTTTATCAGCGAAGAGATTAGTTACATTTACAGTTACAGGCGCGTTTGAATGTGTGAAAGATGAACATCTGACCGTTCTAAACTTTCGACCAGAAGGAGACATGGAATCTACATGTAAAGAAAGGAGTCTTCTATACTTACTTCTCTTTGCAGTGTGCACAGCCAGCGTTTGCTTGTGTGCAAGAAGATCAAATGTTCGGAGACCTGGTAAGTTCTTTCTGATATATTTGACAAAGAGTAATAATAAAACTAATAATACTAATACTAATACTACTACTAATAATAATTCTTGATATTGAAACATTGCGAACAAGGGAATTGGCATGTGCTCATGTTTCCATTTGTTTGATTACATTACAGTATCATTAAGCCTGCTTTAAAACTTTGTCACGTGACATTTGAGTTACTACGCTAAACATAACATTTTAGCATTGATTTGTTCAAAACAGATCACAATAATCCAAGTGACGATATTATAAAAGTCCTTAAGCTCCAGTTTACGCCCATAAAGGCTTGGCCATATAGTTTTGGATGCTCATCACTAGGAAAGCACACCATTATCATCATGCAACCTCCATACCATCCCTGGTCATACAGCATTAAAGTGACTATTCTACAAATTTTTATTAGGAAAGATTAATGTAATTTTAACACTCATAAATCCTGGTAAGTTTGAGGAAGGAGGCTTTCGTGGCTTCTAAGGAAAGCTATTTTTTTTTCATTTTGTGAAAACTGGTATTTTCTTTTCCAAAACTTTGTGTTATCCATTCTTTTATAAAGTTGAGATCATGCATACATATTCGTCAAAGAAAGAACGGGAAAAAAGAAAGACGGAACCGACAAATCGCACAATCCACAAAGTTACCAATGTTTCCTTTGGGCAGAAGATCCCTACATGCTGAGTTTGTCACCTCCACTCTCTCTCTCTCTCTCTCTCTCTCTCACTCTCTCTCTCTCCCTATCTCTCCCTATCTCTCTCCCACCCCCTCCTCTATCTGTCTTTGATGTCCTGTCACTCTCAAGTCGTTTTTCACCCCAGTTTCTTTCCCCCTTTCGCCGGTCGGTCTACTATGTGGCCTGTGTGTCCGCGCGAGTGAGGGAGACAGTCAGAGGGACTGGCAGTGAGAGACAAAGGAAGTGATAGAAAGAGTACATCTGTCTTCACAGTAAACTGGCCACAGTGGGGACTGCCTAACAGGGCCGGCTGTGGTTCTGTTCTTCATGACTGCCAGTGACATGTGTACTACTAGCTGTCCGGTTTTGAGGTGTTTCAGGCATCACTCTGACAGAGGAGAGAATGTCAACAAGGCTAGATGTCTAGATGAATCACATCAGCATTTACACAACAAAGCAGGTGGTACTAGGAAAGAGTTAAGATTGAATGACATCCCCCCAAGGTGGTTTTACATTCTCTCTCGCAGCTTTAAGCCCAGTTAGAATAAGCTATTGAATAATATATAGTACCACAGTAGCTTTATTACTTTTCTTTGTACATCTTTCTTTCACTGTATATCTAAACAGATTCACTTTTTATGAACACAATACGTTTTAAATAAACTCTTTCATATCATGTCACACAATCTAGACTAAATTGTTTTGTGAAAGACAAACCATACATCCAATATGAGATGACATTTGACAGTGTGTACCTTTAGATTTGATGGTAAGCCCATATATTATTCCCTGGGCCATGTTAAAGAGCAGCACAGCAGCATGCGTTTTAGTTGTCATTCTCCTCTGGATGAGTCAGACCTGGAAAGAGCAGCACTTTCTACACTACAGACTCTGAAAGCGGAGATATCACATCAGATTGATAGGACAGGTGGTTATAAAAGGAGAAATCTGAATTTAAGATTGTTGATCACGTAAGAGCAAGAGCACCTTTCTTGATTTTTGGTGGTTCAGGGGATTGCAATCTCGACATAAATGAAAAGCGTAAACCTACTTGAAAGCCGTCAACAGATGAAGAAGTGCATTTCAAATGGAACATCACACAGCTATGGATTTTACAGATAAGTGGGTGATCATGGCAATTTGGCTTATCTGGTGTACTCTTTGGTGAATGTGTGTTCCCTGATGCATGAGATGCTGCAACTACTGCTTTATTTCTTCAATAAGAACTAGTGAAAGTGTGTAGGTTTCGTGACAGCACAGCCCCTTTTCCGATTTGGTCTCCGGTGTGAGTGGAAGTCGGCCTAACCTGGTGAAATGTGGCATTCTTGTACCGGGTTGGTGAAGCTCCTAATGAAAATGAACAACAACCCCATTTGAGTAGAGTCTCAGGCTTTTACGCCACAAGTGGAAGCCACGGTGACAGAGGCAGCTGTGTTAGGGACTGTTCTGGAGTATATTTGTAATAGAGATGCCGATCTCGTGCTCTTGGGAATGCAGCATACTGGTCACAGGGCATCGTACCAATTGGTGTGTGGATGATTGCATTTTCAGAATATAAACACTTATGTTACTGCGAAGGGTGCGTTTTAAAAAAAAGCTTCTGTAGTAACAGCAACACTACCTGAGGGGACACCTATATGAGCAGTAGACATGGGATCACTGGGATTACTTTCCAAAAGTGATCCACCAGTTTCAGGTTATTATTAATGTCAATATTGTAATGTTGATGGACATACAGAGGATGATTCCAGTCAGAAGTCCCCCTGCTCGAATTCTGTGAGTTCAGCTCACCCCCACCTTCTCCAGGGCCACTACCCTAGGGAGACATGGATGATCAGGGAATACTCAGCTGACATATTGAATTAGCCGCTCGGATGGAGTTAGTGTGTGTGTGTGTGTGTGTGTGTGTGTGTGTGTGTGTGTGTGTGTGTGTGTGTGTGGGGGGGGGGGGTAGGGTTAGGCCAGGAGGACAGGAGAAAGGTCGGCATAGGAAGTAGAAGACGGGAATTACAAGAAATAAAGAGAGAGAAATGGGGACATGGAAAAGAGCAGTGCTGTAGCTGCATGAGATTTCTATTAACAACATTCTGCTTAACTATATTAGCTTTTTTGATGATCCACCTGTCAGTCTCTACAGGGACTTCTTTGACATGGAAAGATCTGTTCCAGCTCATGTTTGGATTTTTGACCTTGCAGATCTTGCAGATCTTGAAAAAATGTAATTGCTTACAATCATTAACCTTAACCGGTATAGTTAACAGTGGACTGTACACAGAGTAAGAGATAACTCATCCTTTTTTCAGGACATATATGAATGTAAGTCTAGCCTTTTCAGTGGGCTTTTTGGTGGTCTTGTTGTAACAGTCATATTCTTTGTGTAAATGTTTTGACATCAAGCATGCTTTGAAGCAATAAGGGTCCTTGTCCGCTCATGTTTCTCCATTACAGCAGGTTAATACATATACATAGGTCATCAGGGGTCTTAATGATCTATACCTCTACAGCTCCATCTCTTTCTTTTCTTTGATAACAGGCTTCTGAAGTGTTTTCAGGCCACGGTTGGACACGCAATCACAATCTCTTGAAGTGTCACTGAAGCACCCAGGGTTGAATAACTCCGTGGAAATAATGACATTTGATATCAGAGTCAGTTGATATTATAAGGTGGCTTATCTAGCTACAGGCTATGCCCTTTCAAATGATCCCCTTCAACTAGGCTGAATACAGTGAAGGCTATGTTCAGACATAGCAAGTTTTGTTTCAAGCATATTGAAACAAACTGGCTTTTGATAAAAACCAGAACTATTGTCAAAGCATATCATAGGCGGAAAACTATTTTTCAAGAATGCACCTCTTCTTTTTCTATTTCAAAAACAAGCTGTAAATGCTTCATTGATCTAATATTCTGGTCTAATATTCACTCACATTTCTGCTCTGTTTTGGAACCACCAACTTGGGTGTAGGAAAGATCTTGCTTTATTTATGCTTACCAGCTAGTAGCCTTTAATCAGTATGCTGTTTGGTTCTAATAGTAGTTTTTTCAGAGCATTTTTGCTGCTTGCTTCTGCCAAGAAGCTATGCTAATGAGAGCAATGGAGGTGAACAAAGCAGTAAAGCTACGGGACGGAAAACCGAAACAATTAGCATAAAGATGGTAAAATACCAAAACATTTAAAATGGCCGCCCAGTCGCTCATGCACTTTTCCCCTTGTGCACCTTCTGTTTCCCTCAATGATTATGTCTTTCTTTGTTTTCTTTGTGTAAACCAGATCGTCTGAGTCCTCCATTGGACATCCAGCTGGAAACAATCAATTGCACCGCCTTTAGAGTAAGATGGAAGATGCCCCGGCGACATGTTAGCACCATCACTGGATACAAGGTACCCAAACGCTGTGTTTTGAGATCAAATAATAACACCAATGAAACAATAGAGTATTTAATTTTAATTGTAATATGACTGCTATTTGTTTGTTACTAATACTAAAAACAAATAGTCAGTTGACATGTACTCAACAACTGAACAAGGCAGTAAGCTGTTTCACAATAATACAAATACAGCTAAAGAGTCATATATCTAAATTTCCCATTGTCAACAATACCATGAATCATGTCAGGAAATGTCATCACAAATCTCTTAGAAATCGTTTCAGTTATTTAAAAACACAGCTAGCTAGATCATAGTTAGTTAGGTTAGTCGATTCTGCACAAGGCACATTGAAATATGTCTTTTCGCATATCCCTTCTTTTTTCCATTTCGGAGGGGGTCAGAGCGCAAGGATCAGGCATAGAACAGCGCCCCTGGGGCAATCGGGGTTAAGTGCCTTGCTCAAGGATACAATGGGCACTGTAGATGAAATACCAGCCACCACCAGTGTTACAATTAACACCCTTCTGTCTGGTGCCGGGGATCGAAGCAGCGACCTCATGGTTACTGGTCCGACCATTAAGCCATACAACAGCCTTACAACAGTCAACATCAACATCAAGATCATGTAGCATATATATATATATATATATATATATATATATATATATATATATATATATATATATATATATATATATATATATATATATATATATATATACACTTGTTGATATTAGTGGAGACATAAGATCATATAATGTTTATATCGTTGATGAGGGAAATCCAGTTATCCTTGTAAGTTTTGTCACAAGCCATTTCTGTGCGATGGCTTCCTTACCAGATGAAACATAAGGACCAATACAAGTAAAAGAAAACATTTAGCCTTACCGACAGCGAGCTACAAAAACACCCGTACATATTACTTTTAAACACTTTCAAAATGCATTGGTTTTCAACCTGGCAGATATAGAAAGAAACAACTTCTTAGATGGTTCGTAAATCAATGAATGGATGGCCATTTCTCTCTGCAAGCCGCTGACGTCTGTGGCCCACACACATTTTTTTCTCCTCTCCTGCTTTTAGAGTGCCTGTCAATTTCGCTGTCTAGCAGGAGGGCCTTGAGGGCTAGATTGATACTTTGATATTTCTGGGGGTTTGATGGAACCCCTTTACTGCCAACTGTGTGCTGTGCTTTTTTAGGGGCAATATAGCTCTCAAAGATGTGGTGACAACATTTATTTTTACTGTATTGTCAAAAGACTTTCAGCTCCACTCTAGGCAAGCCGTGCATCGAGTACTAATGTGTAATTTGCTGGTAGAACATATTTGCAGGCATGTTCTCTAGGTATTGTGTATTGATGGTAAGTAAGGTTGAATGCTATCCTTCCTTCCTTCCTTCCTAGTCGACCATTAACAAAGCATGGATCAGAATGAATGAGTGTGCTCTGCTTTGGACCATATGTCTGCACTAAGAGGATTAACCAGCTCGCTAGCTTCCCCACAACTCATAGATAAACATGTGCATTCATTTAGCCAATCACTAGAAAAGTTCCTAAATAATACTTTTTCATTATAGTATTTCCTCAAGCCCAGGGCTGTCAAAATAAGTTTGATTTGATTGAAATAATAAGACTGTGACACTTTTCTACATATAAATATATTCATGTATGTTTCTCTTTGACTATGTGTGCATTGTTTTTCAGGTTTTCTTTACAGAAGTGAGGAATGGCCGTTCAGACGGTGCAGCGTCTTTGAAGGAGGTGCCTCTCAGCTTAGATATGCTGACCACTGTGAGTATACTTATTTCCAGCTGTTCTGCTTTATGTCTGTCACTTAGCAAAAGCGCTTTAAAACTTTTAATTTGTGGCACTCCAGTAGCTCAACTGATATAGTATGAGAGTTTGACCATGTGCAACATTTCAACTTTGGTAGCTAACAGCATTGTTGCAGTGCTGCTTTTATCAGGCAAAAAGAGAGAAAATAAACATGCTTCAGCTGCACCACTACTCTGAAAAAACAAATAACAAAGGAGGATAAGGCTAGCAATTTTCTACATTGGTATTTTTGGCCACAAATCCCATAACAACAAATAGTGAATTAATCCTAACAAGGATTGTCTGTGTGGCTAAAGCCTGATACATTTTATTCCCTCCATTTTTAAAAAGGGATTAAAACCACATTCATCAGTCACACAGTGAGTGATGTCCGGCTTCAATATGGTAAACATTGGCACTGTACTTTATTTAAAGTTGATCCCACATGCACCGTCCTGTTAAAGCATGGTATGTTTATTAATCCACGGCTGAAAATAGTCCTGAGTAAATGCAGTAAGATTTACTTCAGATTTAGTAATGTACCGTAAGTAAAGAGTGTTTTAGCAAAATATTTATTATTTTCTTATTATTTTTATTTTTTATTAAACTATGTAGCTACTTGTACAGTATTCTAATGTGCCCACAGGGGGGGGGGGGGGGGGGGGGTCTAAGCTGCTTTCAATATTTTTATGTTATGTTTGGACAAAAACAACAAATAGGCTAAGTGGTGACAATGACCATGTCATCTACCATCATCAAATCTTGCAAAGTAAAAACAAAAAACTCTTGCACACTTTCTATAAAAATGTAAAACTACATTATTGACAATATTTTGACTGTTACTAGTGAGTTATGAATATTGACTCGGCTGTGATTCACTGAAACATTAATAGATACCTCTGTGATTCTTTTCTCAAAGGGGCAATTTGATGGACAAGCAAGCTTTGTGAGTATCATCTAGCCTTTTTTTCCCTCACTGAATTAGCCCCTGTCACTGCTTTGGTAGCTGAATGTGACTTACTTTCCACTTAAACTCTGAAATAACTCCTGTTCAGTTATTAAGTTGTCTCTCTCCCTTCTTACACCGCTTTTTCTTATTATTTTCCTGCCTTCGCTCCCTGTCACCATCATTGCTGACGTTGTTTTTCCATATCTATCTGTATCTCTACCCCTTCTAGGATGTCGACATTGGTAACCTAAAAATCAACTCCAAGTACAGGATCACTGTTGGAGCGTATGGTTGGGCAGGGGAGGGTAGACCTAGCATGCCCAGAGACATCAGCACCGCTTCACATGGTAAGCATATGTGAGTAGTAGGTATCCATGTATTCGGCAAAAGCCACTAGTTCTACCTTAGTATTGCTAATATCTTTTTGACGCAATACAGTTTCTCTCTGTGCCATTAGAGATGTGCATGCCCCCGTCGCCTCCCACTCAGCCTGTTGTCATGGCCGTATCTGACACGGAGCTGGCTATGTCCTGGAAGCAAGGAGAGAGCGAGGGGAGCTCACCTGTCCTACACTTCCTGGTGGCGTACATCCGGTCAGTAATCATTGATTGATCAGCTGTAGGTTTATTAAACTAGGCCTTTTGAGACCACACTGGCACAGTGCTGCTGCCTACAAACACGCACACACGCACGCACGCACACACACACATCTACAAACAAGACACGTTACGGGTTACATTCCTAGTATTCTTAAGAGGGGATGGACACAAAATCAGAGTGTCACCAGCATGTCATCACAGTTCAGATAAAGTCTTTATAGTCCAAATTAAGTGAGTCCAGCATAGGAAACCAAAGTGGCTGGGTCTTAATGGCTTTTATCCAAGACGCATGCCTCAAAGTCCAGTGTAAGTTCAATCAGACCAAACACAGATGAAGAAATACGAGGGGAGGGAAAAAATTTAAATCCTTGTTAAGCCACTTTTTGGTGATTGCTTTTTTACCGGCTACAAGTAATATTTTGAGAAGATATTTATCTTGGTTGTTAAGTTCAGTTGGTATATTACCCAAATATACGGTGCCGAAATTAAAATTGATTTCAAAGCCCAAAATAGATTTTATTTCTGACATTATGTCTAACCAGAAGGGCTGGATTGACGCGCAATTCCAAAAGATATGATAGTGTTCAGCCATTGTATTGTTACATTGTCTCCAGCAGTGTCCGGATTCTGCTATGCCAGTCTGTAAGTACTTTCTTCTTGGAGTAATAAAAAACCATACACCGTTTTTCCATGAGAATTCTCTCCATTGGCCTGAGCTGGTGGTGGAAGAATGTATTTGACGTATATTTAACCATTCATCTTCTGTTAAGGTTATGTTCGCTTCCTTCTCCCAATTAGTTTTAATATAAAGTGTAGAGTGTTTTTTGGAGTTTTGTAAACAGGAATATAATTTCGACACCAATTTCTTACGAATTTTGCCTCTATAAGCATCAATAAAAACATTGATGAGATCCAAATCAGCTCCATCATCAATTTTAATGTTTCTGTCAAAATGATGCCTAATCTGTAAATATCTGTAGAAATCCTGTCTGTCTAATTTGTGCGATTCTTGAAGATGTAGGAAGCTTTCTAAGCCTGTATTGGTTGAAATTACACAGTATGATGTGATGCCCTTCCTGGTCAGTTGTTTAAACCTCAAGTCCAGCTGTGCTGGTTTAAAATCATCATCTTGTTCAACCCATCTCAGCACTCGTGCTTTTCTCTCCAATTTTAGATTCTTACATTCTTTAAACCAGATAATGAGAGGAACCAATAATGAACTTATTTTCTAAATAAATGGTCTTAGACTTTGTATCACCTAGCAAGGATTGAAGTGGGACATCAAGTTGGTTTATTTCTAGTTCTTTCCATTTCGCTTCACAATCATTGATACACCAGTAAACTAAATATTGTAATTGTGCTGCCTTATAATAGTCTTCTAAACATGGTAGAGACATGCCTCCCTTTTCTTTGGATAAATGTAGCGTTTTAAAACGTACTCTCGGTTTCTTACTCTGCCATACGAACCTAGAAATCATCCGATTCCATTCAGTAAATTGTTTAGGCGGTATCTTTACTGGTAGGGATTGGAAGAGAAACAACAGTCGTGGCAAAATTATCATCTTTATAGTCTCTATTTGATTATGCATACTGAGTGTTAGAGGAGCCCATCTATCCAAATCAATTTTTATTTCTTTCGTGATAGGGTGATAATTTGCATTATATATATCAATTAAGTTGCTCGGTATATTTACACCAAGATATTTCATAACATTAGTTTTCCATTTAAAATTATACATTTTACGTACATTTTCTTGTGGGAACCAGTTATAAGAAAGGGTTTGGGTCTTATGCACGTTTAATTTATAGCCTGAATAAAAACCATATTGTTCAAGGCTGGACATGAGTTTGGGCAGGCTTAAATCAGGGTCGGATAGGGTCAACAAGACATTGTCCGCGTAAAGGCATATTTTGTGTTCACTTCCTTTAATTGAAATTCCAGTTATCTCAGCATCTTCCCTTATTATTTGGGCAAGTGGCTCTATAAATAATGCGAATAGGGTGGGGCTTAAGGGACAGCCTTGCCGGCATCCTCTTTCCAGAGTGACTACACCTGAGAGGTTACCGTTTATCTTAATCCTCGCTGTCGGTAGGTGGTATATAGATTTGAGACATCCCACTACTTTATCATTAAAACCAAAACGTTCCAACACCAAATACAAGAACTCCCAACGCACAGAATCAAATGCTTTTTCCGCATCAAGGCTAATCGCTAGGAACTTTGATTTGCTTTTACAAATGTTCTCAATCAGGTGCAATGCACGCCTTACATTATCCTGTGTATGCCTATTTTTTAATAAATCCAGTTTGATCCAATTCAATCAAATCAGGAATAATGTTTTCTAGTCTAAACACAATTGCAGGTTTATACATTTGCACACACACTCGGTTACAAACAAGTCACACATCATTGTCATGAACCAGCACATACAGTATAAAAACGTATCAGGTGGAGCATAGCCTGAAGGGGCCATGTCATAGATGGGGAAGAAAAACATGCCTGAGTGCAAAGCCTGGTTCCATTACTTACAGTTTGAGGAAAAGGGAAAAGCCTGACTGACTTCATCCTCTCTGTCTGAGAAAATCTGCTTTTAACAGTTCTTTTCAAACTTTTATCTATGGCAATTGAGGGGTGTGTGTAGCTGCACAGTTAGCCTCTCCAATCAGACCCTGTGCATCCATTACCACAACACACAATACACAGCTCTCTTGAACAGCCACTTGCGTGAGGCCTATGCTGATCTGCTTCATGTAACCATCTCATCTGTGTCAGTGGTGGCATGAGAGAGAATGGGTTTCATTCTCTGTCTAGTCGTCTCAAGCCTCTCTCTCTCACACACACACACACACACACACACACACACACACACACACACACACACACACACACACAAACACACACACACGCCTCTAGATGAGTCCCCATGCGATGTTAAGGAAGCTGAGGTCAGAAATAATTTGCCTGCAGTTCTCTATGATGATCTGCCAGACACACTTAAAAAAGGCAGATACATTTTAATAAGTCCCTTATAATAACAATAAATAGGAAAAAGTTGGAAAGACATAAAAGGAAACAATGCGCTCACTGTAAGGGACACAGTTGTGTTACCCCTCATGGTGCAGAGTTAACATCCTGAGACGGAGCCAAGAGTGATGTTCAAACAGAGAGAGGCGGAGGCAGCAAATTCTCCCTTACTGTGACAGAGTGGATCAGTGCCTGTTTTTGCATACGAGGACATTTTCCAGACAAAAGGTCCTTCTCAGAGGCAAATCTTTCTCCCCTTATGTTGAAGAGGCCTTACTGAAGAGAGACATTGAGGGGTGGTGAAGATGACCCTATTCAACAGATAGTTTTGGCTCCAGGCGCAACCAGAATCAGCACACAACATGGCAGCTTGATATGTGAGGCAGGAGATGATAGGAATTCTTCATTATGTTTTTTTCCTTCAAATGTTTTTTTTCAAAAACCTTACCTCTGGTTGAAGTCGAAAAGGAATGTCCCAAAAGGAAAATGCCCTAAAAATAGTGGCACAATAACAAATAAAAAGAGAACCTCAATCAATGGTTGTTTTATATTATTCAGACAGATTCTGCAGCATTCTTTTGTGGCTGAATCATTCAGTTCTACGTCCCCTGGTGATTGTACTGTTTTCAATCACATATAGACATTTCCAGGCAGGTACAACAGCAGAAAGAACACAAGTGAAAAACAACTTCAGACTTTTGAAATCTTCCTCCCCAAAAACACAACATCATCTTCAGTACAATTATTTTGAAGATGTTTCAAGACTCTGACAGTTTATTTAAATGATTTTGCACACACACCCACACACACACACACACACACACACACACACACACACACACACACACACACACACACACACACACACACACACACACACACACACACACACATAACCTAAAGACTACTCATGTTTTGTAAAAGGTCACAAGTGGAAACATAATGATATAGTCAGAGGACAAAACCTAAAACAGATTCTATGTGTGTCTCGTCTTTCCACAGGCCTGAAATGGATACGGAGTGGACATATATTCGTGAGCCCATTGAGACCAATTCCATGGTTTTGAAGGGTTTAGTACCGGAAACAGAGTACCAATTTGTCGTCAGGGCGGTCAACATGCATGGAGCTAGCCCGCCCAGCCAAATCAACAACCCAGTGCGCACTCTCGGTAAGGCCAAACTCTGAGCCAACATTCTGTGACGTGACAGCCAAGAAAGCTTAGTCTCAGCTCCCGAGTTAGTCTTGGTTTCAATCACATCTCAGAGAAGAGTCAGTTTACCATAAGCTCTAAAGATACACCCACAGAAAACTAAACAGACTATGCTTATTTTTGCCAACTTTTCCCACACAATTAAAACATTTAACATTGTTTATCCACACTGTATAAATGTTATATTTTCCGTACTTTTTTTTCGGGGAAGATGATTTATTTAATGAGCTGAATTTAATTTAAGGGCCCTTGCATGTTATTCACAGCATTCTATTCAGAAATATTGCCATTCGAGTGTACTTTTTTCCAAATTTCCTTAGGTTTGTTGGTCTTCTCAAATCCTTGAATAATCATGAAAAAAAAAAAAAAAATAAACGTATTGAAGACTTTGACACAATAACACAGTGTACAGATTGACAGTTTTTGCCTCTCTCTATGTTTATGCTTGAATGTAGGACAGCGCCTGGCAGTGTGTCAGTGTTTTTTTTATGATAGTCATTTACTTTATTGTTTTTGATTTGGTGGTAGGTGGGGGAGGGGGACTGTCAGGACTGATTGATATTAAAACAAAGATACACATTTTCACACAGGTGTGTACAGACATAGATATTACCAGCAATGTCTTAATGGATGGCGGATCATGAAACAATTTACTATTAGCAGATTTACAGATTTGTTGGCATGATGTGTGATGGTGTGTGTGTGTGTGTGTGTGTGCCCGTGTGTGTGCCCACGTGTGTTATGGAGTGGATGCTTGTGCACACCAGGCTTTAGGAGTTTGATTATTATGTATGACTATATAGAATCAATCACATTATCCAGACTTTTTTCCTGTGACCTACAGTCCTCACGGCTGACTGTATGAGCCACATGATGAAGTGGCTTGTGCTTCACACGCGATGTGTGCTGTCAAACTCTTCTAAACTGTTCTGATTGAATTAAGTGCCCCAAGTACTAGGCTGTTCAGAGACAGAGCTCTTACTGTAAGTCAGTCGGGGTGATACATAGTATTAAAAATAGATTTTTATGAATAATGTCAATGAAAGTTATATGAAAGAAGATAAAATAAGCCAGTTGGACAGACATACACACAGAGACAGACGGACAAAAATGCAGGGATAGAGGAGCGTGGTTTCTTAGCAGGGGATAAAAGCGGGTTACGTTTGAGTCTCATCAGACAGGATTAAGGACGGGATGCCAGACCCCATCTCTGCCCATCCACACCCCTGACCGATGCACACACACACACACACACACACACACACACACACACACACACACACACACACACACACACACACACACACACACACACGCACGCACGCACGCACGCACGCACGCACGCACGCACGCACGCACGCACGCACGCACGCACGCACGCACGCACGCACACACACACACACACACACACACAGCGGGGGTGGGCTTGACTGACTGCCATACTTTATCGCTCTCTCTATTACAACCCTTCTTCTGTGTTTGTGTGTGTGTGTGTGTATGTGTGTGTGTGTGTCTCTATAGCGGCAGAAAACAGGGGGATTGTTATACAACAGAAGATTAGCTTACTGACCCCCCCGGCACTCAGCATTCAGGATTTAATGTCATTAGGCTCTGCTAACTAATTGGCATTTAGAACCTTAACATCCATTCAGGCTTGATAGTACAACTTTCCAATATGTTATCATTAGTTTAACAGTTTCTTTTTTGTACAAGTTGTCTACTATCAATCTACAACTATAGAATACATTTGGATTGGCAGATGGGGAGGTGTAAGAGCAAGTAGACAAGAGGGAGAGGTGTTGTTATGTAATTTACCATGAAGCTTTCACAAGGTAATTGGCAGGGGAGGTCTCACATTAAATCTCAAGACTCTTTTTTTCATTACAACAAAATGATTCACAAAGTTTGACATATTCTATTGTACAAAATATATGCAACATGTGAGCAATGTTAGGTTTGCAGACGATAGAGAGCATACGCTCTAAGTGGCCTTCTCAAATAATTGGTTAGATGATTTAGATGTCTTTTTATTCAAACAGTCAACACGTAATCTCCTGGCTTTATATATTGGGAAAAACTCCTAATATGACATAATGCTTTTGCAGCAGCTGAATGCAGCTAACTAGAAGATGGCTTTCATGCTCTGCTCACTGTTTTCACTCTCCGGCTTCTTCTTTGTACTTTAATGAGCTGCCTTTCTGTATCGAGGAGACACCTTTCAGTACCTGGTGCAGCTGCCCGGGTACAGGCTAACAGGTAGACCCACTGGGCCGCCCGCTGTTACTACTATTTAGTGTCTGTGTCCTGTCATCATCATCAATGCATCTACAGTGACATTTGATCACGTTTCCTGCTAAACATAACCACACAAGAGCCAGTCTTCAGCGTCTCCATCTATGCATTCATTGGACACCATTGTTGTTTGTTGTGGGAACCATTTTCATTGTCGTCCTCATTTTGCTGTAAAATATCATGTGTTGACAGTTCATCTGCAGCTATTCAACAAGTAGACATAAGGAATCTCTAGTACACATTTTGGTCTGGAGAACCCAGCGTACTTGCAGTGCCACTCCCATCTCCTCTTGTGCCACATTGTACTAAATTATTTCACTGACTTTGTTTGACCATTGCATTCAACCAGATCACTGCAAGCATCATGTAGCCTATGTTTTAACAATTGTAAAAAAAAATAGCATGTAATAAACATCATGCATCTTCTTCTGAAACAGGTGCGTCAGACGTCGCCAGTGGTGATTACGGACGTTACAACACAGATTCAAAGAGCAAAGATGAAGACGGCTTCGAAGTTGATGACTCGGATTATGATATCTTTATTGAAGAGGTTGGTTTGTCCATGACAACAATATGGGAATTTAGACATCTGAATGTTTTAATATTGCATAATCACATTTTTAATAGTTGAACACGCTAGTGGAAAAAAACACAACACAAATGTGAGGTAGAATGCTATAGGTTATGTTTATTTCTAGATGTATAATGCCTTTCCACTGACTGTCCTGCCCTAGTTGAAGCCATTCCCAGGTATCAATAAGGACAACAGGAAGTCACAGCTGCGTTCACACCCTGGTCAAGCGTCTGGTCGGAACGTGGTTTTCCGTATGAACACCGTGGCTCCTCCCAACGTCACCGAGACTCCGACCTCCTCCACCGACTCGCCGCTCTTCCCAGATTTCACTGATCTGGTTTTTGCAACCACCTCAGAGCCCAGTACCCCCACTGACATCACCACCACGGCCCCAATTGCCACTACCAGGTGAACCTTTATTTACTACGGTATTTCTTATATTGGAGAACTATGTTGTTTTTCATCAGCAGCTGGAGGAAGTAATGGCCTCTCTTTAATTGGCAAGGTTGGAGAATCAAGAATTCTTTTTGCAACCAAATCCCCATTCTTATTGCCCCCATTCTCTTGCTCTTTGATTGCTCCCGGCTCCTTGCTTTACTCCTAAAAGCCACCTACAATCTACTTTCTTATGATCTTCCACTTGATTATGTGATAAACATGGGCGACTGCAGGGAAATGTCACATCACTTTAAGCTGACACTTTGGTTGTGAGTTACAGCATGTTATTAACTGCAGCAAATAGCAGGGCCTTAAAGCTGTTTTCAAATGGGTGTTGGGTGAACATTTTGATATTTATGTATTTATTTATTTGTTTCAGGACAATGCACATTAATGAACATGTACAGCAGTACACGTAAAAATGCCAGATTGTAGCCCGGGGGCTAATTTCCATCTGTAGTCCATTAGGTTGATGTTACAATAAAAATGATATAGGCCTACAATAGAAACATTTCCTACATACAAATACGAAGAAACAGAAAGAAAGAAAAGTAAGGCAGGATAATTCATTATTAGGATTAGTAGGTTAAACAAATACACAATTAATACACTAATAAGGTACAGCATAAATTTAGAGGTGGTTGCACCTTTGGTTAGTTCTTAGCCATTTACTTGGCTCTTAAAGGTGGCCAGAGTGGGACGTTCCCTTATAGTTGGGGGTAGTGTGTTCCATAATGCACTACCTTTAATAGATAGTGCATTATGGCTTAAGGCAGTTTTTCTAAAAGGAACCTCATTCCCTGTTTACAACAGCTCTGGTGATCCGAGTCTGTCTGTACTTAATAAACTCTAGCAGTGGGGGTGGTGCCAAGCCATGTAGTATTTTATAAATTAAGCATACAGAGGAAAATGTACAATATTTATCAAAACAAAAAGTATATTTCTCTAAGATGTTACAATGATGATAAGAGTAAGGTTTTTTATCCAGAGTTTTGAGTGCCCATTTGTACAGAAGCTCAACTGGTGTTAGGATAGTAGAACCAGCCATAGACCAGCTGGTGATGCAGTAGCTCAGATGTGAAAGTATCATTGAGTTCAGAAACATCAGAGCAGCTGCATCTGACAGAGATCCTCTGATTTGCTTAAAATTAGAAAGATTGAATTGAATTATTTTGGATATAATTTTAACATGGCTTTTAAAAGAGAGTCAGGAGTCTAGTATAACCATACCTAAGTATTTAAACTCACTAACAACTTCCAACTCTTCTGTGCCCAAGAACACCCCGGATTAAGAGAGCATAGTGGTAGAATGTTGCTTCGACAAGTATAAACAGAACGTTTTTTTTTGCATTTAAGACACGATTGCATTTAAGACACAATCTAGTGAGCCATGTTTGTATGTGTGTAAGAGCTGTTGAGAGCACACAAGGAAGGGGGTGAAATTTAAAAAATCAAATGTCACCTTTAGATCAGTGATTCTTTAGAACCGGGACAAAAGGCCGTCTTCCATACTGCTGTTATGTTTAAAACTAAAAATATTTAAAATTGTACATGTTATTAGGGATTAAGAATAGAATGTCTGGAGCACAATTATTCCCTTAAATTTAATTGTATCATTATTATGTCAAATATATGACACTTGTGTCCAAACCATTGTGTCCTCAGAGAAGGTTTCAATCTTTCATATGCAATAAAACCTATTAATGTACTTTAATGATTAAAAATAGCTTTTTTCATCAAAAGCAACACTAAATATCTCTCGTATCAATAACAACAGTTTTTCTACAACACATTCATGTTTTATAAGGATTCTAAGTGGTGGGACCATTTTACTGTAAGTCAACACCGTCAGACATTTCATTACATAACATGTAATAAAATCAGGCGAAATAAGGGGCAGCTGTCACTTTGAAGGACCTCTTGTCACATTCTACCTCTGCAGAGTGCAGTCAGACAGGCTCTAATAAGTGTTGTAGTTTTAGAATATTTTACATTCCGAATCTTGAAAGTCCTGTGTCACAACCATGATATGTCAACACCGACTTACAATTCCTGAAGAAATTATTTGAAATTTTTTGATAATCTTATTTTCCTGAAGTAGTTCATACTAGCACCTAACATCAACATAAAAACCAAATGGCTACTAGATAAATTCCATTTGTTATTATGTTTAAGAAACGTTAAATATGTCAAGACCGCCAGACAGAAAATCTGACATCTGAGTTGACATCTGACGGTGGTGATAGGCCAATGACGGTAAAAAAAACAAAAGCTGGGAGGTTGTGTCAAGGCTTAGCTCAGTAGCTTTGTATATGTTGAATACATACATGTAATTTAATTTGCCGAAACATAGGGTTTGTATTTTTTCAACATTGCACCCTGTTTTGTCCCCCTTCTCAAGAATCACTGAGATATAAACCCAAGAAGTCAGAAATACAGATAGTGCATCATCCCTGACCATGCACCATAAGGTACAGCCAACATTAAACTCCTTCATCTTCCTTTCTCTTCTTATCAACTTTAGCGTCACGTTGCCCACCACCACGACCACGCCAACCATGTCCCCCTGGAGAGGAGAGGTGCCTCGCGTGTACGACCTGACCTGTGACGATACCGTGTGCCCCCCCGACAGCTTCTGTCTCAGCGATTATGAAAGCGGAGGCTCACGCTGCCACTGCAACCTCGGACGAAGGGGGGACACTTGCTCTGAGGGTGAGGGCAGTGCTGTGATGAGACAGCTCTCCGTTGTGTGGTTGCTTACATGTGTCGGATCTAAAAAAGAACAAAAAAGAATGTACAATAAAAAATAAAATAAACATCATTTATCATGATTTTGTTTTATTTGTTCTTCTCCAGTTGTACCGGTGAACTTTCCCAGGTTCTCTGGCTACTCTCACATGGCCTTTGAACCCTTGAAGAACTCTTACCAAACCTTTCAGGTCACTTTGGAATTCAAGGTAAGGCGTCATGTGTTTTTTTTTTCTTCCTCCATTGATTATCTTTGGGTGAGAAGAGCTTTGATACTGTTAATCTGTGGTACAGGCAGACTCAGAGGACGGCTTGTTGCTCTACTGTGGTGAGAATGAACAAGGACGTGGAGACTTTACCTCTTTGGCTCTGGTTCGAGGCAAGCTGCACTACAGGTAACGATAACAGTATTGAGATTCAGATTCAACTTTATTTATCCGCAAAGGGGCACTCCATGTGTTGCCTCTGCAGCCATACATCCATCATAAAACAGTAAACCAATAAGTGTGTTCAGAAGGTTAATAGCTGAAGGAATAAAGGTCTTTGAGTAATGATTTATAACGTCCGCCTGAAGGCATTAGAGATAACTTTGTGGAGAGAATGTGATCTGGATGGCTGATATTTTGTTTTGCCTTCTCAGCTGCCTGTTTCTCCCCATTTGTGCCCAGGTCCTTCTTATATAATAATCTTAAACTATGCCATTAGTGACTCACCTGTCGGTTAGGACTCTTGAGAGGTTTGGCTGTTTGACAAAACCAGCATACAAAATAAATTCCACTTTAAATAATGTTAGTTGTCACATTCTGGAAAGGTACCTGTAAAATACGCGTTGTTCAAAGTTTCATGAGAGCAAAGAGTAGAGAGAGAGGAAAAACTGAAGCACTGCTTGTGGTATCCAGATTGTAGACGAGTGGATATTTGATCTGTCGTCCCCGCAGGTTTAACTGTGGAACAGGAGCAGCCCAGATAGTGAGTGAGAGTCGTGTTGTTCTTGGTCAGTGGCACACAGTCACCGTCTTCAGAGATGGCATGAGCGGTTGGCTGCGTATGGACAACGACAATCCCATATCTGGTCGCTCACAGGTAAAGGCTCAAGATTCAAGATTAAAGAGATTCAAGATTCAGGTGTTAAGCCAATATTTTTGGTAGCATCCAGACACATAGATGAGTTTGTTGGTGCATAAATGTATATTTTTCCAAAGTACAGTTCAAATACACAATGTTTTATACGTGGAAAATCTTTTGGCAGGATTAACCATGAATATTTAGATTTCAATACATTTTTAAACACCATGCTGATACACAATTTTGATTGATGTATGATGAAATGACATTGTTTGGTGCGTTCAGTTTTTTATTTTTATTGTAAGTAGTCAAGGATGAAGAACATTTCATTCTCTTCCCTCTTTCAGGGCCAGTACACTAAGATCACTTTCCGCTCCCCGCTGTACGTGGGCGGATCCCCGAGTGCTTATTGGCTGGTCAGGGCGACGGGGACAAACCGTGGCTTTGTCGGCTGCTTACAGAGTCTGATAGTCAACAACAAGGCAACAGACATCAGGCCCTGGCCTCTGGGCAGAGCTCTGAGTGGAGCTGATATAGGTGAGGAGCTTGTGTACTGACTGTTACTGTATATTTCTTTGGCTGACGCTGGCGATATCTGATTATTCCCAATGTTACCTATAAAGTACCCGTTCTTCTCTCTGGGTTTTGTGCTCACATAGGTAGTTTAAAGTTGTGCGTCCTGATGAGGAAACTGCTTATTTTATACTTATCACATAAGTAATACAGTTTTGTAATTGCATGACATTTAGTACTAATTGCATTGTCATTTCACTTTATATAAAAAAAAATACTCGTTATATTCTCCTTTACGAGGATGAGTCTGTTAACCTGTGTTGTGACATCATGACAGCATTCATCCTTTGGTTAAATGAATGCAAGCCTTTTAGCAACAGTGTTTTAGATATATCCATGTTTTTGCAGTTCTCTATACAGTATATACACATTATGCAGATGCTCCCCTGCTCACCCTCTATCCCCTTGCCCCCTGTGTGCCAGGTGAGTGCAGCGACAGTGTGTGTGACCTGGTCAGCTGTGCCAATGGCGGAGTCTGCTTTGCAAACCGCGCCGATGGCTACATCTGCCTTTGCCCGCTCGGCTTCAGGGGAGCACTTTGTGAAGAGAGTGAGTTAACGATTCTTAACCACATTTCATCCAAATCGAACACACACGTCTTGTCCAGTGGAAGAGATTTGTACCACAGTGAAAAGTAGAATGTCAAATCACTTTGTACTTGATGACTGCCATTAACTGTCCCAGACGCCTTTTAAGGTAATTACTGAACAGTCTAGTGCAATATGAAGAAAAAATTGTTTTGAAAGGGATTATTATTATTTCTTATATAGCGGAAGTGGGACTGATTGCATGCCAGAGCCAGCTTTCAGGGTTCTTTTCCACCTCCTCCCTGTGACCTCCCCATTTCCCTCTGTTCTCATCGACTAATTTTCTTAATCATCTTAAATGTGTGCTTCTCCATTCAGAGGTTTCATCATGTTTTCTCTCCATTTCTTTTAGCTTTCTTGCTGTCGTCGCCTCTCTTCAACGAGACAGTGTTTTCATACGCTGTCACCCCGTGGCCTCAGTCCTCCCAGAGTTACCTGTCCTTTATGGAGTTTGAGCTGACGTTCAGGCCGTCGCTGCCCGGCGGGACGCTGCTGTACAGTGATGACGCGGGCAGCGGAGACTTCCTGGCTATCAACCTGGTGGACGGATATGTGGAGTTCAGATTTGACTGTGGCTCTGGAGGAGCTACAATAAGGTACTGTGTGGTAGATGCACTCTCTTGCTATTCTCTGTTTCATTCACTTTCTCATGGCTATAAGGGTTTTCTAAATAGCCTGCCTCTGTTGTTTGTGATGCTTCTTTAATACAGGAGTGAGGAGCAGGTGGGTTTGGACACGTGGCACGAGTTGCGGGTGTCTCGCACCGCCAAGAGTGGTATTCTACAGGTGGACAGCCAGAGGCCCGTGGAAGGAATCGCTGAGGTATTTGGCTCCCTGTGTGGTTAAAGCAGCATTATGTGAGTTTTTGACCAGAAGGGTAGAGAGAAAAAGTTAAGTTAAGTTATCTTTATTAGTCAATTTACACAAGGCACATTGAAATCAGTTTTTTTGCAAATCCCCTCTAAAGTTACCACACTTTGGAGTGCAGTGTCAGCCATAGTAGAGCGCCCCTTGAGCAGTTTGGGCTAAAGTGTCTTGCTGAAGGACACAATGGTAGAGATGGTGGGCAGCGTAGATGTTATACCAGCCAACACTATAGTACTAGTAGTAACACAATACCAGTATCAAACCAGCCACCACATGGTTACTAGTCGGCCACTCTTCCTCTAGGCCATCCTACCACCCTACATGTTGAAGTAACAATTGCACATTCAGCAAAAGGCAAAGCAACATGTCAGCCCAACATTTGCATCACCTTGTTGCCCACGTACACGATGTATTGTTCCTCCTGAGAAAAATGTATAGGTCACTTCTCATCTCTACATTAAGATGTCACTTTGAACTGATGCCTTGCAGATGTATCTTAAGTCAAAGAACAATAAATGTAGTGGGAGGCAAAAGCAAAATCTAAACTTTTACTATTCCTTCAATTTACTATGTTTGATTCTTAAACAGTACAAGATATTGCTACCATATTACAGTCCTCTCTACCCTCTCAAGACAAGCAAACTTCATACAAGCAAATCATTTATATGGCACAATACATTAATAAATATATTCCTGACTGTTTTAACTAATATCTTTCTGTTATATTTACTTCTCAGGGAGCATTCACCCAGATCAACTGCAGTTCACCTCTTTATATTGGTGGAGTACCAGAATATGATAAAACCAAGAGGACAGCAGGTGTAATAAACCCCTTCACTGGAATTATTCAGAAGGTATTTACCTATGCACACACAGTACACACACTCATGTTTGACGATACAATTCGTTTGACTATGTTTGATAAGTATAATGGCTCATGAACTCATTTCAAATGCTTTTTTTAGAATAAAAAAATCTAAAAAAGCAGCAAAACATTTAGTTTCCTCTTCCTCCTTGTCTCCCCAGCTGATATTGAATGACCGAACCATCCCAATAACAACTGGCGCAGCTGGTGGAGTTAATGTAGCAAATTCTGAACATCCATGTGTGCAACGTCCCTGTGCCAATGGAGGGACCTGCAGGCCAAAGTGGGACAGTTATGAGTGTGACTGCCCTCTAGGGTATGACGGGAGGCATTGCCAGAAAGGTCAGTTGCATACTATCCACATTCATATCTTACAGAACTGGCTAATGCTATAGCATAGTAACACACATGTTTTGTTATTAAGTCAGTAAACATTCATCCTGTGACCAGTGCAGTTAATGAAAGGGTTTTTGATGAATGCAAATGTGACCGTTGCAGAGCATATGAGCATGACTAAGAGTAGGAGAATAACTGGTATTTCACAGTTTGCATTGTGCTAAGACGGCATCAGATATTTTTGTGTGGTTTACACACTGCTTATCAAAAGAGATGTTGTGTGGCTGTTGTCTGTTTTCGAGGACTAACAATAAATAGTTTGGCATGTCTGCCTGTTGTAGAACAATACAAAACACAACAGATAATTATCAACAGTTATATATCGTTGGTTGCAATTAACCTTTCATTTTTAAAATAAATCATAAAAAATTGAACGACAGAAGTGTTTTTTTGTTTGTGTGTAATATATGGCTTTAACCATGTGATGTGACCTTCCCTCTTCTCTAGGATTAAATGTGTGTTTTTCTGTCATAATATAATGTCATATAAAAGGATGTATTGGACAAGTTAATCCCTTAAGCCTCTGTATGCCTTCTCTGTTTTTAACGCTTTCACTGGGCAGAGTGTGGGAATTACTGCTTGAACAGTAAGTCTTATTCTATGGATTCAAAAAAGCAGTTGAGGATAAACAACCATTGATAATATAATACTTCTCTTCTTTACTTACAGAATCAGGTTCAGTATTATAGTTTATAAGCCTGAGACAAAGATATAGACTGTAGTAAGATACATGCAGATGCTGCCCCCTTGTGGTGGTATGAAATAAACACAATGTTTTCTCTGCCCAGCTGTGACCGAAGCCATCGAGATCCCACAGTTCATTGGCCGAAGTTACCTGACCTATGACAACAGAGATATCCTGAAAAGGTTGGTAGTCAAATGTTTTTCGGTGGGTTTTTCTTTCAGTTAACAATCCTCCTTTTTTCACTTTTATAATGTTTTCATGGTGTTTGTTACTTATCACAGAAAAAGGTCCTAGTTTCCATCTTGCTTGCATTACACACTGAGCAAGCACTTTTGTTGAATTTGTTTTGACTCGACGTCATTGAAAATGAGGGTCACCCCTCAATTGGTCTCTCGAGGATAAATAAAAGTTAAATAAAATGAAATTAAATGTTGTTGTTTTTTAGGGTTTCTGGGTCCAGGAACAATCTCTTCATGCGTTTCAAGAGCACAGCCAAGGATGGCCTGTTGCTATGGCGAGGAGAGAGTCCAATGAAACCCAACAGTGACTTCCTGTCTATGGGGCTTCAGGATGGTGCACTGATCTTCAGGTATTTGTTGTATGTGTTTGTGCAAAACAGTAGCGTCAGTATAAAAGCTGTTTAAAGCTGTTTATTTTGAACTGAAATATCTGGACAGAAACATTTCTGGTCAAAGCATATAAGTCTCGCAAGTCCTGCTTGCCACATAGTTGCTCTTCTCTATTTTTTGACAATACAAAAACATGGGACTAAAAGGGCAGATTTCCACAAAAGAAGAAATTTAAGTGCAAGAAAGTGAATGGAGAGGAACGCTAATAGGGCACCAAAGGGCAGGGAAAGCAAAGCAGAGAGAGGACTAAAAAAATGACTGAAGTATTAGGCGCGACAATGACCTGGAAAATAAGCAGGATTTATCCAGGCAGTACCATGCAAATGTAGATTAACTGCACACTTTGTGACTAACTATCTGTGTGTTTCCATATTGTTCTAGCTATAACCTGGGCAGTGGTGCAGCCAACATTGCGGTCAATGGGACCTTTCATGATGGAAAGTGGCACAGAGTCAAAGCTGTGAGGTAAGCTCTAACAAAATGAATACAACATTGACATATAAACATCTCGTAGAGTTTACATGGTGGAAGTGTTGGCAAACAGTTGCCTGTTTACATGTTAAGCAGATTTGGAGCAACATGAAGTTGTGAGATCGGTGAAACTGAATCAAAGCAGAACAATTGCGAGCCAAAACTTAAAGACACTTAAATGCTCCATACGCTATAGCTGAGGAAAACTGCAGACTCGGGCGATAATTCCTTGTGCTTTCATCTCAATCAACCTCTTACACACAAAACCATATTCATTTGATCCATTGCTTATATAGAAATATTAATTACTGCAGCTTAAGGAGTGGTCATTTGGTATGCTTCTATTGTTTCCTGGGCATATCATTAGAAATATGTTAACTTTAAATTAATTTGGAAAATGGAAAACCCCTGGAACGCCTTTTCTTTAATTACTTAGAAGGTGCAAACAAGAATCACGTAAAATAACATCTAACATGTTGTACTGTTTCTCAAATACTAGAAAGTTTACTATTATGATTTGTGTCTTCAGGGATGGCCTGTCAGGAAAGCTGACAGTGGATGACTATGGAGCAAAAACAGGAAGGTCACCTGGAAAGATGCGACAACTCAATATCAACGGACCCTTATACATTGGTAGGTGGACCTCACAACTCACAGTGACGTAATGTTCCTTAAATGCACCGTAGATATATAAAAAAAATTGATTTCAATGTCTGCAATTCTATATTCTCCCTCTTGAAGGTGGCATGAAAGAGATAGCGCTTCACACAAACAGACAGTACATTGGAGGATTGGTGGGCTGCGTGTCCCACTTCACGCTCTCCACTGATTATCACTTAGCCCTGGTGGAGGATGCTGCTGACGGCAAGAACATCAACACCTGCTCCAAATAGAAAAAGAAGGGCTTCAATACATGAAGGTTCAGTTTCCACTGGACTGAACACCTCCACCAGCCGATTGATCATCTTGAAACGGACTCGACAGCACCAAATGAGTGGAACCAAAAGCACATTGTTTTCTTCGAGTCACCAAGAACGTTTGAGGGGCTCTTGCTCGCAAAAGTTTATCAAACCAACTCCAAGCTGCCAAGTTGGACGTTTGATTCTCACATTGAAAACTTAATGATTTGCTCTGAAAAACCGTTTCGACCAGTGGCAACAGCAAAAAAAAAAAAACGACCAAAGGATATAACAAAGAGCCAGTACTCTGTGAAAGGAGAGATACAAGCTTAGCATTATGGGTAATGAGGGTCTCTCAAAAACCTTTTGAAGGACATTCTTTTCATGGGATGATTCCAATCGCATTTTTATTTTTTCTACTGTAAATCTTTATTTGATTGCTGGATGAACCGAGGGATCAAGAGTCATCACAAGTTCTTCATGAACGTGACCTTTAGCAGCTAGCCGAGATAAACTTCTTTGTAGAGGATTTTGGTTTTGGCCCTAGAGGCCTTCTGTTGTTGTTTTTGTTGTTGTGACATTTGTTTTCTTGTTCGTGATGTATTTACAGTCGGTAGATCTGACGGATGTCTGTTTTTTTCAGCTGCTAACAAGATTTTTTTTCTTTCTACCTTCTTCTATTAGTGCACATACTCTTTTATTTGGAACTCTCGGCTTGGATACTAGTCACATGAACGTCTAATGTCGACAGGAGAAGTTGTGCGTGACAGTCTGTTACAATCATTTGACACAAACCACAGAGTTGTGGACTTTAAGTTGAGCTGCTTTGTAGCTGTTGGTTCCAAACCAGAGAAAGTAGGTCATTACTCGTGTTGAAGCTTTTTGTCAATTTTGTGCTTTCCTTTGCCTGAGCTTTACTTTTTAAAAGGGACATTCTGCGAATGTTCCATCTATTCTGCAGATCTTTAAATTATTTACGTTTAATTTCAATGTTCTTGCCCAACCCCCCACTTCCACAAAAAATAGAGACCAGTGTCCATTTTGTCTATTGACCTCAAAAACAAAATCAAATAAATTCAGTTTATAAATTAGGAAATGGAAGTTTACTGATCTCATTTATTTAAATAGCATAAAGGGAAGGCATTGTAGAATTTCAACAATCCAAGTGTGTCAGCATTTTACAATGAGGGACTTCCAATGAAATAGACCGTGTGACTGAGGGATATAAATGAACACGAATGATGCAAACCACCGCTGCGCGATTAAATAGGTTGACCGTCCACTGTACAAATGGTACCGACTGAACGCATCAGATGAAACATGTTTGTTCAATAGCCGTGAACCATAGACTGTAGGAAAATGTTGATGCAGCATCTGTGATGTCAGAATATGTATCTGAAGGTCCATTAAAAGCTTTAGTTTTACGCTTGCTGACAGATGATGCAAATCTCTGCAAATGACTGACATGGTTTGGAGCTGAGACGGGATCAGCAAGCGAGAGTCACCATGGCTGAGTGTGAATATCCCAAAACCTACTTCCACTCAAACCTTACAGTAATATCCCCCTCACTATATTAGTAATCCTCTGGGAATTAGTGGACGGTCCTGTATGTGTCACCATTTTTCTTATGATGAAAGATTGATTGTAGAATAGTTTGTCGGTTTTCCAGGCTTGCAGTCACATACAAAATTACATTCAGTTAGCTTAAATATAAAATAAGATCTGATTTGCAAAAACCTGATTTTTTTTTCTTAATTGACATGCAAGGAGCATTCACTGTATTTGTGATGGTGCACTGTGACAGCTGCCTGTCTTAAACTACAATCTGCAATACGTGTTGACCAAATAGCCTGCTTATTAAATAACTTCTTAACCAAAACATTTGTCATGATTTGTCATAAACTTTAGTGTTCATTTAGTTTCTTGGGAAAAATCACTGTGCTATTATTGTTATTTGCTCATACTAGAAGACATGAATGAAAAACTGGTATACATTGTTTAGGCTCCTGTAAAAAAGAAGACCACGAATTGCATCAATTTGACCATCCCAGATTTTTTTTAGATGGCTGGTTGTGGAGGCAACCTACATATTTTGCCATTACGTTGCTAGGAACTGTTGGAAACACACGACGACGGCAGGAAAAAAAATGCCGCAATTGTCAAAACACTTTTTTCATTACACGCAGCCGCAGGAACACAATGATAAATGATACATTGAATTCATGTTGTCTTTACTGCCAATTTATTTCTAAACCCTGCCATTACAGCCCATATTTTCCAAAGGTCATTTCAATCACAAGTTACGCGAGTTGACATTACATTTCAGAACATCCTGTTTTTCGTGTCAGACCTTGTGGCTATGACATTTTTCTGTTGTGCTTTGAAAATAGGACGGTTTGATGCATTTCCTCAACACACCCAGTCATATAACAGTTACAAAGTATTCAACGACTTCTTTCATTTATCCTATTTGTTTTGCTTTTTGAACCTGTTTTGGTTCAAAGTTTAGAACACACCACGGGCAGTATTAAATGCAGCATGACATCTGTATTGTATCTGTACGTCATTTCTTCTTTTATTCTGATCACTAGCTTCCTTACACAACATCTCTTTTTCTAAATGACATCTACACGTTCTTGCTGCATAGTGGTTACTGTAAACCAGATCTATAGGGCAATCTAACTGGACTCGGTTGAGTCCATATCTTGGGATATTTAACTCCTCATTATTCTCTTGCTTAAATTCATTGCACAGCTCCATCATTTTGATGTAGCCGTGGCCCTGAATTTAATTCTCCTTGTGATGTGAGCTACTAATGGCTCACAGATTACCAACATCATCTTTCTCCTGTAAGCGCATGCATTGCCATGTCTTGGCAGCTCTTACCACCTAGTTTCCACAATGAGATCAGATGGCACATATAATGGAGGACGGATTGTCGGTGAGGGGAATTTCATATTGAATTTCATTGGATTGTTCTGCAACTGTTGTTCTGTCCCGTCACGCAATAACTTTACACATGCACGAACACTTGTACACACACACACACACACGCACACGCACACGCACACACACACACACACACACACACACACACACACACACACACACACACACACACACACACACACACACACACACACACACACACACACACACACACAAGCAGAGACACAGTTGTGCTCCTATTTGTCTCCCGCTGTGAGCCCGGCATCACCAGAATGACATTACAGGATATCATTTAGGCCTACTCTCTGCCTGAAACGATCACACTGAAATGAACTGAGCTCAGTGGTAACTAATCAACTAAAGTATCCAGCAGTTGTAGATGAAACCATTTACTTATATAGTAGTCATCGATAATGAATCTCAGTTTAACCTCATCTATAGTCATACTGCCCATTCCCTTTTTTATTAATACGGTTATCAGAAAAGTTACATAACCATGGGATATAGGCTTAATCCATGTTTTCACTCAGAATATTATTTTTGATTGGAATACCACAACAAATTATATTAAATACGCAAGCAACACTGAAGCCTCAAGCTGCTCTAGGAACCGTGCTGGTTGCACATTCAAAACCCTGGTTAAAATAAAACATGTTTTATTACGTCACTCACATTCAGAGTTTACCTACAACACCTCAGCAATAAAAAAACATGCAGGGAACTATCAAATATTTTACCATTTAAAGGACACTTAAATGCCAGCTCATTGTGTAGGATGTAAAGGGAAGCTTATTGTATATTGCACTGCATCATATTCTTTCAATTTGAAGGGCATCCATTAGTGCACTGCATTAATTGTTTTTTACCTTAAAGCCACTACGAGTAACTTTGTCCGTTGGCGGCCCCTTTGGACAAAAGCGGTAGTATTTTTACGACGCCCGCTGTCGTAAATTGTCACACACACCTGATTGCAATGAGTTGATGCAGCAGTGTCACCTAACTACTCTCAGCTGAAAGACTTTGTGTCCTCACAGAAAGCGAATGAACGAGAGACGGCAGTTAGTATGGATCACAATGAGGTAATGTGTTTATGTTGTTGTAAATAATGACTATTTCAGATGAATAATGGTCATCTGATGATGGTGAAGCAAAGTAAACTTTGTGTTAGTACCACTCATTCATTTAGGAGTAAACACTGCAGTCTAGTTCGCTCCCGTGAAATTGTGTATACGTTGCTTGGCAACGTCCTCCTCCCGCCCGTAGCCTACATCACTCTCCCTTTTAGCTTTTCTTCATTGCATTTTCTTTTTTTTTTTGTTTCTTTTTCCCGTTATCAGTCATTATGACGACAACTAACTGTCTCAAACAAGGCTCCCGCTCCCCTTCCCTCACCTGGAGGGATAGGCTTCTCAAATCGCATTGCTGCGCCTGCACGCGCAAACCGAAAATCGGACTGGGTGTGCGACCAGACCAAAAGCAGTAATAAAAACTATATAAAAACTTCTTTCTTTGCACTGATGGTCTCTGGTTTGCTGTTAAAGGTAATTTATGATTATCAGAGGAAACATGCGGCTGTTTTAAAGATATTTAAATGTTACTGGTAGCTGCTTTAAGGGCACCATGGGGAGCACTTTCTCACATTTTCTTGTACATTGGACCACTGTGGATGGCCTTTTGTCATGTTTCATCTTCCATATGTGCATCCAACAGGTCACCTTTGCTCCTTTTTAAAAAAATATAGTAGGTCCACTGGTAGATCCAGAGTATCTAGCCACTAAGATGGTTTATGCGCTATTATGCTTTGTGACAAGGTTTTCAGCTATTAGTCTTATTGAATTTAGCCCAGCATCAACCCTTTAAATGAATCCACTGACTCCTTTCAGAGCAAATCAATAATACATATATAAATGCACTGGCAATGTGATCTTTTCATTATTGCAAATATCCTGATTAAAATTTTTTTTTTTTTATGTGAGCTAAAATTAAAACAAGTGGTCAGGTGCAAAATGCACAATGTAAGAATTAACATTAGAGTTGTGAAGTATGGGATAGGTTTTAGTATGAATACTGGACTGAAACAGAAAATGGAAGCACACTGCATTCATTAGCCACATTAAATTAGTATAGAAATGGACTTGCACTTTCTACTGTCTTTTCTTTTTCCTTATTTCTTATTTGAGTTATTCAGCCTGGCAGTCTGGGACAGCTCAAATTCAAGCATTAAATCGAGGGGAAGGATAGAAATAACAGGAAAAGTAATTTGACCTTTTTTCTTTGTGCACAATTTTTTTTCAATCATTGCTCACATAAGCTTTTAGGAGTAGGACCTGTGTTACCAAACAAGGTAATGTTCTGTTGGATTTGGGTTCACCACCCTAAGAGAACATAGTGTATCTAGGGGAAGAGTGGAGGACATTATTAAGCCCTGTCAAATAGTGATTAGATATAGATGTTTGCCCACGTAATTAGCAGTATCTAGAAAGTATGAATGGAGGAGGTGAAGGATGTATTGATATGCACTGTGTTAGTTGCCCGTTTAGTTTCCTGCTGGATTCTCAATTTCCAGAAACCTTCCCAAATTGCACCAACAAAACAAGGCAACCATTATTATTATCACTTTTTGGAACTATTGCGTAAAAAGTATTTTACCACAATATATAGAGTTATATGGAAAGCAGAGCACTGAAAAAAACTCCCCAGTTAACTATGCATGATGGAAAATTATTATTAGTTGAGTCCAATCAATGGTTCTAGAATCAGGAGTCATACAACAAAATCACTGCAGTGGCAAAAGACGGCAGTTCCATCAACGTTTGAGTGTATGAACCATAATTCTTATGAAAAGTTATTCTCTAAAGTCCTATCCACCTTGATAAATGATGAAACAGTAGTCCATGTTCCCAGAGAAATTTGAACTTAAGCAGGTGAAGAGCCAGAATGAA
This sequence comes from Ammodytes marinus, assembly GCF_949987685.1. Classification (NCBI taxonomy): domain Eukaryota; kingdom Metazoa; phylum Chordata; class Actinopteri; order Uranoscopiformes; family Ammodytidae; genus Ammodytes; species Ammodytes marinus. The sequence goes on along the minus strand of NC_137231.1, from coordinate 20,077,827 downwards.
CACGTCGTTTCATATTGCCTGGATCTCATTAGAGTAAAAGCAAATTCGGCCTGTTAGTTCTCTCTCTCCTTTTAGTGTCAAGTTCACACCAGTTGTTCTTTTGCTTGTTACATGAATAATATATATATATATATATATATATATATATATAGTGCAGGGATAAGACAAAGACCTTCTGGGATATGCTGATGTTCTGCACTACACTTCACTATTTCTCTACATTTAAATGTTCCCAAAGAGAGATTCAAGACTTTTTTGTTTTTAATTCTCTTGTTTTAACTCGTCTTCTTTTTTTCTACGAAAGATTGAAAAGTTTTAAGGCCAGACGGAGACCAAATCAACTCATGTTATGGCCCATTTAGAGATACTATTGCAAATGAAAGAGTAATCCTTTAAGCAGAAAGATTACACATGTGCATGCGCTTTGAAAAAGGGATTTTAGCCCCTGAAAAGCCTTTCTGAAAAGCACTAAATCAGATACTCTCAGGAGATGTTCAAGATGGACCGAACTATGACTTTGAGTACTATTATCTTTGCTCAGAACATGAATGGACAGTGCTTGGCCTGAAATCAAGTCACAGATCAACTAGTATGTATGTGTCAAATATGGTTAGTTATGCCACAGTGTATGTGTGCCCACTCTACACACAGACTACTTTGAAAACACAGAAGAAAATAAAGAACACATCTGCATATGTCACTTCTCGCTGAAGTCTATTTTTTACCCTGACTAATTTCAGTGTGTTAGTTTAATGAGCACTCCACAACGTCCTGCCCGTGTAGGGTGTTGGTTCAAGGAGTTTAGCAGAAGCCTCTCTTATTAAAACAAACACTTCTGTTCTTTGTTGCCATTGTTAGCACGATCACTGAGTGAAAACAGATTTTTTTTGTGTGTGTGTGTGTGTTTGTGTGTGTGTGTGCACGCGGAATACAGCCTGATTGCAAACCTGGTCCAATCCACAACATTGTGTCAAGTCAAAGTGGTTGGGAGCGAGTTGACGGGGAGTTGAGGAAAGGGCCCAATGAGAGGGAAAGGGAAAGTGCTACTCTGACTAATTGCCATCCAATTTTTACCAGAATACGCTTAAGAGGCCACACGTGTAAGAGGAAATTACAGTTACATAGAATGTAAAATAAAGAATTTACAATTAAAAACCTTTGCAAGGTTAAACGTTCTTGATCAACTCTAAGCCTGCTGTCACCCAGGATCACAGGTGTGCAGGGAAGGTGTGGCCTAGAGAACAATAGAAAAATAAATGTTAGTGGGAAAAAAAGTTTTCTTTGATTTGGTGTCAGAGAGGCGAGCTGAGGAAGGTCCTGTCTGGGGGAAGAGGGAGAAGAAGAAGAAGAAATCAAGCTCCTTGTTTATGGCATTTCCTCCTCCATGGATTGGTGTAAAGAAATCCAGTGAGTAGACCATAACCAGTTAACTGAGACCTGGATAATAGGCTCTTGGTTGGCTTTATACCCCTAGTTCTTTGGCCAGTGAGTTTGGTTCTAAATGTATTTGTGACCCAAGAAATTGGTTCATGGGGTAAGGATATGGATTAATACATTATAAGGACATTTATAAAGAGAATTAAAAAGGCTGAGAATTGTGATAACCCTGTAATTGGCGCACATATTTTTCTTTATTCATAATGGTGAAATGAATGAATGTAAAATTAGGTCAAGCTTTACAATTGAAATCTGAAAACCTCTTGGGGGCATGATTTCTGATGTTACAGCTACTTGGGTACACATCATGCGGAAAGAAACTGTTTCCTGCAGTCTGTTGGGCTCTGACTGTGCATTAGAAATCCTTATAAATATAGAATGTTTCAGAGCTGTGTTTTTTTTTTCTTCTAAACTTAGAGCCTAAAAAGGTTTGTTCACATTTATTTTATATGCTCTGCTCCCATGTTATGATGATACTCATAGTGACAAGATAAAATTAGCTGTCTCCCCTTAACTTTTTAACTTATACGCATTCACCCGACAAATATGAACATGCCTTGGTTGATTTTCTGTCTTTTATGGTGTGTGTTCTGTCATATTTATTAAAAAACACGTGGATATCTGCAAAGAGAGGAAGTATTTCAGCGCCTTTAGCAAAAAAAAAAATATATATATATATATATATAAAAGTAGAGAACGACAGAGTTAGTCATCCTTGTGAGCCCTTCTGGCTTTTACGGCGTTCAGTACTTTAATACGATATAATGATGTTATGTAGAAATAGTCAGGATTCCCTTATTGTACATCATTTACACTCACTCCTTGCATGATAGACAGCATGCTGGCTCTTAATTTTTTTGTTATCAAGCTTGTCCTGCCATTAACTTTAATCCTCCTCGCATATTGTCTATGTCTACAGAATATTCTATACTGTATCTGATGATCAAGTAAACCTTTCACTTTTCATAATGAAAAAACCCATCAAATCAATTGTGCTCCTGCGAGTAAAGGACAGAGAGGGAGAGGGAAAGAGGCAGAGACCTGCCATGGTGGTTGGCTATTGACTGAAATTCATTCCACTTATCGACGGGCACGTTATGACCTGTTTTTTCCACATGGTTTGATCTATAACCGAGATTCACAGTTTGCTGGTTCACAGAAACCCAGACGGATACTAAAGAGGATTAAGATATGCATTGTATGGGAGATTTAAAAGCTCTGTGCCATATCCATAATTTCCTCTTTGAACCCCATTCACTTTGCTCCACCTGCTGCTGTACATCCTGACATCTGGGCCTGAAACCAAAGGACCATGTGCAAAGAAGTCTATTTACATTTAAAGCAGGGCTGGCCGTGTGTTTTTATGTACAACCAGCTTAAGGTGACATATACAGCACAGCATTGTAGAAAGGCTTGGCACGAAAATAAGTTTGCCTTGTCGATGTCTCAAACTTGTCGATGTCTTTTCAACAACTCCAATGCAACATCTGAATATACCGACGAAGGCTCTTCAGCATAATCACTTTCTCTATTTAATTTGTTGATTTAACAAATGCACAAGTGAAAAATAAAATGATAAATAACAACTTCAAGAGAGCGAAGGGAATCTGTTTGATTTATATCAATGAAATGCAGACTCAGTGTATCCACTCTGCAACAGGTAGTTTATCCCGGGTATAATTTTTATGTTGCGTTCACAATAAGGTATATGTAATCATCAGAGTACAGTATATTCATGCATATTGAATACAGCTCTGAATAAGTCTGTCTATCTATTTGCTGGCCTGGGTACCTTAAAAACAGATATAATTCAAATGAGGAAATTAGGAATCGATCCATCGATGTAGATCGATACATCGATTGATCAACGAACGATCCAACTGCATCGATGCATATCGCTGTCATATGCGCTTTTATTTTGACAATCTCCTTGCACTGGGGTTTGTGACACTATTTCCGCCCAAGCGTACCATGCGCAAGCTAATGAGCTAAGCTAGCGAGGAATCCACCAATTCAATCAATTATGTGCCCTGAAAACCCACACGTCCCAAAACTATACAGATGTCACTCCAAGCATTGTTTACTGCCGCTACACCTTAAGATATCGATGGTGAGAGTTGGAAAGATACCATCTGATCGAGGTAACAGCTGAAGTTTGTTGTTTAGCCTGTTAATTTCAAGACCTTTAGTGTTAGGAATGCTTGAAAATAATCAAACCATTTACGGAGTCTATTTTGTTATCAACTTATATTTATACAACGATCGGCCAGGTTGTGTTGGGCATATGATATTGTCTCATATCGATCCCACACCCCTGAATCGAATCGAATCGAATCGAAATAGTATGATCGCAGCAGACTTTAGATAGGTTTAGATTCCTACTGGCAAATGTCGTATTGTTTTAATATCGTGTTGCATTGCTGCATGAGATCACATCAAGAAAAGAAAGGATTTCATCAACATTGTGAGATTGTATTAAAACAATTGTGCTGTTCTCCCATGAATCACTGCAGTAAAAACTGACCCATACCCCCCCATGGTCTTCTATTTCACAGCTGACATATGGTTATTCCTGATGCTGATGGTGCTCTGTACTGAATCCATATGTATCAATGACTTATGTCCCCTGTGTAGTGAAGTATTGATGTTTAACTGACTTGACGTGCCCGAGGACACATACCCGGCCAGCACTATTCAATAATTATTGATCCTCTTTCCACTGTGTTTCCACCAAACTAACTATTTCTTAAAACTCACGGGGTCAAGCCCTTGACTCCCAGCTGGTTCGATAGTAATTCACCTCATTGACATGTATGTTTTTTTTCCCATCAGGGCAGAAGTTAATGTATCCGGATGGTGTGAAGTGGTGACACGTTGCGAAGTATCCGGTGTCCTTGGTCTTTTAGAACAGGTGTGTTTTGTCTTTTTAACCAGTGATATATATAAATTAAGGTCTTATAAAAAAAAATTATTTGGAACTTGATTCATTTTGATTTCATTTTCTCATTTTAAAGCATTTTTCTACTGGTACCTGCTCCCGTGTAGGAGAGCTAACATCTTGTACAGTGCAGAGGGTATGAGGAAGATGATTTGCCTCTTTCATCTTTCTCTAATCTATCTCAAATTTAAGACTTTAAAAGTGACCCTGTAATAACAGTTAGTATGAGGAAAATCAACTTTGGCTTTGACCAATCTGTATATGTGCGTTTGACGGTTCACAGTATACAGTATATGTCTGTTTTCCCACTTCATTAGTTTACAAATAAGGCATATCTGCTGTCTGTTTGTTTAACAGACATGCTTGTTTGCAGATGGCTGAGGTCAGCAATGGGGAATGTTATACATTGTAAATGTAGCAACAGATGCTGTGTTGTAATTTTCCTTGCTGACATAACAGTGATAAGGTCATCAAGGGTTGCAGAACCCTACAACAATAATCCCTCTAAACATCTGACCATGTTTACTGTGTGATATAGTCTGCATAGACATATACACAGGCATGCATGTATTTATAGTCATGCACACACACACACACACACACACACACACACACACACACACACACACACACACACACACACACACACATACATACATACATACGTACATACATTCATTCATTCATTCATACATACATACATACATTAGCATATACAATCGGATGGCAGGCAGATCAAACACTGATCCACATGCATGCACACTGTGCAGATTAAGGCTATCCCTTGCTGTGGGGGCTTAGTTGGCATCTCTGACTAAGCTCAGCATACTTCAGTTCCCTCTATTCCCTTCATCTTCTTTTACTGACACGTCCAGCACCATAAAAAGCAAAGACCAGCAAGTGTGTGACATGCTTCTGACCTATGTTCTGCCGGCAGTCATAAGAATATCAGAGAGCATCAGAACAAGGCTTTATCTTGTCCGCATTTCTGGAATGGATCGTGATGAAATTAAGCACCACTTAAATTCTCCCTGTTATATACAATATGCCCGCCGACTTAATACACTGTGCATCATTTAACCAAGTAATGTCTATGTGCCTTAATTTGTTTACACTGATCTTATTTGTGACATTATCAATTCTGTTGCTTTGAAATTGTTTGCCACACTCTATGTCTGCATATGTGTTTACATTTTGTATATCATTTCCAATACCAGTATCATCATGACATTACATAATTACTACAAAGCAATACAACACATAGAGTTAACAAGCAAGATTATTATTTTTTTGTTTCAGAATAATACTCCCATTTTATGGAAAGACTTTGGAATGTACTGAGTACACAATTATATAAACTCCACTACAGCACTGCATGGGGTTACCTTGTTTTTTAGTGCTCCTGTACCAAAGGGAACAGAGATTTACTTAAAGCTGGCCCTACTGCACATGATAAACCTGTATGTACAGCTTCAGGAAGCTGTGAGATGTTGGAGTGTGTGCGTATGTGCGCTTGTGCGTGTGTGTGTGTGCATGTGTCCTGCATGATGATGTGTGCCTTGGGAGTCAGAGCTCTGGTGTATAAGTTAGGGTTGGGAAGACCAATTAGTTTCCTGTCCCCAATTTATCTCAAATGGGCTGGTGCGTGTGATGCCTTTGTACCACATGGATGAGCGCTCGCGCGTTCATGCAAGCAGGAGGTTTCACAGATTAGTCAGTGGGTTAATGACAGTTTGTGGATTGCCAGGAATCAATCAACATGAAAGACGGCGTACATGCATCGATGTGTGCATGGTATAAAGTTGTAGTAATGCTGTTAATGTTAGCGAACATCATGTCTGTTACGTAAGAACCTGGTAGTTGAAGGGTTTGAGCTTAGGGCTGGGCCGTATTAAATGAAGGGTAGGGGAGAGAGGGAGAAATAAGCGAAAAAGGCAGTGTTAAGGATAGGAGAGAGAGAGCAGCACAGAGGAACATGGGGCAGTGAGGGAGAGACACATTGAGAGAGAGGGAGAGGGAGAAAGAGAGAGAGAGAGAAAAAAAGAGAGAGTGCGAGAGAGAGAGAGGGAGAGGTTAGCAGTCTCTAGTTGGCAAGATAAGCAGACAGGCCACTGATTCAGAGCTTGGTGCACAGATGATGTGATGGGTTAGAGGCTGAAGGGCTAACAGTGAGTGGAAAAGACAGTGACAATGTGCAACGAGCGAGGGATTTTGATACACTGGAGGACACCATCAGCTCCATAACCCAAGCATCAACCAGGAAACGTTTTGAAGGGGACAGTTGGAGCACAGGTCTCTGGACCTCAGACCAGAGGGGATTAACAGAATGGATGGTGATTCTAAAGTGCTGTTGAAGGCAACTAATGCGTAACAGGCTGCGGTCGACATTTAGCAGCTTTCACTACTGGACGGAGAAATAAAAGAGGAACTGTCATTTTTTCCGGTTTTTACATGTTTTGCAACGAACAATGTAGCATTTACAACTTTAATGTATCATTTTTTTTTCGGATCCTTCTTTTTCATTCTTCCAGCATGGGACTGGATTGGATTTGACATTTGACTTCCTCACAAAGTGGAGAGATCCCTCGGTCCCTTCCTATTTAGAACAAAATCCTGAATGCAGGTTTTATTGAAGGGAAAGGACTAAGTTCTGTCTGCTCTTCACTACAATCAGTGAAGGTGAATCTTGATCAATCTGTTTAATGTATCAAGATCTAAAGAAGACACCGTCCATCTCCCCTTGCACCTCTGGCGCAAATTATACAACTATGGAGGTCAGACACGGGCAACACCAAGTGGATTACACACTGGTTATCCTTGTGCATCCTGCCCGCTTGGCAGTCCTGATGAGGTTTTTGAACCATGTGGTCCACTGAGAGCATGGAGCCAGAGAAAGCGCACACCCCGAGCAGCTTCATCTTCAAGGTGGATGTGCCTGACCATGCTCACCACATTGTTGCCGTATTCGTCTTGGTCATCGGGGTGCTGGGCATTACTGGCAATGCGCTGGTTATGTTCGCCGTCTATAGGTGGGTGTGTTTTTAGAGAATGCTTCATTCTTGTCAGATTTTTTCCACTTTGAGACATTGTGTGTGTCTGTTTCTTTCAAAAGTCTCTCCTTTAAATCAGAGCTCTGAGGAGATGTTATAATCGCACAGAGATGTCATGATCTCCCCAGAGAGCCAGACAGATGACGGGCCTGTGTGTATGTGGAGCAGTGGGCATGATATAATATCTGTGCCACGATGTCCATGCAGGTCTGTGCTTCTGTTTTTGCGGGCTCTGGTTGTTTGAGTTGTTGAGCATTTATATTTCTGATTAAGGTGAAATTTGAGAGATTCTGCTGTCTTTAACACATTTTCTTTTGTCCAAATGGGTAATTTTTCAATCTTACATTAATCTGACGCTCCACAAAAGCTAATAATGCAACAAAAACAATGTTGTTGTTAATCATTGATATATCTAAGACTGTGATAAAAGAAAATCCTCCAGCCAGCAGAAATGTATTATATGGAAAATAACTCATTTAGGGGTAGGGTAGTAAATTCGAATGACACCAGAGGGTTCATTTTCTGCAGAGTCAGGCTCCATAAGTGTCAGGCAGCCGTTTACTCTCCAGAGGATCAGAGGGGCTTCCAAAAAGCTGGTGATTACCAGTAAAATAATCTTTGCATCTTGGCATCCTGGCAAAAAAAGATCATCAAAGAGTTGCGTGTCAATGAAGCAAAATGTGCCGTTCATCACTGGAGCAAACCTGTTTAGAAATGATGTGACTGTGCACTGTACTGAAAACAATATAATTTCTATTGTTTATATTCCGAATATTTATTTATTATTTTCCTAGAAAAAATGTGACACACAAGCAACTCTAAGCACTAACATGTATACTCTATTTGTGTGTGCAGTTTTCTGTGTGTGCAATTTGCCTTTGCTTTGGCAGAACTCGTTTCTTTTTGAATTTGGGGAACCGTGTCTATTTTTATATGTTCAGAAAAATACACTACGATTACACATACTTCTTGTTAGGAGTCACACATTTCCTCAGAAGCATCTATACGATGAAAAATAAATAGTCTATACTGTACACAGAAGCAAGTGAAACACTGTTGTGACTAGCTGCAGAAATGTATCATTTTACAATAAATCAAATGTATAATGACATTCACTCAGTCCATCCAGAGTCACATGCAACAGGTACATTTTTTTTTATTGTACATCCTGCAAGATGAATGACTCTTAAATAAATTGAAAATAGGTTTTTCTTTTATCTTATTACGCTGCTGACCTTACTGATCTTTCACAATAAGTGGGTCAGAACCATAAAGTGTGTGTGTGTGTGTGTGTGTGTGTGTGTGTGTGTGTGTGTGTGTGTGTGTGTGTGTGTGTGTGTGTGTGTGTGTGTGTGTGTTGTAGGGATTGTCAGGAGCTTTTACAGTCCATCTGTCTGCCTATCACAATAGACAGATTAAATGGGTTCTCCATTGTGTTCACTGACTCAAAAATGCACATTTTGTTAATGGTTCCAAGAAATTTAATTGACTCGCAAAACACACACACACACACACACACACACACACACACACACACACACACACATATACAAACACACAGAGTGATAGAGAGCATGCGAGCAAGATTACCCGATGTGATGATTTTCTAGGAATTAAGTAATGCACACACATGCAGGGACACTAGGTCACGCACACACACACACACACACACACACACACACACACACACACACACACACACACACACACACACACACACACACACACACACACACACACACACACACACACACACACACACACACAACGAACAGTGTGTTTGGTGTTCAATAGTGATGCAGCCACTTTTAATTCAGGAGACATATAAACAAAGTTGAATCAATAAAGAGTTGTGGAGGCAGACGGCGGGTCAATATGCTGCTTAATCAAGCAGCAATGACGGCAGGTTCACACAGAGTTCAACAGCAACTTCAAATGAAACAGTGCTTTTTACTGTATATCGAGATATGCATTTACTCTTAACAAGATACAAGTAACTGAGAGGTGCAAGTGTCACACACATTCTGTAACTGAGATCATGATCATATCAGCTATTTGTTGAATTATAAAACTCATAATAAAATAACAGGTACACGTTTAACATAGGCATCTTACACAACACACAGCCAAGGAAAAAGCCAACTGATGTCTGAGTAGTTCCTCTTTAACATCACAATACAATTGTCTATAACAAAGAGAACATGCTTGTTAAAATGAACACAGTTCATTAAAACTATTAATAGGAAGTAATGGACTAAAATAGGTACACTTTTCCATGTTACATTCCATCCTCTCCTTATGTGTGTGTGTGTGTGTGTGTGTGTGTGTGTGTGTGTGTGTGTGTGTGTGTGTGTGTGTGCATGTGCATGGGTGTGTAGAAACAAGAAGCTTCGTAACCTGCCCAACTACTTCATCGTGAACCTGGCGCTCAGTGACTTCCTTATGGCTTTCACACAGTCCCCCATCTTCTTCATCAACTGTCTCTACAAGGAATGGTCGTTTGGCGAGATTGGTAATCCTCTTTGTCTGTTTTTATCATACAATACTCTCTGCTCTGTAGCTTGTTCTTTTGTGATCTTTCATAAAAGTTTGTGTTCCTTCCCCCGTAGGCTGTAAAATGTATGCTTTCTGTGGCGCCTTGTTTGGCATTGCCTCCATGATAAACCTACTGGCCATCTCCATCGACCGTTACCTGGCTATCACCAGGCCCCTGCAGGCCATTAGCTGGAACTCCAAACGAAGAACTGCTGTGGCCATCCTCATGGTCTGGCTTTACTCTTTTGGTTGGAGTGTGGCTCCTCTAGTTGGCTGGAGTGAGTTTTTTTTTTATTCTACCTGGATTACTTTTTCTTGTTATCCTCCTTCCATCGCCGCAGAATCCGAAGTTTATTAATGCTGTACATGTGAGAAAGTCTGACAGAAAGCAGATTAACTTGTCCCATGTCCCCGGATTACGGTCAGGGTTAGGGTTAAAGTTACAGTTAGGGTTAGGGTTAGAGATACTGATGTAGGGATTACTGTAATTCATCTCCATTCACCCATCTGCACTGTTTTCCGCAGTTCACTTGTGATTTTTTATCTAAAAACGATAGCAAACAACAAGCAGAACCATGAATGTTTTAACCAGTGTCTTACTTCTGTTTTGATGTTCGTTTGTCCCCCTTTCTAGGCTCCTATATCCCGGAGGGCCTGATGACATCTTGTACTTGGGATTATGTGACATACACATTGGCCAACAGGAGCTACACCATGATGCTTTGCTGTTTTGTTTTCTTCATTCCACTGGCGATCATCCTTTACTGCTACCTCTTAATGTTTCTGGCTATACGGAAGGCTGGCAGGTAGAGTACGGTGACTCGAATATGTAAGCATGCATAGTGTGCATATATCTCCAGTAGGTTATAAACATGCAATATACTGTATGTACGTTTTGATAACACTCAAATAACTCAAAATTATTTGCTTTTGAGGATTTGATTGATTAAGTTGCTTACTGTATGTTCTCCCATGGATACATGCAAATGCACACTAATACTACTGCCAGCAATGTACGAATACCATATCAGAAGAAGTGATATTCTTTATTTGGCAAATAAATGAGCTAATTCTGTCTAGTGTCACATGGTGTCTAGCTCTCTCTTTAACAGCCCCCTCTGTCCTGCCCCACCCACAGGGAAATAGAACGTCTGGGGACTCAGGTGAGGAAATCCACGCTGATCAAGCAGAAGTCCATCAGGAGTGAGTGGAAGTTGGCCAAGATTGCCCTGGTCGTCATCGTGGTTTATGTCCTCTCCTGGTCACCATACGCCTGTGTCACGCTGATTTCCTGGGCCGGGTAAGACCTGCTGCTAGTGTACTGCAGTGTATTGCTGCCACTGTGGGAAATGAAAAAAATAGACACACTTATCTCGTAATGACGAGAAATGATCTGGAAATTACAAGATCGGTATCTCATAATTACAAGATATTTTCTCGTAATTATGAGATACCGATCTCGTAATTACCAGAAAACTGGAAAGGTGCCACAGCCTGCTTTGCTCACAGCCAGAGAAAGGTAAGGTAGTGAAGATATTTAAGATGCAATAACTCATAAGCAAAACGTTATTGAAACACAAACTATTCATTTTTGCTATCGTAGAGAGGCAGACAATGGGCCACAACCAATTTCTTTCCTGAAACCAGACGTCCTCTAAGCTCCACTTAAAACATTTCTCTCTACGGAGTAGGCCATGGGATGAGTGCGCAGGGACTGTCTACAAAGGGCAACACAGAAGAGAAAAAGATTCAATACCTTCACTATTATTATAAAGTGCAGCGTCTTTAAAAAAATGTTTTATCGTATCAAGCTGTGTCAGCTAGAGAGCGATTACTCCTGGACCAGCGACATACAGCAGACGGTCAAGTTGCTCTTATGCTGATATGTTATCTGCTTATCCTGCATATCAAAGCATTCACTAAACCACTTGTCTCTTCTGGGACATGAAGCAGGATGGCATGTAGTTATGTAACTTTGAAAATCACATCTTTCCCTTGCTCATTCACAGGGGAAAGTAGCCAGGCACGCACACACACAAACCCACACATTAAGCACACTCGGTCAGGCTGGATTCAACCACCCATCTGTGGCTGCTGACACATTTTGGCTATTCCCTGATCCTGTATGCATCCTATCTATGATACAAAATATAGACAAAAGATATAGGAAACCATGTGTTGAAGTGTTTGTCTCATGTGTTAATGCTCAAAACAATCAACAAACTTTTTATCATCTCATGCAGGCATGCCAACATCCTGACGCCATACGCCAAGGCTGTCCCTGCAATCATAGCGAAAGCCTCCACCATCTACAACCCTTTCATCTATGCTATCATACACGACAAATACAGGTATATGTATAATCATTATTGTTGTATTTATATTTTAATATTTCTTATTGGAAGTCTTTGTTTTATCATATCCAACTTTAACTGATTAGGTGAAACTGATTTTGATAAATTGTGAGCAGCTTTCCTTACTTTGCAGTTAAAATAGTTAAATAAAGCTGAACCATTCCTTGTTTTTTTCCGGGTGTGGCGTGCTTTATCAGGAAGACTCTGGCCGAGAATATTCCCTGCCTGTCGTTTCTGTCGCCCACTCCTCAAAGGGACCGCATCTGCTCCTCCGTCAGTGAGTCCTCTGTAAGGGACTCCATCATAAGCAGACAGTCAACAGCATCAAGGACTCACTTTATCAACGCGTCCCCCATCTCTACTCACATGGTATTTGTTTTTCTTGACGTGTATTTTGTTGTGCTATACAATGGCTAGTGTGCTGATACATTGCATCTACAGAATATGTCTCAAAGAAATGGATGTCTCATAATAATAAAGTGGACATTTCATCCATCATTTTTGCCGCAATTACCACATTGTTGCAAAGGTACACATTTAAAAAAAAAAATTCTATGTCCAGCACCACTGTGAGAGAAACAGCAAATGTGAACCTTCCAAAACAAGACTTGCATACTCTTAGGCATTCGTGAAAGTACAACGTTTATCAATTTCGAATTTCTTGACACACTTTCAATGTCACTTTCAGAGGAACTTCTCCATTTTCAGGTTTTGAGTTGAATCAGTCAAAGGAAGTGAAATGACGAGCTGATCACAAGTGAGTTGATCTGACGTTAGTTCTGTTCCTCCATCCAGATGTTAAGAGACGTAGAGATGGAGCCGTTGGGAAGGAAATCAGATGATTCCTTCAGGAGCACATCGTCGTATGGTCAGTCTCGCAGAAGCCGGTCCTATAAAAAACAACTAGAGCGAAAGGCCACAAAGACCAACACACAGGTGAAGGTGTGAGAACACAACCTAAAGAAAGTGTGAAATCAGATGAAATGTGTTTTGTGTTTCCTCGGCGGTGTGCTTTGAGCTGTTTGAAACATTTTATTTGCTTGCATGCACTCATTATTTAGTTCTGGTTTTTGTGTGTCTTGTTCATTGTTTGTTTTTCTTGTTTTGTTTTCTGCATTGCCAGCATCCACCCACCATGAGCAACACATCGAGCAACTGCGACCATGAAAATGAACTGGTTTCCAATTCTCTAACCATCGCAACCCTTCCTCTACTAGTTCTTACCAGGAGGCGCACCCAGAGTCTGACCAATGACAGTTCAGAAAAATGCAGCATCAGTGACAGACTAAACAGCAACAAGAGTGACTCTTTTGATTCCCTGAATTTTAGAAACATCCCATCCACCGATCCCAGGTCGCCTCAGGGTGTTCCACGGATAATCGTCATAAGTCCCACATCAGAGAGCAGCCTCATCAACCATGACAGTGTCTGCATAGAAGAGAGTGCGGAGGCCATGGAGAACAACGTTTTTGTCAGTTTCTCATCTGAAGTTTTTGAGGCTGTAGAGCTCCTCTCTTGACCAGCTGGACTTGGCTGGACAACACTTATCCTTGCACTCTTTTCCCGAGGGAAGCTATATTATTTATTCTAATACTGGACCACAGACCACACCAGACACATTTTTCTACAGGCTCTGTCTTGAAATGAACTATTTACGCTGTTCCTGTGTTTGATTACTCATCCTGAAAATCAAAGTTTAGCCACTCTTTCTGAAGAACAGTTGGCATGGATAAATGAAACAATATGAGACAGGTCTGGTATGCAGTGTGCAATGTTTGTCTGATGGATGTTGGCAGGGACAGGGATGCCCTGAGGTGCCACATGCCACATATTTTTGTTAGATCCCTCATAAAATGACATGTGTAACAAAAGAAAAAGAAATGTTATGAGTTTGGGGCCCGGGCTTGACGGACTGGATTTTTTAGTTTTGTTATTCCAGATCAAGTCCATGATGTACTGTGATGTAGATTTTTGAGCAGAAATGTTAATATTATAGTTCATTTAAGTCCACTCCATGGGTTCTCAGCTGGAGACTGAAGAGAGGACATTTGCAACTAGGTGATGTGTGTAGATATGTTACATGAAAAACGGCTAAAAGAGAACCAAGATTGTAAGTCCTAATATGTCAAGTAATAACTTTAGGTTGTGTAGATGCACTTAAAGTATATAAAGTATACAAAATATTCAATTTTGTAATAATTCAATTTCTGTATAGTGGTTGTAGTTCCTTTAGGCAGCATGAACCTCTCCGGCTTATCAGGTATACAGTGGTGTAATGAAAAAGTAAGGCAAGGTCAAAGTGTGTCTCATGAACCAATGAGCTCTTTTAAATTTCTTTGTGGCAACTTTTGCTATGTCATGCTCATTATGTGGCAAAAGTTATTTTGTCACAAACAATTCACTCTTCCCTCAAACTCGTCCTGTTCATGTATAAGTAAGCCTCATTGTAATGTTTTTGTTGCTCGTGAATGCTACAGTGTTGTTGCCAGTGATCTGAGTAAGTGTGTGCTTCAAAATCCCACTTGAGGGAAGAGGCCCCATTAAAGTGGATTGATATATTATGCATACATATTTTCTTTGGATGGCCAATTTGTTGCGCCTTTTTTTTTTTAGATATTTTTTTGGCATTTTTTATGCTTTATTGATAGTGTAGAGACATAGTTGAAATGGGGCAGAGAGGGGAGTGACATGCAGAGAACGACCGCGGGCTGGACAGAACCTAATGTCAACTCCCCTTGTTACTTAGTGGCTAACCTTTCTAAATTATTAACTTATTATTATAATCCTTTAAGTAAGGCTACTTTGCAGCTTAATACTTCAAGCACAAACGTAGCTCATTCACAAAAGGGCCAATGTGGCATCCTGACTTGATTTGTGATCAGCTTTAACAGCCTTTATGTCTGTATCACTTGCGTTTTAAATATTTGTACTCATCTGTTGGTTGAGTATATTTATGTTCCATGGGTTGAATCAGGGCCGCTGCTAAGCTTTTGGGTGCCCTAAGCTGAAATTGTCAGTGATGCCCCCCCCCCCCAAAAAAAAAAAAACAAAACACCAAGAAGCTTGCGTCCGTAGGGCGTGAGCGAATTTTTTTTTTGCCCTTGCAAGATCTCTGCGACTGCTTTTTGGCACATTTGCTGTAGTGATGAGTTTTTGCGAACAGCATTTACTAACAGAAAGAACAGCTTAACTTGTGAAAAAAGAAAAAAGTTGCCTAGTATCCTACTAACTGCCTTTGCAAAGGAAATGAGTGATAGGATCATAGTCAGTCTGCCCCAGGGCAGCTGTGGCTACTCTCGTAGTTTACCACCACCGGTATGACTGTGTGTGAACGAATTGAACCAGGAACCCTGTAAAGCGTCTTTGAGTGCCTAGGCAATAAAGCGCTATATAAAACCTATCAATTATTATTATTATTATAGACAGATTATGAGATAATGGGCCCCTGGGCACACACTCTTAAAGGGCCCCCCACTTGTCCCTATCCAGTCAGGTACACTGAATTTTCTACACGGATACATACAATTAATGGCAAAAACATATTAAGGAAGTCAGTGTTTCCCACAGGATTTTGGGGTATTGTTGGAGGGACCCTGTACCTTGTTGGGTGGTCCGGGGGTATGCTCCCCCAGAATTTTTTTTACCTTTTTAAAGTAAAATGCATCAATCTGGTGCACTTTGAGAGGACATTTTAGAGGCTATAGAGATATCAAATCCTGAGATGCAGAAGGAACATTATTTTTCAGATTTTTCTTAAACAGCACTCTTTACTCTGCAACTGTAAAAACAGTAGATTGGTCTGCAGATCCATGTTCTATGATGGAGGGGCCCATTTCAACAGATAAAGGGTGGATATGAACAATTTAGAATTCACACATATAAAGCTTATTTGTGTATGTGTGAGGGGGGCTTCAACCCCCTTAGACAGAGCTACTAATGCTGTTGTTTTTAACTTGCTTTTGTATTTCTCCCCTACTAGTTGAGGGGCCCATGATGATTTCTATCTTGTTACATTTTAATGAGTACTTATATTTAGGCTATTCCTTTTTGGACCCTGTTATTGACATCAGTGTCTGAGCTCTTTGACTATGGAACATGAAAAGTTACTATCAGTATCTCTGGCTGAGGGCCCCCCTGAGCCTTTGGGCCTGTGCCCGGTGTGCCTGTGCAGTAATACACCCCTGGATAGGTTACACAATTAAGAAAAAACAACGATGGGCCTGTTCATAACTAATTTATATATTTTTTGTAATGTAATGATTATCATGAACTTTTAAAAAAATATATATTTTGGGGGGCCCCCGGACCATCTCTTTTTCCTTTTTAATTAAAAAAAAAAAAAAAAAAAAAGAATTATAAAAAAAAAAATGTTTGGGGTGCGGCGGCCCTGGGTTGAATGACAGTGGTGGAGAAATGTTGGAGTGGCACTTTATCATGTTAGTCCATGTGCTGCATGATTAAACACTCTGAATACACATTCTGAACTTTTTCATCTCTCGGAGAAGCTCACACAATATTATAGTTTAATAATTTTAGTGATTGAAAGACAGAACCTTAGTACTTTCAATGGCAACATTTATTCAATTATTGTTTCTTGGAAAACCACACATACACGGGCACTACGATGTGTTCAAAGACACCCTGGCTATGAAAAATGAACAAGACTAGAAAGGTGATGTATGTCCACATCCAACTGTTCAGTGACAGTGTACGTGTCTCATAATTGACGATAAAGCTGGGAACACACCGCATTGGCCGCCTGCGGCGGTTGGCCGCGTGAATGCAGGAGGTTCGCCGCTTGGTCATATTGGGCCATGTTCACCGCAGTCGCCGCCGCGGCCAACCGCCGCCTCATCGTAGGCAGCGGTTGGCCGCGTGACAGCAGGAGGCTCGCCGCTTGATCATATTGGGCCATATATTCCTGACGCCGACGCCGAGATCAGACCTGTCACACTTACGGTGCAACAACAACAATAACATGGTCCAGCTGTGCCAAAAAATACAGATGTAGGTTCACTGTGTAACCAGCGGCAGTCTTGTCACAAATATCATTAAAACAGCCTGAACACGCACCCCGATCGCAAATACACACACATTAACAGCAATTCAGCAACATACTAAACACATTAACAACAGCAGTGTGTGCTCAGCAGCACAAATAAAGGCAGACATCAGCCTACCTGAAAGTGAAAGTGTGCCGGCTGACGGAGGACAACACCGGTGCTTCGCTGTACTATATGGAATTCCACACGGACACTGCCATCAACTTTGGGTTCATATTATCCTCAGGAGCAGCACACAGCTGGTTGAGTTTCACTATGCTAACCGGCTCTACCTTGGCTAAAGTACAACCAACAGCTAAACAGATGCAAAATACACATATTTGCAGAATGTATTGGAAGCCCAATGTCCTCACTCCACACGCCCACCTCGTCTTGCAGACCACCGCCACCGGGCAATCTCAACGCTGATTGGCTGTGGAGGCGCGGCGCCCAGCGGCGCTGCAGAAAAAGATGAAAATTTTCATCTTTTTCTGCGGCGCCGTGCTCGCCGCACAAGCCTTCGATTCACGCTCCTTCGATGACACAATTTCTATGCACCGCTAATGGCCGCGCTCCCGATTCACGCGCCTCTCATGAGGCGCGGCCACGCGCCGCGCAAGCCCCCGCCGCCGGCCGCTGGACGCCGATTATTGGGTGGACGCGCGGCCACGCGCTAGTACATTGACTTTGTATGTAATCTCGCTGCGCGGCCAGTGCGGTGTGTTCCCAGCTTAATCCTTTGTGTACAGGAAGACATTCAAATGTTCCTGATCACAGAGTTTTAGTGAGTCTCTTCTCACTGCAAACCCAGCTTGACCACTGGCTTGACATTGTGTTAACACTATTACCAACATGTAGTATTATGGTGTGTGCTATATGTATTTTCAAGTCGGCAAGCCTCATAATCCGTGTACCTTCCGTTCAATCCATATCCGTTTGGAAATTAAAACACGAAAAACGAAAAAAACTGTTTGATTTCATTTTTTAAATATTTGTTTCGTTTAAAAAAAATTGTTTTATTCAAAATATGCCTGTAAAACATGAATTGATTGCCATTTCTTATTGTTTATTTTCCATGTCGCCCTTTACATACAAAAATGGGAAAGGAGACAAACAGAAAATGTAAAACATGTGCATTTTCATTTTTTAAGTTCCAAATAATAATTTATATTAATCAGTGGGTTAAACTGTATCCCGCTGCCACAATGCCACGAGCTATGCGCGGCTAGCGCCGTGATGGCTCTGACCCAGAGTGTTTTCTGACCGTGGCTATCTCCGTCTTTTAAGAAGGCTAAAGCCTCTTGTCGGTAGTGGAAACGCATGGCAGATCCAGTAGGGTAACCCTGCCGAACCGTGCCGAACTGTACTGCTCAGAGGAAACCAGGCATGATCTAAACAGCGACAGACAAACAGCTGTTGATCCAGATCAAAACGGGACAAACCACTATTGAGGGCGAAACATATTTTGGCTGACTGCCAAAGGCTGCTATGTCATAGTCTGTCATAGGCTACCATCAAGTGCCTTATTTTACAAAAAGCTCAATTAAAATGGCCTATAGCCTAAACGTGGACAACATATAGCCTAGACAAGTTTCTTCTTTCCTCGACACGCACACACACACGCACACGCGCGCGCGCGCTCGCGCGCCCCTTACACTGGGCGATTGCCCACTTTGACTCGGCAGGTGAAGTGAAGACAGGGAAAAAAGAGAGACAGAGAGGACGATCGCCTCAGACGCAATTTTCACTCGTGGACCTAACCAATAAAAATGCTTTCATATGCAGCTGTCTGCACTGGGGCTCATGCCTCAAGGCTGTTACATACTCCGCGAGAAGAAAGAACAAAGTTCTCGGTGACAGAGCTGCGAGAAGTTCTTTCTGGTCTGACATTACATACTTCACGAGAACTCAACTGCCGAACTCCTCACCGCGGCGCATTGTTACCATGGTAATTTACTCAGAAGCGCCAGCTGATTTCACTTCGCTTTCCTCATTGACTTCAGACTGACCAATCACACAATAGTTCTCGGACAAGCTGCGAGAAGAAAGTTCGGCCCGGGTGATGTGTCGAGAACAAGCTGCGAGAACAGCTAAACAAGAGCTGAGAGAAGAAAATGACGTAATTTTCTTCTCGCAGCTCTGTCACCAATAACTTTGTTCTTTCTTCTCGCGGAGTAGGCCTATGTAACAGCCTTCAGCTGATCACGAGTATCAATAACATTATCAATAATGTAGGGTGTGTCCCTCAGTTCCCAGTGCGATGCTGACGTCCACACGTAATCGGTGATTAATGAATGCAGAGTTAAACAAACATTTATTAGATGATTATGAGACCCAAGGCAATTGCCTACCTTTGTGCAATGGTTAAGTTCGCCTCTGGGCGCGCGCGCACACACACGCACGCACTTCTTTCACTAAATTGAAACATGTATTTTTCAAAATCAACATTTAGGCCATTATTCTCATATTTGATATCCTGGTCATGAATTGTGATTAAAAATTGATAAAAACGTGTTTTTAGTATAATATATAATGTAGATGAGAGGATGATTATTAAAAAAACAGGTCACTTTTCGTTTTTCGTGTTTTGATTTCCAAACGGATATGGATTGAACGGAAGGTACACGGATTCCTCATGAGCTATTGCAGGAAAATATCATTCCTACCGATGAAACTGAATGTTTGATTTTGACGTATGTCTGCTTTGTATCTTCATTTTGTTGTGGAGCAGAAGTCCAGTGTTTCGGTGTTGGAGGAAATGAGGCAGGAAGCACGTTTCAAAATTCT
Source organism: Ammodytes marinus (assembly GCF_949987685.1). Classification (NCBI taxonomy): domain Eukaryota; kingdom Metazoa; phylum Chordata; class Actinopteri; order Uranoscopiformes; family Ammodytidae; genus Ammodytes; species Ammodytes marinus. The sequence continues at coordinate 20,057,684 of NC_137231.1, read as the reverse complement.
AACTCTTAAGTTTAGTGGAAGTGGAAAAGGCTCACAGAAGGTCACTTGGATAATTATTTTTCAAATCTTCCATGTTACATGCTGTGGGTTAGTTTTGTTTATATTATTATTCAGAATCATCATTATTGTCATTGTTGCTTTTAAATTATGTTTAATTAAAGCGATAAGAGTGGAAGGCAATGGGGGCGGAGGAGTACTGTTGGAGTTATGGAGTTATTTGGTTAAATGGAGGTTTGTTTTGACTGATATTGTCCTGAAAAAAAACAGCAAATATATCAGTCCGTGTAGACATGACCCCAGAAGATTGAACCCTTCCTTGTT
>NC_137231.1:19942363-20054863 GCF_949987685.1 Ammodytes marinus | reverse complement strand
ATCATTCTGTGATTGTATCTGCTCCTACTTCACCTCCCTTTCTTTATATCCTGTGTGTCTTCCCTTTGTTATTTTCAGTCAACAAAGAACAGCTGCTGTCTACTCAAGAGAAAATAAGTGAACCATTGGAAAGGCACAGAAGTCTACTTAGTGCACCAAAAATGTGGTGTGTGTGTGTGTGTGTGTGTGTGTGTGTGTGTGTGTGTGTGTGTGTGTGTGTGTGTGTGTGTGTGTGTGTGTGTGTGTGTGTGTGTGTGTGTGTGTGTGTGTGTGTGTGTGTGTGTGTGTGTGTGTGTGTGAGTGAGTGAGTGCATATGTTTCTTTGTCTTGAGTTTAGAGTCCACATTTGCCAAAATGAGAAAATGAAATGGGAAGCACACCATCCATGTCTAGTTCATCATTAAGTCAGTGTTATGATATAATGGATGCAGCCTGACTCTGAATGAGGCATATGTATCATGAAAAGTTATGGCTGCCTGTCATGTCGGATGACTGTGGGCAATATCACAATCCAGTATCTCTTTCATATAATAAGCACTGGTTAGAGCATATATTACAGGACAGTATGAGCCTAATCAGAGGGAAAATGTTTTTTGGTTCCTCAGATTAGGCTATATTTCCTAACTCCAAACAAGCCAAAGGTGTTGTCCTTAAAATGAACACTATACAGTATATGCTCCAATAATCATGTTCTTTAGGCTGTTACTTTATTGTGCTGTACTGCTTTGCACACAGGCTATGATAAATATAGGCTACGTTCGCCTCTCTTCACAATTGAAAATAGAAAAAACGGATCGCAAAATGTTTTCCCAAAGATTTAATCAATATTTTATTTGCTTTCCAACTTGTTCCTGGAGCTCCCTAACCATCACCTGCAATGAGTTAGAATTTTTCCATCTCCAAGTTCCAGCTCCATTTCTGTTATGTGCGGGAAAATAAGTGTCCATCAAAAGTGCATTCAACAGCCATACACATATTTCCAACTTTGACTTATATTAAACCTAATTTTGTAATCTTTTCGGCGTCAACGAGCTGTCCCCAAAATTAGGGATGTCCAGCTATAATATCATCGCATCTGCAGATACGCTCCATAGTCAGCTCTCATAACATCCTATACAAGTCTCGTGTTTTACCTTTAAGACACATATTAGTGATTTTGTTTACCATTTTGGATGTGAAAATAACAAGATTTTGACACAATCAGTGATATTAAAAGAGTGTTTCCTGGTCATGGTTTGTGCTTCTGGGACTTCTCAACTAATAATAACATCAGTCACAATGGTGCAACTGTAGTGTCAACACAGTCAAATCTCAAAGCACAGCTAGACTTAGTCTTCTGCAGTGTGGGACTAGGACACTAACGCTTTCTATAAAAACGTGCTAGTGTTCCTACACACTGCTGTGTGCGCTACAACCCACAGCTTAACATGATCTTTGCAAACAACAAACTGGCAATCTTTCTCATCTAGCTTACAAGTTGAAGGGCGACAAATCAAAAGTCTGCCCTGATTCTGGTCCTTAAGGAAAGCTCAAAGTTTTTCTTGTGATGAGCCTCATTGTGCTCATTAAAATTAGTGACAATCTGCTTTGTCAGATTTTGATTTAGTTTGAAAATATGGAAAAGGAAAGCCCTTAAGGGAAATGTTATGTAAGTGACTTGAGTCAGGGATGGAAGAAATGTTGACTAGTCTTCAATGGTGGATGCTGTCTATGAAATGAGTGTACTGCATGTCTCAGAGGCAACATTACACTTGGCTTTTCAAATGCCTCTCTTTCACTATCCCAGACTTGACTCGAATATTTCACACTTGTGTGTACATTTGTGTTCTGTGACTGAGTGAGTGTGTGTGTGTGTGTGTGTGTGTGTGTGTGTGTGTGTGTGGGGGGGGGGTATTCACTATGCACCTGTGTGTTCATGTCTGTGACATTCTCTCAGTTTATCTTTCATGGGATGGACAATCGTTTTGGGCTGGGGCTGAGCTATCTGTCTCCCAGTGTGCTTGTCTGTCTGTCTTTGTCTGTCTGGTTGGCTGGTAAGCAGGGAGGAATATTTTCCACTGCGGTTATAAACGGGGACTGAGCTCAGGCAGGAGATACGGGGTTCCGCTAATGCGCTCTTCTCTGGATTGCAGGCATGCAGCATCTCAGTAATTCTATTTCTTATGACAAAGTGTGAATTAATATTACTAATAACTTGTGAGCTTGTTGTGCTGTACATTTCCCCCATTTTCCTGTGGGATTTTAAACATTTCCCAGCCAGAAGAGAGTTATATCTTTTGTGAATCAAATCAAGACGTTTTTTTTATTTTTTTTTACAGCTTGAATTCCACATTTTCATGGCAGAAATCTATGACAGAAAGGACTCTGTTTTTCTTGACCAGAACGATGGAAAATCATAGATTTTGATGTATTTATTAGATTTCATATAAAGATGATTGGGAAAACAGTGTAAGTCTACCTGTGTGTCTCCCGCGAGAATGCATTTGAATACTGGGTTATGGATACTAACATTTCAGGTATGACAACATTTTTCATCCAGTAAATTAACCCCTGAGAGGATCCATTCTTACCAACAGCTACTGTACTAACCTTACCCCTTACAGTGCAGCATTTACAGAGATGCTTTGGGGGATTAGTTTGGCTTATATCAGTCTGGACGGGTCAAACTGATTAGATGGCTGGGCCAGACAAATACTCTACCCCGATATATAAACAACCATACTCATGTTTGTCTGTCTACCCATAGATTCATGTGTCTACACCTGTGAGTGAAAGTAGTTTGTTGATGTGATTTGTGTGTCCTCTCACAGGTTATTTAGACTGGCATGCTGCGTGTGTTCATCATTCCAATTTAGGGATGACAGGAACATAGCTACAATTTCTACTCTCTTAGTTTCCATTGAAGAAAACACAAACCATTCTGAAATCTTATCTTTCAAGGCAGAATCAATCCAGTTAGTAATGTAGTAAAATAGCTTTTTATAATTTTTTTTTAGATTTTTTTTGAAACCATAGCATTGAAGGAAGGTTCACAGACAATCTTGGGGATGCCCGTTATTTTTTATAGTGTATTTATATTTTGAATATTATAGACTTGGCTGGAAGGATTTAAAACTATTTTTGTATAATGCTAGTCAGATCACAGCTGTTGTCTTCGGTTTGACCTGAAACATATGATTTATACACAAGAGAACGCTCACATGTTGCGACCCTCCAGGTCGAGTGTGTGTGTGTGTCTGTGTGTGGGTTTGTGTGGATTGTGTGGGGGGCAGCTGGCGGAATAGGGGGCGGGTGTCCCTTCTTGTATTCCCGTGGATGATGCATTAAAAGTCATTTAAAGGGGCAGATTATCATACCATGAAGGGGTGGAGCTTGTCTCAGGAGTGTGTGTGTGTGTGTGTGTGTGTGTGTGTGTGTGCATCCGTGTGTTTGTGAGCATGTGTGTTTGGCTGGGGGCTGCTAAGCTCTGATCATTAAGCATGTGAAGAGGTGAGCATATGGGGACTGGAATAGACCATTTGACAGAACAAAGGACTGGCAGGGTGTCTGAGGTTCCGTGCTATAGCACACTCTCTATTGTTAGTGTTTGATATCATTATCCTGTGGCACACAAATCTCCTTTGTTCTCTCTGTTACAGAAGGCCATTTTGACAACAAAAGCAATTGGTCAAATGTGTTAAGACAGCGAAATATTCTGTAGAAATGATTTCTTCTTGGAACTCAAAACAAGAACTTTAAGCACATTATTTATCATATTGTTCAATACTTTAATGAAATCAATGTTTTGAATATTGTTTCATTTTAGCAATAACTTTTTTTGAATTTGATTTTAACTTGACGTCGTTGACCGAATATTCTCGAAAATGATATTTTTTTCATCGCTATGATGTTTTCCTTAACTTCATTTAATAGTTTTAGTTTCCCAAACCCAAACCATACCTTACCAAAGATAATTATTTTGTTCAGTAAGAGGACTTGTTTCTCTCATTTTTGATTTGGATTAATGCTTGTTTCAGTGTAGACCCAGGTTCAATATCATCAGCTGAACTTTATACACTCCCCCCCTCTCTCTCTCCCTCCACCCTTGATTTCCTGTTCTCTGTTTACTTTGGAACCCAATGACTGGAGGCATCCCGTGTTATATGTTGGTTCTTATCTAGAAAAACAACAGGCTCGTCTGAGAAGGGTTAGGTCCCATAGTGTTCACCACCCATCTGTGCAACACTTACGAATGAACACTGCGCCTCTTGTAATTACAGTACATGTGTTGGAATAATAATGTATAATAAGTACCCCATCAGGACCCCCCTCAGCTCTGCAGTGGAAACAGGGTTAATAACTGTACCGTCCCCTCTCCACCCAGGGTCTGCTCTGCTATTGTTAAACCTGCCTGTGCTGGATAAGTGTGCACTTTTAGTGTTAAATTCACTGTGGGAACTTTTATTATGGGGTTAATGAAGAGCATCCTGTGTTTGTGTGAGTATTTAATGATCTCATATTGTGAATCCGTCAAGATGCTATCTCACTGTATTAAAATATGTTAGAGTGTTTAATGTAAGACTCCCTTCATGGAGCAAAGGTCAAATATTGGCCCCATTCCCCCCTCTATTCTCTCCATCTTAATCCTATTTTCTTTCTCTGTATCTATCTTTTTGTCTGGAAGAGTCCTTCTTTCTTCTATCTCCTCTGTGTCCACATCCAGCTTCTTTTTCAAGCCTCCACTTTCCATCTCCTCTTTGATATTGGATTATTTTTCATTAGAAACTGTATTTGGACTGTGAACTCATCAGGCTGCTATAACGAGCACTGCCCTGTAACACAGCGCAGAGCTATGACTTGGCAAGATGTGTGAGTGTGTGTGTGTGTGTGTGTGTGTGTGTGTGTGTGTGTGTGTGTGTGTGTGTGTGTGTGTGATCATGGTCGGGGCCAAGGAAAGGAATTGGATGAGTGTTTAATTGAGCCACTTCTATATCAGTCTAAATACAAAGTCAATATTGATCTGTCTAGGCAAGAAAATGGGTAATGGACAAAAGCCAGAGCATGAAGGGCATGAAGGAGAAGACTTGCCAGCTGTCTGGACATAAATAATGAGGAAAGTGATAAATATACAAGATAGATTGGGCAGCACTTATAGACACTAGATCCCTTGTGTATGCCAAACTAAATTTATATCTCCTTACCGAAATGATACAGAGATATGTTATCTGCTTCAATCTGTGATGTTTTTCTCTTTAATTCTCAAAGGAGAACTGGTAAAGGTAGGTAGGAGGTAGGAGGCAAAACATTGATGTACACACGCCGCGGCCTTACAATATCCAGTACTTTGCTGCATTGATTTAGCAAAATGATTTTCTATATCTTATAGTGTGGTAGTGAAACAACTCTGTTACTGGAGTTGGACACCATGATACTAACCCATGTGTCTAATCGTCATCACCCCCAATGTATCACTTCAACCTTTGAGGGAGACCTTTTAATTGAAGCCTCTGGGATGTATTCTGGGGTCATGATCTGGCAACCGCCGGTTTCCACCTTCAATGAGTCCATGTTCCCAAAATATCCCAATGAAAGATAAACCGGCCCCCTCTCCCACCCCTTGTCATTTTGTGGGGCTCCCACACTCTTTTTCTTAATCCCCCCCTCATTTTCCCCCCCGGAGTGTTGTCCCCTCCCATCCCCTAATAATCCCCCTCCGTTCATATCACCCACTTCATTTCTCCTCCTCTTCTGTGTTCCACTCACTCCACCCCATGGGCCATTCCCCTCCTCTTTCTCCTCCCTCTCTCTCTCCACCCAACCTAACCTCTCTTCCTCTTCTCTTCTCCTCTCCTCCCCCCTTTCCCCTCCCCTCTGTCATCAGCTGGTATATAAGAGCTTTGCATCCCTCGCTACCTCTCTCACACACACATACAGTGTGTTTACTGGGATAGTGGGGATAGACCAGGGGCAAACTAGGGATTACATTGTCTGACTACCTGCCTGTAAAGGAATTATTTTCTCTAAGGAATTTCCATTCAAGAGGTACGGCCTTTCCATTCACATCATGATGGCATAAATAGGAAATGTGCTGCAATTATATTTTGTTAAGCTGTGGGTATTTTAATAGTGAGATAGAAATAGTATTTATTTTTGTTGTTGCTGCAAGTTTATGTGTTGACGGCTGGTTGCATAATGAAATTATTATTTGCAGTATGTTGTACATGTCATTTTATGAGTGTTTGCTGTGATTTTAAAGTGGCTGTCAGTATAGTGCCAGTTCTGACAGTATACATTTTTTTCTCACGTTTCCTTTTCTCTTGTGCTTCTCGTCTTCTCCCTTTGTGTTGTCCTCTTGACCCCTCTACTTCATCGTCTCAAAAAAAATGATTCCCCCTGCTCCCTTTGTCTTATGTAACCATACAATAACAAATCTAACCTGTACTTTTCTCTCATATCTTCCCTTTAGATCTTGGAAAAAAAATCTCAAAGGAAAGCCAAAATCCTGACCCATCATCAAACCTCAAGTGCTATCTCAGTTATCGCCTGATCTGCTACATATTATCCTGCCATCAGTACCAACACTTGTCCTTAAAACGCATTTGGCATCATCGACCAGAACCATGAGCAGCAACTACAGCGTTACTCTCCGAGGCCCCGCCCCCTGGGGCTTCAGGCTGCAGGGAGGGAAGGACTTCAACATGCCCCTCACCATCTCCAGGGTAAGACTCAAACACACACACACACACACACACACACACATACACACACACACACACACACACACACACACACACACGCACACACACTCAAACGTGGACTCGCCTTGACCCACACAAACACATGCTGATATGACCACTCCAACACACTTTGCATACTTTGCTGTATGCTGTACAAGCACATGACACCCTGTTTTATCTTCACACACACACTCGTATACACTCATTTATCACAGTGCAGCTGTCGGAAGGCATTCCAGCAATGTCGTATGGCCGATAAGTAATTAAAAAGATGAAAAGTGATTTGCTTGCTTCCTTCCCCTCACTCTGTCATCCTCCTCTCCTCTCCATCTTTTCACCACCTCACTGCACTTCCAGTGTCTCCTTGGCTCAACCCCCACCACCACACTTGCGATAGCTGAACTGAATCATGCGCCATCTGTCGCGTATCGACCACACAGGAAAACCTTTTCTTGCTCACCATGCATTCCACTTCCCTGTCTGCGGTGGAAGTGCAGCAATCAAAGTCCTAGCGCGCACATCTTGGCTTCAGTCTCTATTGTTTCCACAAATAATTTGATGGTCTCTTGGTTTCTGTGCCTTTCAGTGTTACCTCTTGTTGCCCTCCTAGTCTGCTGTCCATTCACATGGTAGTTAGAGTTCACACAAACACAGTGTGTTTCCCTCAGCGCTTTAACTATAGTGTGATCCTGATAATTATTTTCCTAAGTTTGCTCAAGCTCCTGTTGGGACAGTTTCATTGCAGCTTAATTTTCACAAACAGAAAATACAGTGTAGCATGCATGCACTGCACCCAGATACACACATGCATGGCATGTCCCTCACAGAAATAACTGGAATTGGCAGTGCACAAACTTATGGCAACATGAGACTGGTGATGATAGCTTGCCAGGTCCTGTTCCAGTCCCCATTGGGCCGCTTTGGGTTGCCATGTTTGTGTTATTACTTTGGATGTGATACTTTTCCCACTAACCGAAGCCATGTGAATTCATACCACGGTTGTTTGTTTGTGTGTTTGTGTCAGGGCATGTGTGCTTGGATTCAAAATTATGGAAGATGCTACCTGAGTTAGTGAGAGAAATAAATGACGGACAGAAGACTTGAATGGATAAAGAAAGCAAGAAAAACAAAATAAACATAATATAATCTTGATTTTTGACCTGTCGTTGTCACATCTGAAATAACAAATAATCAGGACAATGTTTTGCATCGCAAAAGAAGAAAAATACATTGAGACATTTACATTAATGTTGATGTTGATGTTGGTCAGTGAAGGTTTTCTTATTCCAAGAGAAATTGGCAGTAACTAAACTATAATGGGCTAAGCAGCCCACTCTGACCTTTACTGCAGTATCACAATGACAGTTATATGGTTTGAGGTTTCAAGACGTTGGCAGGAGTGTGAGTAAGTGCTGGTGCAGTTTTGGGTGCTGGTATAGTAAATGTCTGCTTAGAACCATAAAGTGTTCAATAAGAGGGTAATGTGACTTTGTCTTTTCTCAATAAATCAGTCACAGTGAATCAAGATTAAAATGATAATGATTGTATTTCTTTTTCTGTGCAACAGTGCAGCGTTATCGTTACATTAATGACCTGTATAAAATCCGAAGGTGTAAGCAAAACCTTAAGCCAATCAAATCAATCAATTGTCTTTGCCACTGATAAGCCGTTGGTTCATAGTTTTGAAAACTCTCTTTAGGTCCAACAAATTCTCAAAATGCAATTTGCTTGTGCCATTTTATAAATTAAAATAAAAACTTAAATATTGTTACCCGTTTTTCTGTGGCCATTGATTAACATCGGGTTTCTTTCTTCATCATTTGGCAAATAAAAACCTCTGTCTTCTCTAATATATCTTTAGATATGAATTTTATTGAATATACATTGCGTTTCTAAGAAGTCGAAATTTAGATAAGACAGGGAGAGGAGGGGAATGTTATTGACATGCAGTGCATGGCAACAAATTCACACAATGTTTACAGAGACTACGGGCGACTTGAGGCCTGATGACAGCGAGGATATGACACAAACGTCTAATATGTCACTCAACAGGCCATATATCTAGGACTGAACCCCTCACCCCCCATTCTAATCATACTTCATACCTTCCTATTTGTCTTTCTCCCTCTTCCTCTCTCTCTCTTTTTCTATGTGCTTCTCTATTTCATTTTAAGAGTTAGGTCTTATATAAGACATGAGTCACTCTTCACAAACAATATGTAGTTCAGATACAAGAATCAAACCAAACCCTAATCTTATCCGACCTATTAAAACCAGTTTATGGTGATGAAGGGCAGCGCCTCTGACCGCTAATCACCGACCCACTCACACACATCTGCTCATAAGCCCTGGTACATTCACCAAACACACAAACACACGCACGCATACACACACACACACACACACACACACACACACACACACACACACACACACACACACACACACACACACACACACACACACACACACACACACACACACACACACACACACACACACACACACACAAACACACACACACACACACACACACAAACAGATTGCCAGCCTAACCATAGAGTTGATTCTTACTAAAGTACCACAGAGTAGGGGTTATTAGAGAATGCAACATTACTGCCAAACCACACTTACCCTAACAGCTGCTGTTGCTATGCTCTGCACGTATGTGAGTATGCACTGTGTTTCCTTTATGGCACAAGTCGTATAGCCACGGTATTATCACATTGTACTGGTATGGCATCATAATGTCTAATGTATATCCTGTGCTATCTGCCCAGTAACTTCTTTTTCACTCTTTTCTTTTACTGTGTAGGATAGCAGTTTTATAACAGGCCAAGATTGACAGTGTTTTCTTCTCAAAGTGCCAATGAAACATTTTACCACAGCATTCCAGTGTCCTAGTCCATAAAAGGAGATATTTGAAAGGAAATGAATTTAGCTAAAGCAGACAATGTGAAAGAGAAGGGTTGCTAAGTTGATGGATGACAGCCTGCAGAACCTTGAAACTATTCGTTAGTTGAGCAGAATTTTTTCCAAATAATTCTATAAACAGAGTGGATTTCAGTAAGAACTCAGGTAAGGCTCTTGCTCTGGGACAAGAGGCTGTTGATAGGCTTAGAGAGAGCAATGGAAGTGTAAGCTGTAATACTTCACACGATTGCATCTATAATCACTACTCTCCCTCTAATACCTTGCCTTTTTAGTGAAGCAATGCTGCTCAAAAAGATTGTGTTTAGAATTGCCTGCAGAGGCACCCAAGTTACCTTTTAATCCTCATCAAAACCATTATTGATAAATATCAAAGTTTTTTTTTTCCAAGAACAAGGCCCCACAAGATAGTAAATAGCTGGCTTTTACTCTCGGCTAAATTTACTTCACAGCCCGATCAATATTTAAAACCTTTCTGAGGAGCAGCCCCTTTTACAGGATCCGCTGCTAAAATAATTGAAGGGAAGGCAGCCCAGGGGAGCATGTGCATTAAGCAGCGGAAAATAGATGCCTCACTTCACAGGTCACCTCCCACGACCGACCACACCCATTCCGGACAAAATCGGGTCTCTGAATATTGACCAGGGTGCCTCTTTCGGCACATTATTCCAGGAAAGGTATATTAGATTTGTCATCATTTAAGGTTAAAAAAATCCATCCATCTCTCTGTGTTTAATGTAGTTTGAATCAAATGTAGACAGCAGGAATACTTTTTAGATAGTGTCCATTTTCATATGCACATTTCATTGGAATTAGAATTTCTAATAGAGTTAATAATAATGCATCTGAGGATTCATTTTTCCTCCAGAGCTCTTGGTAGAGAAACATCTGCAGAGATAAAGACAGACACATTGGTGATCACACTTGATAAAGTTTGTTCTGACTAAAGAAAGGTGAGTGGACAGCTTATCTAATAAGACCTTGTCGGGGGAAGAATGCACTTACTGGAACACCATCAACAGCGGCTGCCTCCGTCCTCCCCAGAGGGGCCTTTAAACAGACGATGATAACAATTGACCGAAATGTGCCGTCTATTTAGAAGACTGTAAAGTTACCATAGGTTGTCTATCTCTGTTTTTCCGCTTTCCCTGCCTCTATTTCTGCCTCTTACGGTTCTTGCTCTTATACTCTTATACCAGATTGCAAAATGTGTGCCGTAACCTTTTATATCAAGCTACTAAAGCCAGCTGACAGCTCCTCAATATGACTTAATTACACGTAATCTATCTTAATCAAAGAAGTCCCTTGCTTCCCTCTGAGTATCTTTCTATCTTAGTGAAATAGCCCCAGAGCCAGAACCAACAACTTATCATTCCCTTTCCCACAAATCAATCTGTCAGTGCCTTTGTATATGTGTGTGTGTGTGTGTGTGTGTGTGTGTGTGTGTGTGCACGCTCATAGGGTCAGCCTTGTTGTATTTGGACAATGTAACAGACATGGCTTTTCAGAGCTCACAGCACTCGATAAGTTATCTTTCACTCTTGAAGATGTGTGTGGGTTGACGTTGCGTTTCAGGATTTGGCAACCGTAATTGTAGCTCTTTTGAGATGTCACCGTTCTTTTATTACTTCTTGTTTTTTTTGGAAGCACTTGTAGGTTGGTTTGTATAGAAAAATAAGTGGATTCCTTTATGAAAATATTCACATCCTTCCATATTGTGTGTTGACAGTTCTGTGTTCCTACTTGTGACCTCACCAAGGCCCTTCTGTCTGGTAATGGATTGACTTATCCGCTGTAAAAAGCCCTATCAGTCTCAAACATGCCGATACAGGAACCATGTGGAAATGAGAATCGCATCTAAATACTTATGTTGTCAAAAACAGTTACAGCTTTTCATACTCAGTTTTTCACGTTGGTTCCAGCAGTGCTGAGCTATTATATCATTGACATTTATTTAAGGTTATGATCTGGAAAGACATAAAGAGATTCGTCCCGAATTCGAGTAGCAACGGTTTCTTGAAGGAGGCTGTTTTATTGTAACTGGAATGAACAGAATTTATTTTGGGCCAGAAAAAACTTTTTATAACCCTGGCAGATAAACACAGCCAGGTCATAACATGTACTCCAGTGAATTCACAATGAAGAGACTTGAATACCCTATTGTTTAATGCAGCTAATGCATTTTCCACAGTGGCTGCTCATTTCCACCAATGTCTCCTCTGCCTTCCTCCCAGGAGGACACTGGCCTCACAACTGGTATCATGTGTATTCATCATAGTATATTGGTTGACTACAAAGACTGATAGAAATAAAACATGAATGGCTCCAAAGTTCAATAGGTAAAAAAAGCACTATCCATCCTCTTAGGATCTCCACTTTCCTTTCAGTATTTGCTTTATATGCTTTATTTAGACATTTTGTATTTGACTATCATGCGACAAGTGAATTCCAACGAACATTACCTTACGAATCATATGCTGCTGGTTTGAGTCTGAACACTTCTGTTAACTGTTTTTTTTTAAAGAAAAAAGTCAGTATCTTAGGATCTAGAAAAAGGCTACATGCCGTTACAAAATGTTGTACCGTTATCTCGCCAACCAACAAATATGTATATGACCTTTAAAGAGCTTCTGTGTTTGCAGTGAGGCTTTCTATCTTAACGTATAAGTTCAATTGCCACTTTGAACAGGAACCCCTTGATACTTGTACCTCACTTAAACATTCCAGAGAGATTTTATTCCCAGTGCCTCTGGATGCATTTCTCACCCACTGAGCTATAAACTTAACTTGATTAAAAGCATACTCAGTAATAGCACTCACATAATTTCTATAAAATGTAGGAAAATAATTGTCTCTCTGACAACTTTTTATGTTTTTTAGCCATGTTTCTCTTTTTTTAGATGTTGACTATAGTGTTGCAATTAGGACATACATAAATGACTCTAGATAAACATGAAATAACCTGTAACTTAAAAACACCCTTTTGGATTCATCATCTGTGTGCCACTGATGACGCAAAACTAAGTTACGTTCATAAGGATTAGGAACAATCCAGTCCTGTGTTCATTTCACTTTCTGACTGTGTGTTCACCAGCTCTGGCAATGCTAAGTCCCTCAGCACCATGACAATCACATCATTGAGTCGGGCTTTGAATGCTGCCTTCTTTGCTTCTAGTTTAGAGAAAGTATGATTAGTTTTTACAACGCTAGCGTTAATAATCAACTTTCCTGTAGTTGCACACTATAAAACTTGTTTGAGGATTTCCAGCAGTTTATCGTGACAGTGTCAGAGTTTATTTTGTTGGTGTGTATCCTGCACTTTTACTTGACCTGCCTTGTCTACAAAGTAAAAAGTATACAGCAAGTGATGTCTTGTTTTTCAAGTGATCTTTTTTCTACCATACTAAAGAGCAGAAAGTATGGGTATTGGTAAGCAGGGGTAGTGTCTATGCTAGCAACTACACATGGATGTAAACATTGCTGGTCTCAAAGGTTTTAAATGCCTCGTAAACCTTTTACGAGGAACACAATGCATTCAACACGTTTGTCAGACCTCTGGCATGCACTCAGTGCATTTTGGTGGGTTACACTCAATGTAAACTCCATAGGTTTAGTCCATACATTTATTTGTCTGTATTTGACAACTCATCCAAATAATGAGATACTTTTTCAGCTCTCTGTTAGATGTCGTCTTCAAAATGCATTTGAAAACCCATATTAGAAGAATCATTTGTGCATTAACTTGTATGTTCATGTTTACATGAACATACAAGGTAATTTATCAAGTTAGATTAAATGAACCTTTTTGAGTTATCATTTAGCTGAATGTTAATACGACGTATCAGCTTGTATCACAGTTGGATTGTGCTTGAATGGGGTGGTCGCCTGTAAGTATGGCAGATATCTGCAAAGCTTTACGTTTAATGTGTACAATGTGTTTGTGGGTTTGGCAGCTTTAGCCGCGGTGAGCTATCTATGATAACTCAATCTGACATAGCCTTTTTTTCCCATAAGAGTTTCCAGCATGAAGATACAAGTCAGGCAGTGGTTATTAGAACCTGACACACACAGCTTTAAAGATACTTTCATTGGATTCAAAGTATGTTTGCTAGCATTGGGGTGTGTGTGCGCTAAGGATGTAGTGTTGCAGGAATGTTCAATCACTTAGAGTGATCGATTGGTGGGCCGAGGCCATTTAAAAAACTTGCTGTATAAGATTATATTGATTCTAACTCCCAGTTGGGTTGCTACCCTTGCTACAAAGAATATGATCTCCAAATTCGCAATTCTATTATTTTCTCTATCGTCAACGTTCATGTATGGCAGTATCGTGCAGTACAAATTTAAGGTTTTTGTGTTTAAGAGTAGCCTGCAGTAAGGTGCATTATTTTGTATGTTTCTAACATAAGTAATGCCTTGTGCCTTAGGTTCCTTCATTGGATCATTTCATTTTCAAAAACTTGCCTTTTAACCCCCAGTCGTGAAATGCATTCTCTGTAACAGCTGCATTAGACCAGTGGATGTCTTCCACTCATTGGCATAACCTTAAAACAATTTCTGTGCTGAATCATTTAACTTTTCTGTTGTTGTTTTTTAGCTCTTTACTCTGTTGCTATGAGCTCAGAGCACCATAGCCGTCACGCTATTTTAATTTAATTTTAATCCATGCTCTGGTTCTACGTATATGCAGAGCTGGCCAATAAACTGTTTGGCTTATAACAAAATGATATTGATTGAAACATTACACAGGGGTTCTTTGACTATTTTTTCTATTTGCAGTTTTCTGCTTGCACATGCGAGTCAGATTGATACTAAGGGACGATTTATTGTCATGTTGGATGGCACTAGACAAAAGCCTATATTGCATGTCTGCTGCTGAAGCAATAACAGCTAAGTTAAATAGTTTTTTCTTGGGGCTGGCATATGGAAGCAGCATTTGTGGATGTTCAAGTTACAATGGACATCTTAGTACATGCTTCCCCTGCACTCAGTTTCATTCATAGCGTGATTTGGACCATCTGCCTGTCATCTCCGTCGCTCCTTGTGCTGAAAGCAGGCATTGTTCAAAGCACTCAGATTGGCCAGTGTATGTTCTAACCAGAAAATGTTTCAGCACTGCAGTAAGCTTTTATCGCTAGGTGTTGGCACAGATCTTTTTTTTTCAAGGCACTTAAATCAGACAAGCGCATGTGTCGAGAACTGGCAAGTTCATCAGTGAAGGCTTTTACCCACTGCATCTGGTTTTCTCTTTTCACAACTTTTTGACACAAATGCTGACCCTTTAACTTTTACATGAATACATAATGAGGCGAATGTAGTGTATGTCGAAAATACAGATTGTCAGGGACGATGTATGTGAGAGTAGACACAAGCACTTTAATTTAGAGGATTTATTTTTGGAATGTTGCAATGTTCACTGTCCTTCTCTACTGAGAGAGAATAATAGGCGTCTTTCGTGGCAAGATGCTCTGCTTTAATTGAACTGGTCTAGGGCAGGAGGCGTAGGTTACACTGGGTTTATCACAGCTGGTTTACAGAAAAAGAACTGCCTGCTGCGGCTGGAAACTTGGCTTTGTTAGTATCATCAACACCTCTTATATTACATGTAGGTGTTTTGTTCATTGTTGATGTAGAACATCTTTATTAGAGCTTAACAGCGGGATTTTGTGGGTATACTCATACATTTTCTTTCAAGGCTTTTATGGCAACTGTAGCCCTGTTCTCATTAGTGTAAATGAATGTCCCAATCAGAACAGACTGAAGTGAAAACAAGTTTCTGTTTAAAATATGCAAATTTACTATTTACTTCTCATGCGTTTTAGTTGTCTCCCTTTTGGGATGTTTTGTATTGCTGGTTCTTTAAAGGGCAAATTCCTAGAGGGTTACTAATGTAAGCCTGGGTTGAGTGTTAACGGACATCCACGCACATTTGCAGCTGAACAGCATGGATGTCTGTGAATGTACTGTGTGTGTGTGTGTGTGTGTGTGTGTGTGTGTGTGTGTGTCTATGTGTGTGCCTTAAGTATTATTTTTTCCTGTGGATATGTGCGTAGTGTTAAAACTGCTGTTTTCTGTCATGGCCAAAGCAACAGCGTCATAAATCAAATACCCTGGGAAAGTTGAAGTGCTCGGCTTGTTGCGTAGACACACTATTTGGATTTCCCTTTCTGGTTTTCTCAATGATTTGTTGCACTCTATGATAGATAGCCCAAAACCACTTTGAGTTCTAAAATCGATGGTGATTGAAAACAAATGTTTGCTAATGGAAACAAAATCCCTACTAGCAGTAATTTCTTTATTCTTGTATAGGATTACGACATAAATATTAAATACTTGGAACACAAATGAAAAATGTATTAACAAACAAAAAGGATTATCTACATGTTGCATGGCCTCTTGTTCTGGGTTAGGTTGAGTGTTTCTATGAGGACCGTATGTGGCGAGAGAGAGAACTAGATAGAGAGAGATAGAGAGAGAGTGGTAGCAGTTGTGTGTTCAGGGGACAGGATGAGAGCACTAATTGGGGGGAAAACATATAATTGAACATTTTGTGGTGAGGGTTTGGTCCATAACAGTGCCAGAGTGGTTAGCGTGAACACAGCCCTTGAAATGGGTCAAAACACAAACCAGTCTGTTTCTCCCTTCTTTTTCATCCATGCAATTTTAATCAGTGTCAAGTCAGTCCCTCATTACTTTCTTCCTCCTGCTCCTGTGGTTGTGAGTGGCGGTGAGTGATGTTGCGTGTGTTGGGCTAATATGACTATAAAAGGTTGGGGCTGCAGAGCCTTAACACTAATCCGGGTGCAGAGCCTCTTTTATTAGCCCTGCTTGTGTCTGTCTGTCTTTGTGTGTGTGAGAGACACAGATAGAGGTAAGGAAACAGACTCAGGGGGGGGAGTACTGCAATATGCTAAAAGACATCTTAACCCACATTTCACTCTCATTCTTGACACTTGTTTCTCAGAAACACATTTTCTTGTGGAAGCACCACATTCATTAGCTCCCACTTGGAAGTGATATATGGTGGGTGAGAAAGCCACTTTATAGCCGGGACAACCACAAAAGCGGCCTGTGTGCATATGTGTGTTCAGTGAAGTGGTCTGTGTGGTCCCTTTTCATGGTGTCAAAAGAAACAAATGACCTCACTCCTCTCTGGACACACTTAGACCTTTCGTGCGACCAAGAATGGTCAGAAACACAGCTGCAACTTGCTTTTTCTTCTCTGAGGACTTTAACAATATCGAAGCCCAAGTTTACTATCAATATAACAAACATATACTGTATAACCCAATTATTATTTCATTCAATTATGTTGAATTTGATGTTAGATTGCCAAAACAAGATATCAGTAATTGTGATGCAAGAGCATTGTTGAAATGAATCCTTGCCATTGGTTTTTGATAAAGTGATTTGGCGTCATGTGAAAGAGACATGAGATACGGTGTTGAACATCCTACGCACATTCCCAAATTTGTCTCTGTCCTCAGACTACTGATAAGAATGGCTCTGGTTTATACAGTATGACACAGGCTGCCACAATGCATTGGCCTTAGTGTTGAAGATGGTGACTGAGTTAAAGACACTGATAAAGAAAACCTTTTAACTGATACCGATACGGTACTTTGCCAACTTTAATTAGATTGGATTTTGGTGTGGACTGAGGCACACTGCTGTGCCTGTTCGTACCTTTTACCCCAACACTTTAACAAAAATAGGTTGAACAATGCTCCCAAATAAATGAACAACAGTAATGGGCGTGGACAATATTAAAATAATCCCCCAGCATAATTATAATGATACATTCAACATTACTTGCATGTTGATAGTACAGTACAACATGTTTGCATATTCCATGCTGAACAGTGGGCTTGGTATTAAAGGTCACATATTATGCTAAATGCACTTTTTAAATGTGTTCTAACATATCCATGGGTCCACAGTGTGCCTAGAGACTGCCAAAATATTTTTTTAAATAACACTCTCCTTTTCTCACAATCCCCCTTTCTGAAACCACCACCCCTCCCCCACCCAATATACTCCAGTCAGAATTTTCCCCTTTTCTGACCTCACAAACTGGAAAGCCAGAAGCTTCCACTGTGCAGCCCACACCCCTATTTCTTATTGGTCCACGGCCCTGACAGACAGAGGGCGAGGCGTATCTGGCTTCGCTTCCGGACAGGGGGCGGGGGCAGCGCAAAGATTGTATATTTACGAGGGGAGCTGCAGCTCTTTTTAAAAAATAGGCCATTGTGAGATTAGCTGAACTTCAGCATAGTACAATAAATTATCTGAAAGTTTTTTTCAGCAAACAATTAAAGAAAAACGTATTAGTGACCACTAAGACCATATAATATGGTGTATAATAGTACCGAAAAGTGTATAATATGGGACCTTTAAGAACCAGCCCTGCGGTTCAACATAAGTTCTTTTGTGTGGCTTGAATCTGTTTCAAATTAAACAGCTTCCCCCAGAGTGGAAGTGCAGCAATTACACTTTGTTTGGATGCAAATATTTAAAGCTTACCTCAAAAGTCATGGAAGACACTGAAAAAACCAGACACAAGAGAAATGGAATGTATACATATTTTATCACACGTGCAAACCAAGAGAAGACTGGCTTGTAATTGCATTTAGCTCAAAGCCAAACAAATCTGGTATGTGTCTACAGCATAGTGTCCCATTCGCTATTTGTCCCCTTTTTAACTGCCTTTTGTTCTGAGTAAAATGGAATAGCTGCCTTTTTATGGGGATTAGAATAACTTTAATTAGCAGTAAATTGGGTGTCAAGATAAGCGTCATTGTCTTGCTACCAAAGCAAACATTTCAGAACACCAACATCCGAGTTACGCGGCTTATGCTGAAATTTTATTTGGCTTGAAAGTGTTGTTTGTGTCCAGCATTTTCAGTTCACAACAACTTCCAAAGGTTCTGCTCTTACTGCAACATAATGTACTTAAGCAAACATGCACTCCAACTGTCATTTTTGTCCATTTATCCTTCTGATCCCTTTTAATTTCATTTCACATTTAACTAATAAGAATGGCTTCATATACAGGAGTGGAGAATTTAGACAAAATGATCGCCTTATTTTTTTCTCTCACACATGCTGAACTTTTGAATTTACCTCTTTCCTCTAAGAAGCTATAATATAATCCCAGTTTGACAGTGGGTCATAAAGACCAAACCAAAGGTAACTCAAAGATGAAGGCTCCTGCTATTGGACACACATCAGTGAAAGTACGGCAGACCCTCCATCATGTGGGGAGAGGACCCGGGTCTTTCATTAGCTTTGCCCAAAAGGCTTCTGTAATGGAATGGGTCTGTAAATCCTGTGATAAATACAGGGCTTATGTGTACTTTTTGTCATCACCTTGACCCTCCTTGATGTTTAATAATCCTGGCTATGCAGATGATTGAAGTTGTTTGTGTTTTTTTGTGTTTCTGCAGCTGACAGATGGAGGGAAGTCTGCTAAATCTGGCATTGCTGTGGGAGACATGGTCCTGTCTATTGACGGCGTCGCCACAGAGGGCATGAACCACCTGGAAGCCCAGAACAAGATCAAGAGCTGCAGTGGCAACCTCAGCCTCAACCTGCAGAAGTAAGTTCACTGAACTCACAATTCAGTATATATGGGCCAGTTTCATATACACAGATTAAGCCTATAGTCCTTGACCAAATGGAATTTTCAATGGAGATTTTCCATTGCAAGTACAATTTAGTAGCCTGGAAATCCAGACCCATATCTAGAACGATAGAGGGTCTGGTCACGATCAATAGTTATTCCCAACTCAAGGGGCGGCTCCTACTCCATGCATTTCAAATGCCACTGCACGCAATTGGATAGCACTACAACCAATCAGAGCAATGAACAAGTTGACGTATTACGCCCTGATCGTTTAGCGACCACCAGAATTAACTGTTAAATTAAACTTTTGCCGTGGCCGGTCAGCAAAACAGAACATTCCTCTTTCTTGCTAATGAAAGATTTAAGTGCCGTCTTCCAAATCGTAAAGGGTCGAGGCCAAAGCCGTCTAAAATTCAAACAACATATCCGCAGCCATCTTTGGTGTTTACTATCACGTCTTCGACTGCGCACGCACAGCACTGTCGTCATCCGGTTACGTCCGCCCCTGAGCACCATACATAGGGCTCTGGCCCGCCCATATCAGATAGAACCAATTGAAACTTAGCTCAGAATTTCTTGACGTATTTAATGAGCTTCAATGGAGAGTGTCCAGACCAACAGGCGCAGCAAATTTAATTTGCCAGCGCCTAGCGGCAGGTCTGGATTTCCAGGCTAACAATTTAGTCCAGGACTAGGACAAATCCAGAGTTAGAAAACGAAACCCACTTCACTTTTTACAATGATTTAACGTGTGAGTGGGAGTGGAAAGCCATTTCTCTCCATGACAACACACAGGATCCATACACTCCTGTTCAAACACTCCCAAACATACCCCGCATCAGATTTAAAGTCCAAGGTTCCCCCTTTCAACCCCCAGACGTCCCGCACACAGGCAGATGTTCACTGTTTTTGCAGGAGTTAATCTTGAGCTCAAACACAGCAACACCATTAGTTCTGCCCGATCTCCCAATCCCTGTAGGGAAAGAGGAATAACTGAAATCCCAGTGAGAGCATCACACGTGTAGCCCGACCCCTCATCCCCAAGGCCTACTCCGTACTATCTGGTGGAATCCTGTTGCCTCAGTGGAGGCTGATTTATCACAAGGCAGTTGTGTTGTTGCTGTGTATTTGTGTATCTGGCTATATTGGTTCTCATATGGATTGTATGGTCTGTTGCTTTTTGGCTGCACTTTTAGGCTTGTGTGCAGTTATTCATACACTCCTTTTGGATTTTACCTGATGATAACAGGAGCGGATTTACAGTAAACAGTACACGCAGAGGTGAAATGAATTGACATGGGATCCAAATGTCCTTTTCTTTCTGTGTGTTTTTGTTATGTCTCTTCATCTGGATTTTGCATTCTGTGCTCCCTCTGTGCCACTTTTCACCATTCTTTCAGCCCTCCCCTCATTTGAGGCGAACTGTCATCTAATTTCTGTACAAAGAATGATGGATGGAAGATGTTTGCTCATGGGCGAGTGGCGTACAACACATACTGTTATACTGGCAGGGCTTATATTTATTTTAGGTCAGTGTGCGGGCTCTTGTGACAGAGAGACCCCAGATCAAACAGTTTTTTTTAAATGTAGAGTAGATCTAAGTGTAACACACTTGGCTAGAGGTCATCAATGGATGATGTACCTGTCACAGTGGAAGTTCATGTTTTGATGGATGGTTATTACACCGGAGAAGGTCAACAGTTTTGCTGACAACGATGTGCAAGATATACAGCTAGTCGGTCTGACCCTGAAACTGAAATTGTTTTTGCAGATAACAGTAGCAGTTCCTTTGACTCATACCCCCTCAGCTATTTCAAATAAACAGCACAGCCTTCCTCAGCATATTGATAATTCATCACTGAAGGCTTTCCTACCGATTGATTTTTACAATAATTTGTTTCATAAAGATTAGGGCACTATTCAAGAGTAGTTTATATAGAGAAGTGATCCAAGCCCTGACCTGTGATTTATTGAGTTGAACAACAATAATACACTCTGCATCTGCTTAAGTTTGTCTCCCTTAGAGCACTGACGACTGATGCATTCAACCTTTCTGTGCTGTATCTGAGGACTGACATATGTAAAAAAGAAAAAAAAGAGTTGGTGCTTTGCAAAACTGCTCACGCAACTAAAACTTGAACATTCATATCCATTCTAATGGCTTTCGCAACATGTATATTATCTTTAAGGAATAGTACGAAATTTTGAGAAAAGAAGATGTGGGCAAGAAGATCGATACTAGTCGTCTGTCTGTTAAATACGAACCTACAGCCAGGAGATGGTTAGCTTGTAGCTTAGCTTAACATAAAGACTGGAAACAGGGGGAATTTAGTAAGTGCAGAGGTAATGGTAGGGGGATTTGCTTTTTAGCTTGTGGTCATATCAATCTTGTTTTTACTCTCTCAACAAGAAAGAAAATAATCATATTTTCCCATATTGTCACACTATTCCTTTACCACTCATTAATGTTAATGTTTTTTAACTGCCGTGGCTTTCAGGGCAAGACTTGTTACTGGAACAGGCTTTATTTTCCAATTACTTCATTAAGGCGCCAGATGAGCTGCCAAGCGCCAGTTGTAACTGAGCAAAAATCTCATGTAAGGGTTTGCTTGTTTCGTGGGCCCAATTAAAGGATTATCTGTTCTGCATCGCTCTGTGTTTGTGGCAAACATCAGCACTGGAAGGTTTGATGCATGCCCTATTGGAAACACATGGAAGGGCTTGTTTCATTAAGTGGCAGCATTATATTATTAAGGCTGTGTGACCAGGCAGCCATGTTGGGGACAGCTGGCTCCAGCTTCTTCTTTACTGGGAAACTTTAGGGCCCAGAAGATTGACAGAAATGTCTGTGCCTTCTCCAAACTCCATTTACAATAGGAAATAAGATCAGAGTTGGACAGTTTCTTTATGTTTGTTGTTTGGCATTCATTGGCACTGTGAGTTGGACATACTGTACATTCAAAGAGTGTCATGCCTAGGTCAACATCTGGACTTTAATAGGTTTACATGCGTAATGGAAAGAATCAATCTAGTCCCTTGTTTCTGTTAGTTTTTACAGGGCGTCACTGACTTCTCTTTCTTATTTTTCCCTTTCTGCCTGCACAAGTTTGTCACCGGGTCAGATGGCAAAAGGAATGATAACAGTGAGGCGATAGAGATAAATGTTAACAATGCATGTGGCGTCTGTATGTGTGTATGTTAAAAGGAGACAGGTTGTTAGTCCTTTTCCAAATAAAGGGGCGAGGGGGGTGGGGGGGGGGGGGGGGAGAAGAGATGGACAGCAGATGTGTGTACAAGAAAAGTAAAAACTGAAACTAAATTTGTCCCAGTGATAATTTTTCTAAGGGATGACATGGCAGATTATCAAATTATCCTGGCCCTCACCCACCTCCCTGTCCAATAAAAAGAAAAACTGTAAGAAAATCAGGATTTATTAAATCAAAAGTAATGCCAAATAGATGCATGAATGCAAATACCATGGTAACCAGAGTAATCATCACAAACCAAGAATTGCTTAGCTGTCCGCTCAGAGACCCTACTTTACTTGTGCGGTGGAAAACATATTACTGTAAAGGCAGCTGTGCTGACATTTCAGGTAACAGGTGCCAAGGCAACACCAGCGTAAGCCCGTTGTTCCATTCATCCCAGCTCAGATCTTCAACTGATCTAAGCAGCGTAATGCCAGGTTTTAAAGTTCAAATGAGGCATCTATGCATTAATGGAAACAATAAAACGACCTAGATTAAAGACGTCTTTGATTTTCTGTGAGTCATTCTTCAAACACGTTACAGATTTTTGATGGAGGTTCTGGCAGCCGCCCTATCAGCTGGCTTTGCTGTCAAACAGCAGGTTTTTTTTTAAAAATCTTCAATTACTTGAAAAGCAGATCTCACATACATCAAAGGCTGTTTTTATCAGTGTCTTTCATCCAGGAACGGTTCCTCCTTTATTATTTTTATTTAGTTTTTAAACTTTCCAAGATAAAAAAAAATACTTCAAAGTTTCAGTATAGTTTCCATTTCACTCGCTTTACTTAGTTTCACTTTGACCGTTGTGCATACAAATTGTTCCTGATTTGTGTGAGTTTCGCTCCTACAGTATATCTATAGGGCTGAACTATATTTGGCTACTGCCGCAAGTGTCTGGCAATGTAGTGTGTAAATTGAATTACTTGCCTGTGAGACTTTTCACTTTATCTCAGTGTGACTGAGTGATTCTATGGGCTGTCAACTATCAGTGTCATCAGTGTCACATATAATGATTACGTTCATTGTTCAATACTGCCTCTTTTTATTCACAGTGTCTGTAAAACAAGGTGCTTCCAGAGTGATTTATTTTCTGCATAACTGGAATAGCGAGAGGGAAATAAATAGTCATGGTGACACGACCGGTTACAGATCTGTAGTGTTTGTTGTTTTACTGAACATTTCAATCGTTGCATGGGTTTGTCTTCTGTCTAGGAATGCACTCTGTATTGTAGCGTTAATAATAGCTCTCAAAACACAACATAACTTTTGGTTGGTGACCTTTGGAGCCTTCGCATCTTTCTGTCGATCAGTGCTACGGTGCTTGTAGCTTTCCTGCTAAGAGTGTGAGAGAGAATAATGAAAGAAGCAATAAAGGGAAAGAGGGAAGTTTAAAAAAAGGTCAAGGGAAAAAAAATGGAAGCAGCAGCACGGCAAAGAGATGAAAGAGAGGCATGTACACAATGATTGACATGGTCAGTTTTTGACTATGGTCAGTTTTTGTCCATCTGTAATTTTTTTAAATTCATGGAACTGCTTAAAGGCCGCAGGTGAGAATGGTAAAACACATTTGCTCCGTGTTTAGCTTCATAGATATCCATAAAGTTTTACTGTGATTACTTACGCACAGCTGTGGAAAAAATGAAGCCGGGTTTCTGGGAATTTCTTTTTTTGCGATGAAAGATTTTCCCATTTTTATCTTCATTGTCAAAATCAATTCCATTTCATGAGACCTAGAAAAAAAATACAGCTAATATCTGGTTATCGAGACGGGCTCTTTTACTATGGGGGAGATATCAGACACATGTGAAGCACATGTGGTCATAATAGCACACACACATAGACTGTCAAGTTGGCACTGTACAGTTTTAGTACATTCCACTGGACCACTTCAGTCTTTGTATCAAGCAAGAACAGATGGATAACGACCCTGTCTTCTAGAAATTGTTTTTATACTGCCAACTTGCAACAGCAAGATATGTTTTTAATCCACAAAATAAAGAGACATTGTTAATTAACATGTCTGCCACATCGGAACATTTGGAGACCGAACACACATTGGTTGTGTTATAAACCATTTTTTTCTAACCTTACCCAAAGTGATTATACTGCATATACCTAACCACTACCTACTCCAACTGAGAGGCATGCTGTATTGTAGCTCTCTCCACAGCATAATCAAGGCACTAGTAAATGCACATGTCCTATCAAACCCTAACTGAATAACAAATGAGAAGCACATTAATGCAATTACAAGGACACAGGATTGCAATGCGTGGGAGCGGTCGAGTGAGCAGGATACGGATAGAGGAACAAGAGAGGTCACGGCTGGAGAAAAGTGATAAGGTGGAATTGAAGGCATGTTTTACTATGTGGACTAAAGGGAGGTTGTAGTTGAAAAAGATGATGAAAGATTGGCAGAGAGAAGGTGACCAAGGACAAAGGCAGGAAATGGACAAAGGAGGTAACAATGAGAAGCTGACACCAGACTAGGGGATGAAGCGGACGGATAGGCTTAGAAGAACTGAAGCTAAGTTTAAGCAATTGATGGGAAAGTGTACAAGAACCTAGTGGGACTTACCTTAGACATTTCTGAGGTATAACAAACGTTTTCTGCTTGCTGATGTCTTTACCCTCAAGCAGTCCCACAAGTGTATTGCAATCACAACGTCTCAACACTTTAAATGAGCCTCTTCGGCAACGTAATTATTCTCTTTAGAGGAACACCGAAGTATTAAACTGTTCATTTTAACCAATCATCTACTGCCTCAACAAAACCACCTTTGTATTGCACTGTTACGCACTACAACTGCCAGTGTCTGGCCAAATGCTTTATTCCCCACAGTGAAGTTGTTTCGAAACCCATCTGACTCTTTAATAGGCTTGTGTGTGTGTGTGTGTGTGTGTGTGTGTGTGTGTGTGTGTGTGTGTGTGTGTGTGTGTGTGTGTGTGTGTGTGTGTGTGTGTGTGTGTGTGTGTGTGTGTGTGTGTGTGTGTGTGTGTGTGTGTGTGTGTGCATGCAAGTTGTTCATGAGTGATGGCTCGGCCTCAAGGTCTTGATGTGTTTGAGGGAGTTAAAAGGTACAAACTGAATAACGGTTGACCTGATGCACCTCACAGTACGCTACAAACGGATGCGTGCGTGGACAAAACAGGCTATCACGCGAGGGGGAAAGGTTTTCAAGCTGCCTTTGTGTTGTGCTGAGTTAATTGGTTCCACTTGTCTTTTTATCAGAGTGGGGATCCCCACCCGTTGAAAGGACCTCAAACAGGATAATTACAGTGTTTGACAAGCCTATTCTTTGTGCCAGAGTGTCTCAGTGGTTGTCACATATATAACAGTGGAGTCCAATGTACTGTACTCATGTAGAAAGCCACAGGGACGAGCCATAATAAGTCATGTGTAAACACAATCAGATCTTAGATCTCTTGAGCATTTGGGATAGTAAGCGCTGATTTGCAACGCTGTGGTGTTGTTTTTCTGCGGTGTCACTGATTTACCGACCCCTCTCCACATTCGTAACCAAACACACACATCAGTCAGCGAGGAGATTAAGCTTACCTCAGCACTCTATATCTCATACATATATTAATATGCACTCCACACTCGCGTTTTACATACATGCAAATCGTGATGAAGAAAATAGAAGTGGAGAAACAGAATATTTTACACACACACACACACACACACACACACACACACACACACACACACACACACACACACACACACACAAGCATAGATCTCATGGCAGCTGTTTGGGTTATTTTGAGTCTAGAAGTTGGCTCTGGGTGCTCTGGCAAGGGGTTTGGTGAGGGGAGTTAATGTGGGGTCGGGTATACACTTTCAGTTTGTTTACATTGTGTTCTCTGGATAGAGAAACCAAGCCAAGATCCCTGGGTTGTACGTGCACATGTTGATACTTGAGCCACATGCCCAACAAACCAACGCACACACAAATTTATATGAACTGGAAATGTTGGTTTGCCTTCACCAGACCAGAGACTGTATATATTTGCATGGCCGAAGGTGTAATCTAGAAGGGAGTTAATTATTCTGTACATCTTCAGATATAAACTCAAGTACTGACATGCATATGTCCCTTTGTAGATGTGTTGTTTGTAACGTTATCCACACAGTGAAATCTGTTATTGTCCATGTGCACATCCATGAGTAATGATCATCGTCTCAGTTACATTGTTTGTCATTTGGTGCATGTGTCATTTACCTTTTTTTAGGTAAGACTGACACTTTACGTAATTAGATGACCCACTGCGTGTTTTTAGCTGACAGTTTGAAATGAAACCCAGATAGGCCTGTGTGCCTACTGGAAACTGACCCGCATGTAGCAAGCACGGCGAGTTTTAACGAGCCTGGCTTTGAAGGAGAGAGATAATTGGACTCCCTGTTTACAAAAGACTGCAGAGATCATGCTTTTACAAAAAATACTTATGCACCTATAAAAGTAGATTTGGTCCGCTGATGTGTTTCAGAGCAAAGAGAGAGCAACGACGATTTTTTCACAAAATTGAAAAAAATGACCTGTAAAAATAACCCTTAACCCGTAGTCCAAATAGTCTGCTATGTCTGATGTTATGTAAGGTTCAAAGGAATGCTCATCGACTGATATACATATTTCTGCACATACCTGCCTTTTCACTTGGTTGCTTTACAAACAGTGCCACTTTAACACTAGATAATGGCTAAATATGGTGTCCTACTAGAGCCCAAGCAGAATAAATCCAATCTACATAGTTGATACATTTATTCAAAATATGTGGTACATAGTACAATATTTGGTACATCAGTTAGACGTTGTGAGAATAGTACTGTACCTGCAAAAATCCACATCCCCATGCAAGTCCTATGCACTCATGTGGACACTCTGCACAGCTGCCATTGTCACTTACTCCAGCTCTGATATTTGCCAAAGATCTTCCAAAGCCAACAGCACTAAACTGCAGGCTCACCTGTCTCTGTCTTTCACTGGGCTGTATCTATTCGCCAAATAATATCTAAAACTGATGGCCTTCATATTGGGCTAGGCTAGGGCCAGTAATATCCTAAGACCAAGAGAATGCAGCCACAGCTTGACACACCTGTCACTGCCTGTCCTCTGCTAGTATGTTGTTTTTGCCAAGGAAAATACAAATCCCAAGGATATTAGAGGTCTGTGGAGGTATGACCCACGTATAATCTGATTCCAAGAACATTGCGTTAAGCTTGACTGTCTCTGTTTTTTAAATTTGTCTCTGGTATTTGCCAGATATATCTCAGAGTAGGCCAAGAGCACTCATCTTTAAGGCCAGCCAGCATTGTTGAATGATACCCGAAGGGTCAGCCTTAGTTAGCACTGTGATGAATTATCTGTACCCATTAGAAGAGAAACACAAGAAGCTTCATTTCATATGTGCTGAATAATTACTATAAATAAGTTACAGGGTGTCAGTCAACATGAACTTTACACTCTGCAGTTTTGTTCCAAGTAAAATAAACCTCTAATAATAGTTACAAATCACTCTGTAATACATCGCAATCAGCCTGATTTGAAACCCAATACACTTATCTCCCAGACACAATTTGCCATCCTCCCTTCTTAGTTCTCACATTAAGCTTTATATCTACTGTGTTATCAGTTCAGATTGGCTCCGGATACATAGTGTAACTTCAGCCAAAATGACTCGCTCTGTGTATATACTGTATTTTTGCAGTTACATAATCAGATGACACCACGTTCAACTCTTGTGCTGTGAGTGTAATCCTACGGAGAATGTGTGTGCTTTTGGTTCCTTTAACTCCAGTGTACCTCTTGCACTCTCATTCCTCTCTGACCTTTTTCCTTTCTTTCGTCCTATTAAAGCTCATCTGTTGAAAATGCAGTTCTTTTATTGTGGAAAACAGAAGCCGAAGGAATTCAACAACTTGAGGTGTTTTGCTCAATGTCCGCGCCAGGCCCAATTTATGACCGCTGTCGTATCACTGTCGCCTAAGTTTATAAGACATGTGACTCTCAATGTGAGTCAGACAACATATTGAGATTGCGTGTGTGTGTTTGTGTGTTTGTGTGTGTGTGTGTGTGTGTGTGTGTGTGTGTGTGTGTGTGTGTGTGTGTGTGTGTGTGTGTGTGTGTGTGTGTGTGTGTGTGTGTGTGTGTGTGTGTGTGTGTGTGTGTGTGTGTGTGTGTGTGTGTGTGTGTGTGTGTGTGTGTGTATCTTAAGGAAAGAGCCAGAGGGTGAGAGAAAACAAGAAATGGGACAGGTAAACATGAAAGAAAAAAACACTGAACATAGAATCAAAAATATATTAAAGACATTTTAATAAAAGCCAGTAACTCTTCTATCCGTGTGAGTGAATCTCTGAGTGATAATGACGCTCATTGATATCCATAACTCTCTTTACAGACACTAGGTCCAGATGTTGTATATGGAAAACCCTTCCTGGTCCAGCTGTGGATCACATTGATTGGCAGGCGGTCTCGGTGCTGAGTGCTGGACCCAGCTGGAGCGCTTGTCTCTTTAGACTGAATTTCTTTCTTCTGTTTGATGCACTGTGTTGTTTCTGATTTAGCTGCATTAAGAAAAGGTAGCCATCAGCTGCCAGAGAGAGAGAAAAAAAGAAACTGTAAAGTAGACGGCACTAGCCTTATGAGAAATATCAATCTCACTTCCTCCCTCTCTCACTCACAGTAAATATACGTTGTAGGTACTTATGTGCGCTTGTGTACGTTTGTGCCCTTCATTATTCCAAGGTTTATTCCCGTGCTGTTGATGCAATAAGTACCTACCATAAGTACATGATTTGAGACCTTAGTTATGTGATGTATAGATCTAACAAAATGCAGCACTACAGGCCTGTTCAACTGTAATCTCTGCTCCAATTCATTCCATTTTGGGGCCCCCTAAAATTATGTGGATGTCCTCCTCCAGTTTGCCCCCCCCCCCCCCTTCTCCCGTCGGTTTCCCTTATGGAGCCCCAGTATGCACTAAGTTTGCCTTCAAGGCTGAGATTCCTAAACTCCTTCTGCCCAGGACCTGTACTTGAAACAATGTCATGAACTCACACCAGAGCTTTGTTTAGTGTTGGGTTCAACCTGTGTTGCGTAAGATGGAGGTTAAATATGTTTGACAGCGCTGGCATGACTTTGATAAAACTGAGATTTGCTCAGTGGTTAGGGGTGTTTCTGAGCTCCTGGGGTTGGTATGGTTTCAGTCAAGATTGATTGTCATAGTGTGTTTGTCAATCGATGTCGATCAGAACTAAAGCACAGTTGTGTGTGGAAATGTGTTCAACGCAAACAGACTGGCTGCCCTCCATGTACAGTCCATGATGGAGTTATTTGTTTATCAAATTAAAGTCTAAACTGCGATGGCAGTGTTTGGTGAGGGCGTTTCCGTGAAGTGTTCACTGAGGTATGGCCAGGCATTTTTTTGGGTCAAGCGCCATTAACAATGAGTAAAAAAAAAATGCTTCTAACATGCCAGGTTGTGTGGCAAGGAAAATATTATGGAAATGCGTTGGTATTACTGTGTTGCTATGGTGTGTTACTGCATGCCGACGTGTGTTTGTGTGTGTCCTGCGTGTCTGTTTTGAGTGCCTGAATGTGAGCTCCTTTGTTTATGTGAACGGCTTTTACTTCTTGGTCAGACTGGAAGGGACACAAAGTTGTAAAAGTTTAAATAACATTTTAAAAGACAACATAGGACTCTAGTCCTTTCATCATCATGTTTAACTGCCATGTGACTCTGCAGACGGTGCCGGAAGACAGACAAACTCGCTCCTATAGACACTGCTGTATATGGTTAACCCAAAGGAAATATTTACAGTATATATTTGTATGAATGTAATGTTACATAAAATCCCTTTTGTGAACTTGGAAAACATTTAAGAATAATAATGTAATAATGTAAGTAACTAGGTTGTTCATCAGTTCTTTGCCTGAAATGATGTCAAATTTAGTTTGCGTTACCACTCTTCTTCTTTGGTGTCGTATAATTGCTGCACATTGTACAATACTTTTTTTTTTACAGTGTTTTGTCCTAAATAAACACATTCTTTACCCATTTTATTTTTTGTCAAATGGACTTTATTTATGTCATTGTCCAGGAGTAAAACAGTCATATAGCAGCACAATATTCCAGTTATATAGAGTTATGTCTACACAGGAAACACAATAACTATACTGCAGTGTCAGTTCAAAGACCTCTTCTTTGGTAATCCATAACTCAAAAAGGTTTGTTATATCGAACAAAAGTGTCTTTATGTACACATAACACTGACAATCGGTCTGAAAACCGACAATACAGAAGGAGTTATTGACTTGCGGGAGCCTCAGGCGTTTTGTCTAGCCACATTGATCTATTGTAGGGGATGAAGTAGCACAAACATTACAGCGAATTTGTAACAAGAAACCCCTCTTGTCATACAGAAAAACTGAGGTAATTTAAATGTTTCTTCTGCCTGCAATCCTCCAGACATACTTAACATTTTGTGGATTTAACTGCGCTAGGTTTTTTTTAGTTAAACCGGTATAGTTTTGGACAGACCTCTTTCCTTCGGTCTGGTCAGTGTCAAAGCTTCTTTTTATGATCCCATGTGATGTCATACTCAGCTGTAAGGGCCTGCCGGGGTCTCGGTGGAGATAGTGGTGGGAGGTAGTGGATAGAGGGAAAGGGAGGGTCACACACACACACACACACACACACACACACACACACACACACACACACACACACACACACACACACACACATGCACACAAACCCAAAGAGCGCAAACCCACAGACCTACAGTACTTTATACTTTAACCCTGTCTCCTATGGGCTTGCCCAATTTGTGGACTGATAAAGACAGGCAGACTCAGCGCCCAGATCTATTTAAAGGCCCAGATGTAGATTCGCTCACATTGCTCTTGAAATGGAGAGACAAAAGTAAAACGGTTGATTTTGGATCTAATCATACCAGCAAAGGAATGTTGCACCAGCTTGTGAAATAAGGAGTCATAGACTTATATTCAGTCATCATCTGTCTTGTTTTCCTTACCATAAACTACATCATACCTAAACACACTCCCTCCATACCCCCACACCAACACCACCGCCACACACATACACACACTCATTAACTGTTGACACCTCAATGCTGAGACACACGTGGCAATAATCCTGCCAGTCAGCCTGTTCCTTACGTGTTGCCCTGGTATTCTCACTGTCTGCTTCAGTTTAAGGTGAAATTACAAAAAAATCCTCTGAAACCAAACCAGGCCATTTCTCCTTTTTTTCCTAATAAGGCACAGAAAAAGAAAAAAATAGGCAAAGGCTCAGTGTGTGTGTGTGTGTGTGTGTGTGTGTGTGTGTGTGTGTGTGTGTGTGTGTGTGTGTGTGTGTGTGTGTGTGTGTCCTAATTTCAGGAATGACGACTGCATAGATTTTAGTGGGGCTTTGTTTCAATAATCATTATGCTTTTTGTTTAAAAAGGAGTGACCTCATTGTCAGGAAAGGGAGAACGTTTGGGATGAAAGGAAGGAAGGAGTGTGTAAGAGAAGAGGAATGAGGTAATTAAAACATTGCAGTACAAGGAGGAACAGGTGTAAAGACGGATTAAGAAGAAAAAGAGAAATAAAAAATACAACAAGGGTTAGGTTAATTATTAAGCTAAAGACGTGTTGAATCATGTGTTTCACACTTGAATTGGTTAAAGAAAAGACAAGTTGCAAATTAGCCTAAGTTACATTGACACACATAAATCCTTTTGTCTCGTTAACACTACTGTATATATTTCCCCACTCTTGTAATTTTTTGCTTCCTACCTAAAGTTAAATGCTAGATAGGAAACATGGGAGGAAGAAGAATAGAAATAGAAGTGAATTGGAATTATTAAAAAATTACAAATTTCTGCAACATTGGATTTTTTAAAAGTTGGACTGATATGTTCAATAATGACTTCATTTAAGGGTTTGGACTTCAATTGAATACGATGGATCCTTTCTGTTGTTGGCAGAAATGTATAAGTTCTCACGAAAACATGCAAGAGCAGCCAGACAAATAACTATGTGAATAAGTATAAGAAAGGAAAACGTCTAGATTTAAGGCACACAGGACCACAATTCAGCTCTGCTAAAGAAAACCGAGCCATCTGTAATGGGGCAGGTGAAGTTTAAGCCTTTCACACATTTAATATTTGGAAATGTCCAACTTGCAGTACATCTAAAAATAGTCAGACACACACACACACACACTTTGAGTTTATGTGTGTGTGTGTGTGTGTGTGTGTGTGTGTGTGTGTGTGTGTGTGTGTGTGTGTGTGTGTGTGTGTGTGTGTGTGTGTGTGTGTGTGTGTGTGTGTGTGTGTGTGCGAACACTTTTTAAGAATATAAACTGGTTCTTGTACTCTGTTATTTCACTACCCCAGTAACATTTCTCAGACATCACACCCTGCACAAGACTTCATTGTGTGTGTGTGTGTGTGTGTGTGTGTGTGTGTGTGTGTGTGTGTGTGTGTGTGTGTGTGTGTGTGTGCGTGTGTGCGTGCGCGCGTGTGCATGCATGTGTGTGTGTGTGTGTGTGTGTGTGTGTGTGTGTGAGGGTGGGTCAATGTCAACCGGGCTTTGTCTGTTTAAGGATTCTGTCATCCAAATGGCAGCACACTCCATTTAACACCTGATTAATACAATGATGTGTGTGTAACGGTGTTAACGAGATGGACAGATATCATTGCAAGGTTTGTGTGTGTGTGTGTGTGTGTGTGTGTGTGTGTGTGTGTGTTCGAGTAAACAAATACTGGTCTGGCGGAAAAACTTTGAAACACATTAGAGGTCACACATATGAAGGCATTGTGTCACAGAATCACCTCCACTTTTCCTCAATTCCTTGTGTGTCTCTGTGCCCGCAGTTGCGTTGGTATCGTATGGAGCTTGTGTTTGGCTTCCACTGGTGTTACTAACATATTCCAGTTATTGTCACCTCCACTAATGCCTCTTGACGTCTCCCTTTTTAGACATAAAATCAGACACGGGCAACACTCTGCTATTGATTCACTATGGTTGGTTGGTTGGTCGCTGGTGAAGCTGATGGCGTGTCAGGGCACAGCCCTGGAAACATCGGTCAATGACCTCACTCGAGTAAGAATAGACCGGAGAGATTAAACACAAATGCACAAGTGAGGACATTGAACAGCCGCTAGCGGGCACGGCTGATTTGAAAGGAGGTGAAGGAAGTGAGGCCATCCTCTTCTTTGTGACACATCAGTTTACTGTTAAGCATTAATGCAGGAAAAGCTGTAAAGAGAATGCTCAGCATAAAGCTAACATATGGGGGCTCATTAAACAGAATGTGCCATTAGAAAGAAGTTCATTTTATGGAACAGTTTAGCTCTCGTTTTCCTGAATGATGATCGTACAGTGAGCCATTCAATGAAACCAGATGGGGAGATAAAAATGTTGGCCTGACACTCACAGGAAATAAAATGGAGACTCCACCATAAAATGCGATTCCACACCACACAAAATGGGCTAAAACATTGACGTAAGAGTAAACCTCAACCGTTTTACATCATACAGTTCACAGTATTCTCTCCAGAGCTGGATGGCAATTTTTTGTTATGTTCTGGTGTTTTGTTGATTGGCAGTAAATTCCAAAAGAGAAATTTGTTGAGGGAGTGTAAACAGTACAGAGAGAATGTAACAGCTCATGAAAGCATGACGTGGTTGTTATGTGAAAGCTAATACATCTCCCAAAAACAATGAATTAGGAAAACACCTTCATAATGAGTTCAAGGAAACTCGGAATATATCCAAACGGTGTATGCAAATGCAAACCTAATGATATTGAAAAAGAAGTAGAATAGATATTACCACAAATGACTTATACTGAACAAAATATGAAGCCCCACCACTGTAACCACAGCATGCACTCGGTTGTAGTGGGGTATCAAAGCAAGACCAAAATAGTACAGGAGTTACACGAACAGACCGACCCCTATATAATGTAAAACCTCCGTGAACATTGAGTTGAGTCAAGGAAACACAGGCAGGAACAGCAAGGCCTGACAGTTAACATACAGCATGCAGGAGTAACGTGCTAACACAGAGAACAGAAACATGTTTTTGACAGCTGCTCTTAAACTCTGAATCAATTTAAACTGTCGTTGGGTCTCCACACTGACGAAGAACACACACGTATATATATACAGGAAGTGTTTCCATTTGGCTTGCAGGAGGTAGA
Source organism: Ammodytes marinus (assembly GCF_949987685.1). Lineage (NCBI taxonomy): Eukaryota > Metazoa > Chordata > Actinopteri > Uranoscopiformes > Ammodytidae > Ammodytes > Ammodytes marinus. The sequence goes on along the minus strand of NC_137231.1, from coordinate 20,020,127 downwards.
CATATGAAATATCAAGTGTGTCACAGTCATACTGTTGGCGTTTTTTTTTAGATCCACTTAACCCTCTGACCCTCGCACATTGAGCTATAAAGACACATTCACGTGGCACAGTCATTATTATGCTGAATGTTTCTGTTGTTACTCAAGCTACAAGGAAATATTTCTGGCCAACTAAATCCTCATATTATGGTGACATCATTTTTGGAAATTTTAGAAATGATAACACACATACATCTGGTTAATACTCTTTTAATGCCCCCCGGTGTACAACCAGTGCAGCATAAACACATTTTCAAAACACTTTCTGTAAGACTCAGTTGACACTGACTACTAAGGTTTCAGGAAGATCGAGCTGAGACTTTTTCGAACTCTCCTGAGTTTCCCTAAGGACATAAACACCATAGGCTGCTTGTTTTGGAGCCTAAGAAAACACCACATCCCATTTACATGTTGGTGTTTCCAGTTATAGCGTCGGTGTAATTGAGGCTACAGCACACGGGGTGACGGTGACGTATTTTAAATACCTACTTGATACCCGGGTGTTCTACTCCTCTATGTACCTCACATACTGTATGTCCGTGCCATTAGTTGCGCAAGGGAAATCATTGCTGTCCTCAGATCAGCTTTCTTGCAATGGTGCTGCGTTGACATGGTACTTGTTGTAGTACTGACAGTATAGTGTTTCCAGGGAAATCCACGGGTTGGGATACTATTTACATAATGACTGATACACAAAAACATGGGCTTCTTTTGCTTTTGGTTGATCATTCCCAAAATGGCACCTACAATGGTCAAACCATAACCATCTTTAACCATTCGTATTTGATCGGTTAGGCTTGTTGTTGAGGGCAGTAAACACCATGGGAGGCCCACCTCAGTCCTTACAGTAAGCAGACCAATGTGTTTCCAGCTACTACAAGGCTGTTGGTTCAAATGTACTGAGGTGAAGGACATGAACCTCCCTCAGGAAGTTTGTGGGAGGGTTACTCTGAAAGGAATGTGGGGCGACTGACATTCACACGTCTTCTGTTTCCGTAACCTTAAATTTACACCAAGCCTTGTTTTCCCCCCCTTTATCTCATGCTAAATTAAGCTGTGAATGCACTGAAGAACCAACACAAGTAACATTACTATGGCCCATCATGTGTGTAACTGTTATAGAAGAATTGAATACGACTTAGATAAGGTCTTCAAGAAGTTGAATATTGATCCATAGCTGCTAATATGTATTGTTTCAGTTGTGAATAGGTGCTGGGCTGATACAACTTCTTAGTATTGTTTACAGTGTGGATAGCTACAGGCATGTTCCTCAGATGACCTTTGATGGCAGCTCATTCATCAATGTGGCATTATGAGTATCAAACACCGAGTGCATGAGCTTGATACGAGCCTTTATTGACTAAAAACAGCTGCTTTCAATGGCACACGTATACATTGAAAAGAGACCACCATTTTCAGCGCTAGCAACTTAAGTTTCACAGGCTGACACGCAAACACAGCGAGGCTCTCAGATTCTGTCACATCTGATGACAGAAAGCTCTCCATGTTGGTTTCTACGCTGAGAGATCAGGTTTAGTCATAATACGCCATAACCACAGTTTCTCTCAACCTCAGTAAGATCTGAGAATGTTACAGTATGGTCTTAGCAGATTTGAGCGGCTCTATAAATATCAGTAAGCAGGGTTTTGAAAGGCTTCTGCTATTCTACCCGCACAGTGTTGGCGGACAGTCACATGAATCTATAATAAGAGTACATTCACTGATATCCAAAGCTAACATTTTTTTCTAAAGGAAATATTGAAATGAAAAATAACTGGGGTTGTTCAATCATAACTCACTGAACGTTCTCTTTCTCCTCTTGTTCCTTTCTTCCAGGGTGTCTAGTGTAAAACCTCCTCCTGTGGCACCAAAGGTAGTGTAACCCATGTCACTGAAACAACAGGAAATGATATTCATACTCCAGCACATATATTAAATATATAATATATATATTTAATACTTGTATATATATATATATCCAAGAAAATTATCAAATTGTAATGTTTAATTAAGGCAAGGCACACCAGGTGAAAAAATATATTCTGGACGAATACATATATTTTATGATTGAAAATTCTTAATCTTAACACATTGTATGTAATACTTGTATAACAAATGTTTTTCATTCATCTAAAACCTTATGTCATTATCTTTTACTACCAGGTTTCATTCATTCAAAAACCTTTGTTATCGACCAACCATGGTGTTGTTATAGAGCAAAAAATACAACTATGTAATGATACAAATGAAAAATAAAAAGAGATGAAGAGAAAAAAAACAAAATCACCTGGGGTACCACGGAGTAGGAATACTGTCTTTAGTTATACACCCTTCTGAAACGATGTTACACATTTTTTTGCTGCATGAAAACCTTGGTCTTGATTTAAGTTGTGTTTTTTTTAAATATTGCTACATTTATTTTATATTGTGAATGATATTTAAGTATACTGATGCCTCACTAGTCCAATAAAATTCTTGCACATATACAAGACTAAACTAATGGATCATTTCCAGCTTCATACAGTAAAGACAAACACACATCTACAGTATGTGAGCTCAGAGGCATCAGTATAGTGTGTGCTGTGCTGTGCTGTGCTGTGCTGTGATTTGTTTTTTGTCTGCTTGTATTTGCATGCTCTACTCTCATGCCCGGTCAGAGCGTCAGATCAGACATCATAAAACCAGTGGCCCTCACCCATCCGCCACCACCACCCCATCCCCACCCTCACTCCACCAGCCCCTTCACCATGCCTTACAACAAGGCGCCCAGGCCTTACGGTGGCTGCGGAGCAGAGGGCCAGTTTCCTCCTTCTCAGTCCTCTTTTGCTCCCTTCATCCCATCCCCGTCCTCTGCCTTCACTCCTGCCTCCTCCCACACAACCACTCCTCCTCCTCCTCCACCTCCTCCTCCTGTCTCTTACCCATCCTCATCCTCCTCTTCCTCATCTCCCCCCGGGCTGGTTGCTCCCCAGCCGTCAGTGTATAACACGCCCATCAACCTCTACTCCAATGAGAACGCATGTGAGGTGGCCATGGGGCAGAGGCGGGGACTGTTGGAGAGTCAGGGTGGAGCCTTGCCTTTGCAGCTGAATGGGTGAGTGGTAATCTCTCTCACCAGCCCAATCAGTTAAATGTATGGATTCGTCTGAATTTTTAAAGCCGTCAACAAGGAGACGACGTGCTCCTAGACCTGTGAAATAACCACCGCTTATATGTTTGGCTTAGATTTTTCCCATCACGAATGTGTGCAATTGTAAAAAATTCACAAGCCATTTTGAAATAGGACTATGTGCAGTTAGCCAGCAACACTTGTCAGATGGTGTTTGTTAGCTTTAGAAATGAGGAGATATTGAAAACTTCATCGATGTAAACTTTTGACATCTGTCCTCACGTTTCAGTTGATGATACACAAATACAGTATACAGTTTACAGAAAGGTATATACTTGATTATTTTTTAGTTTTTTTGATCCTTTTTTATTTTTAACTTTGCTATTCCTTAAAGCCTCACTGGTCAGCCTCACCAGACTTGCAATCTTGAAACCTTGGAAGTCATTTTTTAAAAGTTCTTCCACATTATTCAAATCCGATTGACATGTCTGTTGGTTTTTATTTTTTTAGGAGACAAATGTTAAAGAACAGAGCAAATTCCTATACTGCACACAGTATAGAGATCCAAGTGTCTCAATCTTGGCAATGTGCTGCAGGTTTGGCCATCTTTTTAAAAAGTGGTACCAAACAGATATTTTTGAACTGCGTCATGTTACAAAATGTGACTAGCCGTCTGGAAAAATTGATAGGTAATTAATCTAAAGTGGGATACTGTACCAATTGTTTATGGTAAGAACTTTGGAAGGTGGATTATGTGCTAAAGAAATGTAATATCCCATTTCTTGTGAAGGAAAAGTGGAGTAACAAACCCTTGCTTTTTTAGTCCAGTTAAAATGGAACACGACAACACATATAATATTACGTTACATTGGAAGGTTGAAATCTTTGGATTGTAGGATTTCAACATACAGTTTACATTAGGTCTGAAGAACAGATTATACATAAAATCGCTACAGATGTGCGTGGATGGAGTAAAATATCCCTGGCAGGATGGCTGGATGGATTACTCATATTGCTCATAGCCAAGCACTCACTCTCCCACTTGTATTTGTGAGTGCATTTGTTTCTCCTGTCCTTTTGCCTTCATTGTATCGTGAATCATTCATTTTTTTTCTATTTTCTTTTAAAAAACTGTCTTTGCATCTCTAAGTGAGAGTAGTCCTCTTCTTCTGCATTTTGTATCAAGGTCAAGTTAGGTTACTAGCACTTGATAATACTGGCACTCAGCCCATTCTGCCTCTATCTTCTTACTTCTGTTTCTCTGTTACTTTAAAGGAGGAGTCAGCCATTCTGCAGAATAATGGTGTCAAAATAACTTTTTGTCAAAATCATTCTCCTTGGGGCGCCTTCAGCTCAGTTGGTAAGGCGTCCCCCCCATGGGCCTCGGCCAGCAGCGGACCCGGGTTCGATTCCAGCCCGCGGTCGTTCTCTGCATGTCACTCCCCTCTCTGCCCCATTTCAACTCTGTCTCTACACTATCAATAAAAGCATAAATAAAAAAAAAAAAATCATTCTCCTCTATCTCCTTGGGATCCGCTACCTGTCCCTAATGTGTGTGCGCTAAAAAATTAAATCCAGTGTTAGTACACTGCCTAGGCTCTGTAAACGGGTGACAGTCCCCTTTGTTTACATACCTGTTAACAGAGCCTAGGCTGTGTATTAAGTTTACACCATTTTTCAGTGCACACACAGTACAGATAGGTGGTGGATCGGCAGGAAATATTAACTGAGTTTGACAAAAAGTGATTTTGATAACAAATGTTTTTTTAGTTCGAGAATCGCTGACTCCACCTTTAACATGTTTAATTTTCCCTACCATCCTTCCCACCCAAACGGCCTGTGCCCATCTTTCTACTCACTCAGCGCCTCTCTGTATATAATTCCTGTCACAATCTCTGCTCCTTTTTCTGTCTAAACCCCAACTCACCTTTCTCCAGAGGCATAGTGATTATAACTAAGCTATGATGCTGTGACTAAGTTGTGTATATATAGCTTGCAATAGCAACTCAAGCTGTTTTTTTCTAACCCTTGTGGCAAATCAGATTTACAAAGTCTCTTCACAGACTAACACACTATCATTGATTACGTCATCATTATTCTAGTGATTCCTCTAAAAAACACACATGATACACACAAAATGCATGGATTTTTTTTATGTATTCATTGCGCTCCACATACCAAATGGAATCGAATATGCTCTTTGTATTCTTTAATATACTTTTCTGACTCATGATTTCTCAGTTCATTTCATGTTTATACTCTGTTCACGCTCTTGTTTTATGGGCCAAACACTGGCACCAAAATGATCTGTGGATTCCTGTTCTGTGAGAATCAGCAGACATCAGTGATCTGTACAATATTAAATTACACCATGCAGCCGTGCATGTACGCCTGGGCACTCAAGCTGCATTTCATTTTGGGTACATAGCCTTCCCCAAGTATCACATATGACATTTAATAGCTCATGATACTTTATTAAAGCAAGATCTTGATCCGCCTCAAGTGTTTGTACGGGGCTGCCCTACTTTCTCCACATACACATTTCTATCTCAGTTCTCTTTTAACTTTCTTTTAATAATTTTTGCTTATATTCCCGATGATAAATTGTTCAACAGCTACACAAGTTAATTTGGTCATCCACAGTATAGAGTTCAACATACAGGTTAACTGTTGCTGATGATCAGCTTAAAGCAGCAGGTACTGTAAATGTTGTAAACTAAATTTGCTTAATTACGTTTTTAGGAAAGTTCTTTCCAGGAAATGTATTTTATCTTTGAAATCACATTTTTCCCTAATTTCCTCCTAGGAGAAGTTGTTTCCTTCCTTACTTCCATCAGTTATTGTTTATTCTGTTACAGTGGTGAAAATATGACACAGCATGTGTGTCCGTCTTTCCATCTTGCTGTTTGCCTGCATGATGTATATGAGCTGTGAGATTCGTTTCAGAAGGTTTATTTTGATTGACAGCAAACAAATAACAATTATTTGGTTTCGGGATATGAGGGTATGCCAATGTTCTCTGTCTTTCTTCCTTCCTGTAAATCCTTGTTTTTTCTGCTTCGCAGACTGCAGCACACTCTCAAGTCACAAAGTTAGTGTCTGAAGCATGTCAGGTCACAAGTGTTTTTTTCTGCCTTTTTACTCGTCCACCTCTTGCCGTCCCTGTGTGTGTTTACTGCATGCATTTGCTAATGAATTTTACTGCAGAACATGATTAATAGTCATGTGTTATAGTTTGGTTCGCTTAATAGCTTATTTTCATATCTAAATTATGCAAAAACTACAGCACACCTGAATAAAGCTAATTCAAATCAAAGTTTTTTGATGTGATATTCTGAAGCTACAGCATTTATATTATTATTTTATTTTGACTAAACTGCAAATCAGAAATATTGATAATGACACACATAGGCATACACAGACTGTATTGTCGGACGCTGCTAATACAGCAAGTGTGTGGCCAGGCTCACACAGAGCTGTTAAGCCTTCCACACCCACATACTGTAGATGCCGCTGTGGCAAGAATGTGTTGAGAGACATATAAATCACATCTGTTCAAAGTGCTGTGTGTGTGTGTGTGTGTGTGTGTGTGTGTGTGTGTGTGTGTGTGTGTGTGTTTGTGTGTTTGTGTGTTTGTGTATTTGTCCTAAAAGGTGATTTATTGACAGCCAATTAGTAAAGGGCCTGTCAGCACCATGTTGCCAGGGAAGATTGCATACACACACACACGTTTATTACATTCTCACAAGGTGCACGTGTTGAATCAGATTTATATTGCATGCTCATCAAAACAATAGTGCATGTTTCTTATCTAGTCTTTCTTTCTTTATTGTTTTACTTTCCAAACTGTTGAAATTATGAATGGATGCTTAAAATAATTAAATAAATACAGACAGGTCAGCAGCGCCATCGTGTGGTTGAAAATAGAAGCGACCCTTATTTTGAGCCTGTTTGTCCTGTTGATGCGAGCAAAAGTCTCCATGGATGCTTTGGCTTTGTGTTTGGCATGCATTGGGAATAGTTTTCCATATGTTGTTGACATTACTTTTGTCCATCTATATTCTATTTTCTCCTTAACATTCCCTTTATTTATATTCTGAATTTAATCAATTCTTCATACTTTTATCTCTTCCTCTTCTTCCGCTTTACTTCCCCTTCAGTGGGCCTCACAGTGTTATGAGGTAAGTCTTCAGATAGTCCCATCTCTGTCTTACTGTGGTGTCTTATGAGGTGTTGCAATAGCATTCATTTATTCAGTTTATTTAGTGTATTTCTGTTTCCTTCTGTCCTGTTTCTCTCTATCATTGGTTTTCAAGAAAACCCCAGCTGCCAAGGTATCAGATTAGTTCAAACCTAGACATCAAAATAATCGAATGTGGTGTGATTTCCTGAATTTTCCTGATTGTGTTTACTCTGATACACATTCCCACCTGCGCATTGAACAGTTTAATACCATTCCTCTAACTAAATCATTGTGTGTTTTATACAAACACTGCATATCAATGTAAAACCCTTGGTTGGAAATGACCTTCTAAAAATACTAAACGCAACCCACTCTTATGGATAGAGCTGCTGGAGACCTTCTCACAATAGTAGGTCTATGAGTAAATAAATGTTTAATAAGATCCTACAAAATAAAACATTTTAAATTTGACTTTTAAGGTGCTACGAGGAACTGTTAAATATTTCTGAAACAGTCTCGTTGTTCCTCTAATGAGCATAACTTACATTTAACAGCAAACCAGACCATCAGTGAAAAGAATGCTATTTTTGTATAATTTTCTTAATGCCTTCGTCATGGTTATACGCTCACCCAGGAACAACAGCTGGCATAGTAAAAACATTACCGCTTTTGTCAGAAGGGACTGCAAGAATGAATACAAACTGAAAGTTCCTCGGAGCATGGTTAATAGGCTATACAAAGAAAGGAAATCAAATCAGTTTTTTATCTATTTCATTTGAATCAATTACATTAGTGGGAAAATAAATAAAATTCCATCCTGTTCCACTCTCCCAGGAAACACATTGTGGACACGGACATCCATTTCTACCATGTGCCCACTCATGCTGACGCCAGCCGGAAGCGTCTCACTGAGGACACAGAGGATTGGCGCCCTCGCAGCGGCACCACCCAGTCCAAATCTTTCAGGATTCTGGCTCAAATCACTGGCACTGAGAATGGTATGCTACTACTGACTAAATGGCACACAGTGAAGATTGTATATTTAGTCATGTTGTCTCTACATATAGCCATGGTGTCAGTGCTCCTGAACTTATGACTTAGCACATCACAGCACAGCGCGAAATAAGCATAGCCAATAAAGTACAATTTTATAATCTTAAAATATTGAAAAAAAGTCGAAGACCGCATTACGTTCTAACATTCCCTCACAATGGTGATCTTCTTTCCCTTGTAGCTCCAGAACAGGAAGAAGCCATTGCAAGGTAAGTGCATGGCAATGCAATTGTTGATTGTTGTTTTAAGATCCCCTTAAAATCCAATGGTCCGCTTTGTTTGTAAGAATCACTGCATTGTGTCAAGCAACGACATACATTCCAGAAAGAAAACAATTTTTTTTCCATACAATTTCCATACTGCCATTTGATTCAACGCACTCTACTGGGTGCCTCTAACATAGAACGGCTACATTTATAGAGAAATGGAAAAATCCTCTAGATCTCTCCGGCGCAGTTTTGGCAATTGTGCTGATGCTGTGCTGTGCTTTCCTGTCGAGACAGCAGAGAAAAGGATCACGTCTGAGCCATTAAGACAAAAGCCAGACCTCTGTGCAATGTAAAGTATGTACATTAATAGCAGCCCCTGAAAGTTCAGAAAGCAGCCTAGATTAAATTGCCTGTCTCAGATTGCTGAAAGTTGTTGAAGGTTTTATTTGATTTCCATGTCGAAAAGTAGAGTCATTTTTATCAGTGCTGCTAGCCAATGCAAGTGTAGGTTGCTTTGTGTGCTCGGCGTGGTTGTTTGTTCCTTTGATAGTGAATGTGAAATCCTTGCGTTGCTGCATGCTGTATAACCTGTGATTGTGTTGTTGACAATCATGGCCGGACTGTGGTGGTGTTCTCAGTGTGATGTGATGTCATTCATCGGCCATCCATTGCTTTTCGCTGGTTTGTGGCGATATGTAAGATCGCTGTGTGTGTGTGTGTGTGTGTGTCTGTGATCTCTTGGGTTAACATGCAGACATTCCCGTTGTCTGTTGGTGTTGGTGTGTGGCCTCATGGCTAAATGAATTCATCATTTCAGTCCCTGCTTGACCATGACTCATGGGCTGCATTTTGACCCACTCATGAAGATGGAATATTTTGACACAATAGTTAACTACTCTCCGGATATTCCTTACAGTATACTTTGCTTCTCTCTCTGTATTGATTTCTGTCGTTTTCTACTCTGACGATGACAGCAAAAAGGCCCATCTCTCCACCCTGTGTGTATCATCAAAGCTTTCCTTGTGGCATGGCTCACAGTGTTTCTCATCTATTCTACTTTTTACCTAAATCCTTATTTTTCTCTCTTTTTTGGTGTGTTTTTCTCTGCTTTTGCTTTCCTCCTGTGATGGCAGAACAACCAAGCACGTCACTAAGTTCGTGATGGGCCCTAAGTACAAAGAGCTGAGAGACTGGCACCACGGAGTGTCTGCTCGCACCCTCAATGTCGAGTAGACTGTAGGTGTGTGTGTGTGTGTGTGTGTGTGTGTGTGTGTGTGTCTGTGTGTGTGTGCGTGTGTATGTGACTTGTGCTTGCAGTTGTCTACCTATGTATGTGTGTATTGTATCAGGTGACTTCTGTAGGTGTTTATGCGTTTGACTTTTGGATAAGAGCTTGTGGACTTATGGGAATAAAGAAAAAGAAAGAAGACTGAATTGAGAGCTTCTCAAATCAAGTAGTCTGAACATCTTCAAATATGCAACTGTCAATCTGCCTCTCTGCCTATCTCAGTATTTTCTACAGTAGGCCTACATGCACTACAATAGAGCATTCAATGAAGCATTCAGTCCATCTCCATTCTTAAACATGGAACTACATGATGATAGACAGAAGGCCCAGCCCATAGTTTGGAGGGAGGATATTGGAAATAGAAAATCTGGCTTAGGTCTGCATGAGAGTGCACACAATGACGTCAACATTTTATGTATGTTCCTTTATGTCCGTTGGAGCGATTTTTAGCGATGTTGTTTTAGACGCTTCAAACCAAACTTCAATGGCTTGTTTACATCTGTTGTATCTGCTAGCAATGGATCTATTTTTATAACATCCATGGTGGCATCTGGAAAATGGGAATAGATTTCAATTTTGCGGAAGCCGAGGACGGCCGTGCTTGAATTTATTTTTTAATGCTGTTATCTAAAAAAACAAGTTTGTTTCCTCTTACTATTATTATTATTATTATTTGAGTTCTCCATTATTATCTAGTGATCTCGAAAAACAGCCTATTGTTGTCACAGCATATAACAGGATCAAAAATGAAAGGCAAGCACGGCTATTCTCGACTTCCGTACAAATAGACATGCCTGTACTGTATGTAAATTACATATAAACCAATAGCTTATATGCTATGCTGCTGGAATGTAACAGATTGATGCTGTAAGACTTTATTATGGTATAAGGTAAATGCAAGTAAGGAAAGTTTTTTAGAGTGAGCAGGTTGTTTAGCTTGGATGGTGTGCAGAGTAACTGTATACATGCTATAAATGGCTTGTAATGCAAATATATTATTGTGTGGTCATTGCTATGTAAAATATTTCTCCAGTGCCTTTACATTTATTGTCATCCCCATGTTTACTTACTGGATACTATGCCATACAGTTTGATTTTTGTAGATTGAAATGGTGCTGCATTTTGAGCATCTAGTGGCAGATATTGGTTTGAACAGTTTTAAGTTTGAAAAACATATTATTCTATATTGTATCTAATAAAGTGATTCAGTTTTTCTGGTTTCCTTCTCTCTCTCTGTCTCTGGTTTCCCTTTTTTCCTTCCTTCTTTTGTCCCCTACTTCCTTAGTTCCTTCGCTCTTTCCTCTTCTAGTTGTCTGTCACACACAAACAATGGGGATTTCAGGTACATCACTACCTAAACTTGTGACACTTGTTTTCACCTCTTCACCAGTCTCGTTAAATAGTCCCGCCACACGGTTTTCACCTTTGAAATAAAACAACAGTCACTCAAAATATCTTAATGTATTCACATGAACTAATTGACAACCTCTAGTCTCGGATTTTGCAAGCAATGTCACAGATTCCATATTTACATATACTGATGTTTTTCACACCTCCCCTAATACAAACTTAATCTCCAATCAAAATGTTCTAATTCAAATGCACCAACACCTCACAATTACAAACTAAATACTAGGACACTCTGATGTCTGTTATCTGCCAGAGACATATCTCCAACGAATCAATCATCTGAGAAAGTAAGGGTTTCACTTTAGGCCTTCAGTGGTCTGAATGACACATAGGCCACGCCCACACCTGATCACAGGATCACACGCCAACCTCAGCCACAGATGGCAGGCTCATCAACCAATCAGCAACAGCCGGAGGAGGGCGCTACAATCCCCAACCACGTCCTCATTTCCAAACATGGCAGCATCTCCAAATGTCAGCATGAAGAGAGAACAGTGTGTCGTCTGCAGCACCCCTTAGTTACCATCCCCATGCAATATTCAAGTTCTGTTGACATAGTTTGTCAAATGCACGACATGTGTCTAACATGAAGCATCCATTCATTTCAATGCTGCTCCCTTCAATAACCACAAGTCAAATAACATCATCTCTTACCCAAAAGGCAAAATTACACTTCTCTTGACAGTGTTGTTGCCAGGCAACATTCCACATATTCTTGGAGTGAGTTCTGTTTGTAGCCACACTCCAGCATCCCTCTTACCTGTGTTTAGTGCATAACCCACTCAAGGAATAAACATGTCACATGGGAGTGAACCTTCTTTTGTTCAAAACCAAGCACCTGATCCTGTCAGGTCAGCTGTTTCAGATAGCACAGTTACAGAGCCACCAGGCTTTCCACTGGCCACGGCTATTAGGTAAATTGAGCGGATGTTGGATGTTTTATGAAGCTCACAATATTACCTTTTAAGCTCTAAAAAAAGGCTATAAAAAGCTTATTTATTCCTTTACTTTTGTTTGCCTAGCAATTCACCCGTGACTCCACTAGAGGGCAGCACAGACTCAGAAAAGTTCAATTCCAGGGACCGTTTGACTGATCATAATGGTGATGACCACATATTGTACAGCCAACCTCCAGATACTGGAGTTGACCTTTCCTCTCAACACAGGTGCTGCACAACAATTTCAATTATGGATGCACATAAAGTAAACCTTCAGTGATGGGTGATTAAATTGCTTCAACATTTTGTCCAATCATCTCTGGCTGCTTGTCCTTCTTCTGTCCTTTCAGTGTCCCGGTCCAAGTCAATAATCATCTATCTCATGTATCAGCACTTCATGTACTTTCTACCAAATCAGTCAGGTACAGTGTTAGCACAAATTAATTCACCTATCACTCACTAATTATAGGAACAATGCCAAGCTGTCACACTTACTGGAACTGCTGTCTTACAGTATTGGTGTATATGTGTGTATTTGTAAACAGGAAAGAGCTCTTGTCAAGTCCTCTTGACTTCCTGCCCAGGGCAGCTCCATGCCCTCCTCCTCTCACCCCCAGTGCCCCCAAACAGCCCAAACCAAAAACACACGCTGAGTACTGTGGTCCGATACAGGCCAGGTAAATAGAGTGTGCAAGTGCTTTTTTATGAACTTGACTATTGATGGGACACAAGCTTGTGGACTGGTTGAAATAAGTAAAATAAAAGAAGAATTCTAAAGTGAGAGCTTGCAATGGAACTGTCTGAGAGTCTGTGTGTGTGTTTGTTTGTGTGCCTTACTTTGAACATATCCTTCAGCTCTCTCTCTGTATTCTCTGCCATGTCAGAACACCCTCTCAGAGCAGTGCTTGGCCTCCTCAGAGGGCAGTGTCTCAGTCCTTACTGGACGCCCTGCTCATCACTCCCATCGCTCAGGCTCCGCCACTGCGCTTGAGGAAGAAGAAGAAGCGACGTAGCGTCAGTGAGCTGCATTTGCCCAAGAACAAAAGGTAGACAGGGCAGACATGGACAAAGCCAACGTTTTACCGTTGAACTGAAAATGGGCTTTGCTGCTCTAGAGAACGGTTGTTTGACACTGTTTCAAGTTGAAAAAGATCCAGAAGAATCAATATTTAGCTCAGCATTTCAGAAAATTTGATTGTTTCGGTTTTGTCCAGGTCTGAGAAAGAGTGACAATAAAATAATCATCTAATCATTTCATATAACACATGGAGACTCATTCACTGTGTTTATCAAATGTTGTGTGATGCATGAAGCTTCACACTAACACACTGAATCAGCAATCTGCTCAGCAAACTAGCATCTAATATAACTTCTGGAGAGAAAACCTTGTTATATTATCTATTTGTTGCAGCATTGACAATGTTTTGTAAAGAAGACATGTTGGAAAAGAGTATTCCTATTTTTATCACACAATGTAAACAGCCCTTTAGTCCACTGAGCATGCCAGTCATGGCAGGGAAAAAGCTGTGTTTCGTCTGACCACGCCAGCACCAAAAGACACGGTCCATATGTCTCTGTGGAGACAAGTCCTACCAACTATGACATTCTGCGGTCACTGTAAAACAACTTGGCAGCATCTCACAGAGATCACTCATTGGCTAGTGGACAAAACTACACATTTAAACTGTGAGGGGGTGTCTGTATGGATGGATTTCTTTGTCATTGTGTGCGTGCGTGAATGCACACGTGGACGGTTGAATTTGATCCAAAGAATATAGCAGTGCTGAATTATAGACCATCTGTTGTGTGGTGGAGAGAGCTGCTGGACAGCAGTCAGCTATGTTAATGGACCATTTGTTCAATGTTCAAACGAAAGCAACACATTATCAGATGCGTGATACAAGTTCTCATCGGAGCTACAGTACTCAAGGGGTTACTTTACATATGTGAACAGTTGGGGGAGTGAAATGTACCCTTTTTCCCTCATTATCGCATAAACAAGATATCTCATTATTGGTGGCATACTGTGCTGAAAATAGACCTCTGATAAGATAAACAGAGGAACAACAACATACATGCAGAGCAAGGCCGCTAACAATGGAGTTATACATCAATGTTAATTCCAAGGTAGCGCTGTATTTATGTAAAGTAAAAAAAGAAGGGTAGAATACAGAGACAAAACAGTGGAGAGAAAGAAATAAGTTAGATAATACATAAACAGATAATAAATGTATTCCTCTCTCTCTCTCCCTCCATCCATCCACCCCTCTTTAATTATCCCCTCAGTATCACAAGGTCCATACGTGGCCCAGTATGTCCAGATGGCCAGCACTCTAACCGGCTACTATTGAATCAAAACAGCGGAGCCTCCATTAATCAACCAATCACAGTCTTGCGGAACACAATTAAGTTCCCAGGTAATTGCCCTGATTGGTGGAGAATATTAACGAGCTTTGCTGTAATTGGCTCTAATGAATGACTGGGGAGCATCTTATTTCCTGCTGTACTTGTCACCTGTTGTTAGCCAATTACCGGAGCTAATGTGAATGAATTGTGTTAGCTTGTTTCACCCGGATGATTTGAATAGATGGTAGGCCTACTACAGCCTTTAATCGTGCAGAGCGTAATAGCTTAAAGCCATGAAGAGGTCTTTCCTGTTCTTTACAGAACCTCTCCGCCTGTTTCGTTGACGTTGGATGCTGCTCTCTCTTCCATTTAATTTAAATGTAATGGAAACTGTGAATTATGTTTGATTAAATAGCTAGAAAGACTTATTTACTTTCTTTATCGTAGCGCATAGCAAAGGTGCTGTATATTAACTTACTTTTTTTTGAAAATAACATTATGTTCTTACAATTTTCTGTTATGTGATACAAACATGTTTTTCAAACCTGCATGTATTATTTTATGGAGTTTTATAAGCCTTATAAATTATGCCACATTCAAATCAAACCAGCGACCAAATGTAGGCCTACATTAAATCTACTAAAATAGGCCATTAATTAAATATAGGCCTAAACTAAGCTATCATATGTTAGGCTAATCCGCCATGTGGCTTCATTGATTTCTCACAAAGGAATCAAGTATGCACCTGTAGTAAGTGTTATCCAAATAAATGGATAAAATTAACGAAGAATTGCTATTCCTTCATGTTAATTAAAGATGGGGCACGTTTAAGGGATGTAATGTCCTTTGCCAGGCTGGAAAAGATTAAATATGCTTTGAGAGGGTCTTTGGGGAAATTTGAGTGTACATGGCGCCCCTTCATCTTGTACTTTGATGGTCTTAGGTCACTCACTGATGGCTAAACAGGGCTTTTGGGTTTTGTATGACTGTGTGTACATGTGCTTTGTCCTACTGTTCTTATTTTTGATGTATTTATTTTCTATTTATTTTTTGTATCATTTCCATGTGTCCAAGGATTGTTTGGGGTGTGGGGTGGGTTGGGGTTATAATTGTTTGTATGTTTGCACACTTTTTTTTTTTTATAAAAATCATTTATTGAAAAAAAAAAGATGGGGCACGTTGACTCAGTGCAACAACGTACCCCACCTAACGTAGACTGTATATTTACCTAGCTGTCACCCGGTGACATGTTGCTTGAAAGATGAAAACAATTCAATCTTGTAGCCACTAAAAATCTGATTAAAATTATATATGTTTGGATTCTGTGACATGTATTCAAAAATACCAAGAAAGAAAACACTGCAGTTAAAAAAAAAATACTTTCATGGACTAAAAACTTCCCCGCGCTGCAACATACCCCGCTCTCCCCTACTTGCCTAATAATATGGTTATTGAAATGTCCTATTCAGAAAGAAAGCTGTCAATTACATTTAAGAGATGTCATATCCTGTATATTACCAAATTTGAGCAAATTGAAGTACAGAACAGAGTGGGGGTGCTGTTGGTCTATGCAAGATAATGGTCGCAATGGTTCAAATGTAAATGGCATCTAATGATAATTGTAATGAAACTGCAGAATGTGGAAGTGCAGCTGTCCTTGTCTGCCTACCGCCTAGACTGGTTCAGTTTTGTCTCTTGCTATATAGGTGTAAGAGTGTAGCGTTCACCTTATCCGCTGGCTCCTCTTGTCAGACACATGGCTTAACAACATGATAAGCAGATAATGTGATTGAAGATGGATGCTCTGCAGTCGGGCAGTCTCTTTCCTATTGAGAGCGACTAGATAAGGACTGTTTCGGCTGAAGGCTGATTAGCTGGAATCAATGCTAACACAACAGTCCACTGGGGGCTTTTATCATGGCCCATGTCAGTGTGCTGTAGCTTGTGTGCTTATTGTGTGTGTCCTGTATATTAATTAATCAGCTACATTTTCTAAGCATTTATCCATTCAGCTGAGTGTTGTCTTCCTGTTTTTCAACAATAACACTATTGTCTAATGTAACAATACTAAATGTTACATGTAAATGACTATCTCTGCCACTTTTTGTTCATGTGTTACTGATGTTCTGATACTTTGTGTTAATGTGTTAATGATACATTAACACATTATTATTCTTTCTGTGATATTTTTTCTTCTCATGCCGAAGAGTGACTTGGCATCAGTCCACCACAGAAGAGGGAAACCCTCTCTTCTCATCTCCTGTCAATGCTGTCTATATCTTTAGGTACATTTAAAGTTGCTCGTACTTTTCACCACATATCCCACAACTGCTGTTCCCCAGAGACATAGTCAAGCACTCGGTCAGAAATTTAAAATCAATGTTTTTAGAAGAAGTCAAGGTTGGCAACCCCCCTGCTCTGTAGGGGACGTTTGATTTTATGGATGTCCCAAGTGTTGAAAAGAAGTTTGTGCACAAGGAATAACATGGGAGCGGCTTGGAGGGCAGCTGAAATACAGATCATGTACTGAGGTGAAGCCAGCACAAACACAAGTGTGAGCTTATTTGCTTCTGTCTCTCGCTCTGCCTGTCAATTCACCACTCATAGTCTTTATCACTCTGACTCTATCGCTCCCTCAGTTAGTCTCTCTCACTCTTTCTTTCTCGCCCACTCACACCAAACACACAGGAACAACTCAACGTAACTATGACTGCAGTTGCCATAACACTTGTTTCCCATAAGTCCCCTAACAGCCAGGCACTAGGGGAAGACAGCAGTGATCCAAATGTTGGCATTGGCTACAACTATGCATCATGGGTGTAATACGTCTGGGGAGAGATTGTTGGCCCACCCAAGTTCCTCAGCTCAGCTGGCGCTGATGAACACGCACATACCTAAACACACACCTAAGCACGCGCACACACACACCTAAGCACGCGCGCACACACACACACACACACACACACACACACACACACACACACACACACACACACACTTGATTTTACTCATAGAGAGGTTATTCATTTTGCATCATTTTAAAGGCGAGTGGAGAATTTGAGGCCCTGGGGCCACATTTGATTGAAGAGCAGAGACATTTTGTCCATGATATAGTGTGGTGAGCTCCGGCTTCTTCCTGCAAGACACATAGTTGACCAGAAAATGAGTTTCATAGCATGATTTTGTGTTCTTCAAACCCAACCTGGATACAGTGTATCGTTTGTATTAAGTCAAAATAACATAATTCCAATGAAACAAGAACAACTTTATATACCTTATTAATCGTTGAGTGTTATGTTTTTTATATGGTATTATATAATCATTGTTCATGTTTTCAGATGTTTATTGGCCAATTTAACTAATGGAGTATAAACACAACCATATCCATTAAGATAACTACATTTTCCCTGATAAAGATCTGTAGAACATTACAACATCTTTCTGAGAGACAAGAAAAAGAGTTTGTGCTACGTATGGATCCAACACAATGATTTTACTAACAAGAGCATTGCACTAAGCAATAATTATTTAACAAGTAAAGAAAATCTGCATAATGAAGGAACAGTTTGCACAGAACATTTCGACAAGAGAAAGTGTGCGACTTCAACAGCTAACAACAAGATGACATTGAAAGATGTGTCTGTTCACTGAATATGAACTGAACACATGTAGCACCATGCAAGTCTCGGTTTACCTATTGTGCATTGAGAGATAAAACAGGCCCCTGGTTTTCCGGACATTTTTCTCTATTTCTTCACTTGACTATTTTGCAGCGGAGTCTCTTGATATAACCTGATTGTTTTTAGGGGCCATTGAAAATTGCCAATGTTGCTGTGGTGACTTGTTCAGTTTGTCTATATGTGAGCTCAATGAAGCATCCAAACCCACGGTTGAGTGTTCAGAGAAGACAATTGAAATACAGTGTCAAGGCAACAATGGGCATCTGTATAAAATACATATTCTATGTTCAAAATAAAAATAAACAAAATAATGAGAAATCAATGAGGTCAAGCTCTATACTGTACTACAAAAACATTGTTGTCCCTCCATCATTAGTACTGGTAGTCTGGCATCTGTCTACATCTGGAATAGGCCCATTTTATTCATTACACCATGCTATATGTCACTCAACTGAAGTCAATTACTCTTTGTTATGTCATTTGAATTGATATTCTGGCTTGTTTTCAATGGGTGTGCTATATTATTAGTGCTGTGAAAACCTACATGTCTCCTATCCATCATCGAGCTGCTGGCCTGGACCTTGTTCTGCCTTGCATGTTCCACATAGGCAACATTTTTGTATGGACTGTACTACTCACAAGTAGGAGGTGTACTGTGACGTTGAGTACTGTACTCATTTGGCTCTAGCGGCATGCTGTGTTTTGGTTGGTACCATATTTGTCTCTGCTCTGTCAGCAGGTAGGTGGTCTGGAATCTGTCTTTACCGTATTTTGACAGCAACTTGAAAAATGGGTCTGTGCCAGTATTTTTTCCTAGCGGCTTCTGAGCACAGTGGACTCTCTGAAAATGGAGAGCTTTTTCTGGGGAGGACATCTTTGTAGATAAAAAACAACAACAACACACATATTTGGTATACACTCAGAGAATCAGACTCATTCTACAGTTACATTCCCCATCATCCCGAACGCGAGTTATGCTAGAAGTAACTATGTATTTTTGCAAATCAAGCAGTGTCTATTGAGTTTATTGAACATTTGATATGCAGGGACAGCGTTTTCTGATGTTTTTTCCAATTAAACAATTTAATTACAAAGCATATTAAAAAGCATATAATCAATTAAGCATATTAATTGACATGAATTTTTTTTCTTTTTCTCCGCACAGTGAGGAGGTAGAGGAGCCAGAACTCAACACCCACCAGTCTGCAGTTGTCAAGACCATGATCAAAGGACCTGCTACCAAGGGTCAGCATTGTGTGTGTCCCTCTCCACTTGTGATAGCAGCACATCTTAAAGGATTTTTTTTTTTTTTTTTTTAACTTTTTACACACATTCACAATGAGCAAAGGTCATTGCCAGCCGGGATTTCCACTTAGTATACAATAGGATTTATGGAGCTGGGACCGGGCCACAATTGGCATTGTCTCCTATTGCAGTTTTATATGAAATTTGTGAACACAGATTACAAAATACAGCATAAAACATGGTTTTTCAGTGACTAAAATACATTATTGTTCATTGAGCAAATTGCTGCATGAAATCTGTGGAATAGAACATTAGCGCCTAATCCACTGCCAAATCCAACAAAAGTATCTCTGTATGCCTGCATGAGAGATGCTTGTACTGTAGGTATGTTGACTAGTGTAGTATAATCAGACCTGGGTGTCTTAACTGTTTTCTTAGCATAAGTCAAGGCGACCACATGCATACCCAAAATATAGAGCCCCCTAAATAGATTCCTAAAAATACGCTCTTATTTCTAAATTTTCTTTTTAAGTCTCTATTTTTATTGATTCATACATATCCCTCCCCCCACAGGTAAAAGGTGTTACTTATTTCATTCACATACAAAGAAAAAAGTCCAAATCCTGGCGTGTTGTAAAAGTGATTTACTGCAGTTGGATTGAATGTTGTTGCAGCCAGTTAGCAAGAGGGAAGAGGCTTATTTTCCATGGTCAAAGCGTGACATATGTTGTGAAATAGGTCATTGCAGACTTTTTATTTTCTCGTTCTTTTTCCTCTGTGGAAGCCCATTAAGCAGACGAGTAGGCCCCACTCTGCCTGTGGCGCCTTGCTCAGTCACACGTGCAGAAATTCTACTCTTTTAGAAAGATAATATTTATTGAAGGGACCTGTCGGGAGTTTTGAATAAAGTTTTAAAAGGCCCAGCCACAGTGCTGCAGTATCATGCCCTTACTCCATATTACTGCCCTTATGTCTATATTGTGGATATTTATCTATGAAATAACTTTAGCCTATGTGTCAACTTTAAGCCCAAGGATGTTAATACAAGTTCTCTCCTCTTCCCCATTTCTTTCCCTGATGTAACTGCCACGCAACATAAATCGTAAATGTAGTCACTTACTCGCCAGCCCAGGCTCATGAAAATATACTACTGGCCGTACAGCTCCCCATAGCAGCAGTAAGCCACTGAACCATTTTGAATCCTGAGCTGCAGTTAAAGAACCCAGGCCTTGCTCACTTTAAGACAAATGGGCATGGTGTTCAAATATGAAAGTTCACACAGACATACACAAGCACAAATACACCGTCTTCCTTTACTAGTACTTTACGCCCCCTCCCCTTATTCCTGATGCAGCTTTGACTACAGCATATAACTTGATCAAGCGAATGCTGGCATGCATATACTGTACATCTTGGCGGCTGTGTTTTAGCAAACCATCTTGGACTGTGGACAAGCTTCAACTTAGAGCGACTGTAATACATTATATTCTACTCTAGCTAGTGAAAATGTATAAGGTGGCCAGAAACACTACTCAAGATTAATAATATTTCTGCTCTAATACTACAGCTAGTGTAAATTAGCAACTGTTCCTAACCCAAACAGACACAAAGTTTTGAAGAAAGCCAACCTCCGAAAAGTAGCCTTTGCCTCACCATGCACACGTAAAAACACATCTCCATCCACGGTGTAGAGATCAAAGGCCAAGCTACATGTTTAGCCAGGTGTCAGGGCTTTAGCGGAGGGGAAGTCTAGGTGGTCTATGTGTGTGGGTGTGGGTTTGGTCATGTGTATGCATGCGCACATATGCCATGGGAATGTGTCAAAGGAGAAAGGAACGTTTTTTTTTTTTTTTTTTTTTTACGACGAAGATTGATGCAGTGAATCCATGGTTGTGACAACAGGAGACGGCCAGCTGCATACACGGCTATTACACCTGCAGGGTGTGCAGACAAAGAGGGTAGAGGTCAAACAGCTTATAAGACACCTGGGAAGAAGACACAGACAAACGCATGGCCATACTAACATCCTTTATGATGCCATGAGTACAAAATTGTTTCATTTACCACATGTTGCTCTTTCCGGTTTCTTGACCAATATAATCCCTTTATCCTTAAACAGGCAACGGTCAAAAGATTGGTTTGATCACCCCCTCTTTTGGTATAAAGGGTAATGGAAGTGCCAGCGTCCCGAGGCGCCCCGTTCCAGCCCGACCTTTACCCCAGCCCCACCCTAAAGACGAGGACACCGTGGTCCAGATGGCAGAACACATCCCTGCTGGCACTCGTACACCCATGTGTGCCCACTGCACCATGGTCATCAGGTAAGGGACAGATACTGTGCCACATGAGCTCATTCATCTACTTAAGAATGACTTGAGAATCTCTATATGGACTGTCTGTCTATATGGATTTTTTTTTACCTTTTTCAAACCTGCAATTCGATTACTGTAACAGATAATCCTTAATTGTTGGCAATCTGATTGAATAATCAACATGATCTGTTATCAAGAAGGAAAGAGGCTGTCATGCCCATTTATGTCTATGATTTTGAAATAAAACAGTGGACATGCATTGTGCTTCGTTATTTCATATCTACATTATGCCTGGACCAAGATAGTGAAGAAAAAAACAAACAGGCAATCCATAAATTTGGCTGCACAAACACCCATTTGTACTTGGGCAAATTAAGACCGGAAAAGTAAAATATTCTCAATTATTCAGTGTCCCAGTTAAGCACTCACAATAATGAACTAGGAACCATCTTGAGTAAATAATCTGTGTACGAAGCTAAAGAACCACTACAAAGATCTGACTGTAGTGTAGATAAGGCTTAGGGGAATTAGGTTGCACCTGCAGTAGATCAACCGGTAGATGTATCAGATGTGTACTTCATCTAATGACTTTATAATGACTTTTCTTGAAAACATATACAGTATCTGTACTCAATTGTTTAAACACAAGGTTTGTCTTTTGTTTTCTCCCGAGTCCAGACAGAGTTGCGTACCTCTATGGACTCTTTTCTCCTCTCCCTCCTGTCTCCCTCTCTCCTTGTTTCAATGGCTGATTGCCCTAACCCGAGCGTTATCTCCAAGCTTGTGTCACCTTACATTACATATCACTAACCAAAGGATAGCTCACATGCTAATGGTTGCCAAGCTTGGGCCGCTATCGGGAGAAAGCTCAGATAAGAGCAGCTATTGTGTGTGGAGTAAATTAGGCTCCGTTGTTTTCCCACTTTGCCTAATCATCAGAGTGGACAGTGCCAAGGTGCAGTCCGAGTGGAAGCATAGGATCATGGTCACGGTAGAAATTTAGTGAAATGTTTGTTTTATAATGTGTTCCTAGCTTCTGTAATAACATTTCGAGACCTGAGTGGAAAACTAAAAGGATGAATTGGTTAGCTAATAGAAGGAAAAAAAAATGTGATAACTGTCAACACGTACAGTATATGTGTTCATCTTTGTTGGTATCTACTTTTTTTTTAATCTGCGCTTGTGTTTTTTTCCCCCCAGAGGGCCTTTTTTGGTTGCGATGGGAAAATCATGGCATAAGGAGGAATTTAACTGTGCCCACTGCCGTGCATCCCTGGCAGATACAGGCTTTGTTGAAGAACAGGGATATGTCTACTGTGAACACTGCTATGAAGAATTCTTTGCTCCAACCTGCAGCCGCTGCCAGGGCAAGATACTGGGGGTGAGTTGGTTTGAAGCAAATTGGAGCAGCAGTCTGTCTGTGTGTGTGTGTGTGTGTGTGTGTGTGTGTGTGTGTGTGTGTGTGTGTGTGTGTGTGTGTGTGTGTGTGTGTGTGTGTGTGTGTGTGTGTGTGTGTGTGTGTGTGTGTGTGTGTGTGTGTGCTGCTTGTGTGTGTATCGGTAGAAGCTCGGTAGCATTGAACTTTGCAAAATGTTGTCTGTCTTGTGATGGTTATTGCACTCCGATTAGCCATTAAGATTCAATTACTTTAAGCTTGTGCATGAAATCTGAACTATATTGGCCACTAGCCATTCTTGCACTGGAGCTTCTTAATCATTACTTAATTTAAAACATTGTTAATAATGATATATTGTCATTTGATACCAAATAATGGAGAAGATCACTTTTAAAAAGTGCACTTGCAGAATGGTGGCCTTTATGGAAAGCCTATAGGTGAAGGAATTTGCTATAGTGACCATCACTGAAACCCAGGAATGTTGTGTATGTTGGGGTGTCAGGAGAATTAGGCTTAGGGGCCGAGAGGCTGCAGGTGTAGCATGAACCCAGAGTGTCAGGGAGCTGAGATCTCTGCTCTGCCATGAGCTCTGACATTCATCCCTCACGTGTTCTAACCTCTTTAGCCTCAATCCCTTTCAACCCTCTATTTCTCACACATCTTCAACCAGCTTACGGCTCCTTATTAACCTGTTTTCTCACTCCCTCGCCGCTAATCCTTCATTTCACTCAGGCCCACCAACTTTCCATTGATTCCCTGTCCCCGTCCTGTTCTCACAGTTTAAGGGTGGGAAAAGCAGTTAGTCTATTTTGTTATTTTTAAGCCGTGTCATGTGGCCTGGTAAGAAAGAAAGCGTAATATGTAAATGTGACATGAGAAAAAAGCTGGACTGTACTGAATTCTTGACACATGTAAAACGGATCCATTTGTGATGATCAAATATGGAGCCTGTTCATGGAAATTGGTATAGCAGTGTTACAAATAATGACATCAAGCAAGGTAACATGGTAGCATATCTCTCTCTAAGTCCCTGTCTCCTCTCTGCCTGTTGTGGCTGCCTCACACAGTGCTCCTAATGAGCTGTGTGATGCCTCCAACTAACCACATGGTTTTTGCGTCTGTACCATCAGGAGGTGATAAATGCCCTCAAACAGACGTGGCATGTCTACTGCTTCTTGTGCGCTTCCTGTCAGCAGCCAATCAGAAACAAGGCCTTCCACCTGGAGGATGGAGAACCTTTCTGTGAACAAGGTGAGTGATGATGACGTGGAACACATTGAACATGCTTGTAAGGGCCAATGACTGAAGTGACTTTTTTTTGTAAGGGCCAACAATTAAGAAGAAATAAAAAGTTTTAGTTTAAAAAATTGTGTTTATTCAAACTAAGCAAAACACTAGCACTGTGTTGTATATATTATGTTGATAATATGGTGTATTCATGTTTTGGATGCGCTGTTGCTTTGTCTGTAAAAAGACTTCTACAACTTGTTTGGTACCGGCTGCCATGGCTGTGAGTTCCCCATTGAGGCAGGAGACAAGTTCTTGGACGCCCTTGGTTACACCTGGCATGACACCTGCTTTGTCTGTAAAGTAAGTGAAGGCATCACAGTACCTTCATATAGTGCAATCAATCAAGATCTCTGTCGCATCCATCTGCCCTGCATGCCTTCGAACTGTGACGGCCAAACTGTGCTTCCAGATGAAAATACACACATGTAGCAGATTATAATACATTTAATCAATGAGTTTCAGTATTCTGTACAATGGTATTATCTAACCTGTGTGTGTGTGTGTGTGTGTGTGTGTGTGTGTGTGTGTGTGTGTGTCCTTGGTGTCTTCCCTCAGGTGTGCTTCACCACTCTGGAGGGCCAACCCTTCTTCTCCAAAAAAGACAAACCTCTTTGCAAGAAACACGCTCACACACTAAAGATATGAATCCGGAACTTTCTAGCCAAACATTCTCCCTTGGTTATTTAGTAGGGATGGCCTTTTAGTACTGGTTAGTTCATACAACTCAAGCAATACTATTTTCTAGGGGCCCAAACCCAGTCTAAAACATAATCTGCTTTTCTCAAGTGATGCAAAGGATTGTTTTCATTTGTAACTGATTTTCATCTGGATTTGATTTGCTCCTCCAACCAAAGGTATTTCACTGCAGAATGGTGCAGTGTTCGTGTACCATCACCAAAGTTGTAAATCTGTTAATAAATGGGATTTTGTGATCTTTTGTTATCCATAACTCAATCATGAGTTTCTCAGAAGTGTGTAAGATCAGCACATTTATCATTATATAGTCAGTGTATGAATCATGCAGACAGTATCAGAAAGGTGTGAAAAATATATATTCATACTAATACAATATAAATACATAGAGGCGCAGATGTTGGACTTTTCAGGCATTTATTTTTGTTACTGTCAGTGTTTTTGTAGCTGTAATTAAATTGAGAATTTTACCATCAGCCAGAGAATACGAGCCATCCACTTTCCTGTGTCAAATCTTTTCATATTTTGTTGTTGTGTTTCTTGCTGTACACATATGGCAAGCAATGCCAGATAATGGACAACACATTTCAAGAATGTGCTTGATTGTTTTATTAATACAGATGAGCAGGATGTCTGGAAGTTTTTCGTGCTTGAATACACATTTTATTTTGAATGTGTTGTGTGAAACCACTGTCAAAAATGTTACTGGATTCCAAAACAAAAATAGGTCAAATTTAGTTAAATACATTTGGTACATACAGTATCTCACAAAAGTGAGTACACCCCTAACATTTCTTCAAATATTTCATTATATCTTTCCATGCGACAACACTGAATAAATGACACTTTGATACAATGTCAAGTAGTCAGTGTACAGCTTGTATAACAGTGTAAATTTACTGTCCCCTCAAAATAACTCGACACACAGCCATTAATGTCTAAACTGTTGGCAACAAAAGTGAGTACACCCCTAAGAAAAAATGTCCAAATTGGGCCCAAAGTGTAAATTTTTTGTTTTGCCATCATTATTTTCTAGCGCTGCCTTAACCCTCTTGGGCATGTAGTTCAGTAGAGCTTCCCAGGTTGCAACTGGAACCCTCTTCTACCCATTCATGACGACATCAAGGAGCTGGTGGATATTAGAGTCCTTGCGCTCCTCCATCTCCCGTTTGAGGATGCCCCAAAGATGCTCAATAGGGTTTAAGACTGGTGACATGCTTGGCCAGTCCATAACCTTTACCCTCAGCTTCTTTAGCAAGCCAGTGGTTGTTCGGAGGTGTGTTTGGGGTCGTTATCATGTTGCAGTACTGCCCTGCGGCCCAGTTTATGAAGGGAGGGGATCATGCTCTGCTTCAGTATGTCACAGTACATGTTAGAATTCAATGAACTGTAGATCCCCAGTGCTGGCAGCACTCATGCAGCCCCAGACCATGACACTCCAACCACCATGCTTGACTCTAGGCAAGACACACTTGTCTTTGTACTCCTCACCTGGTTGCCGCTCCACACTCTTAACACCATCTGAACCAAATAAATGTATCTTGGTCTCATCAGACCACAGGACATGGTTGCAGTAATCCATGTCCGTAGTCTGTTTGTCTTCAGCAAACTTTTTGTGGGGTTTCTTGTGCATCATCTTTAGAATAGGCTTCCTTCTGGGATGACAGCCATGCAGACCAGTATGATGCAGAGTGCGGCGTATGGTCTGAGCACTGACAGGTTGACCCCCCACCCCTTCAAGCCCTTCAGCAATGCTGGCAGCACTCATACGTCTATTTTCCAAAGCCAACCTCTGTGTACGACGCTGACCACGTGCACTCAACCTTCGTAAACTGGGCCGCAGGGTGGTATTGCAACATGATAACGACCCCAAACACACCTCCAAGACGACCAGTGGCTTGCTAAAAAAGCTGAGGGTAAAGGTTATGGCTTGGCCAAGCATGTCTCCAGACCTAACCCCTATTGAGCATCTTTGGGGCATCCTCAAACAGAAGGTGGAGGAGCGCAAGGTCTTTAATATCCACCAGCTCTGTGATGCTGTCATAAATGGGTGGAAGAGGGTTCCAGTTGCAACCTGTGAAGCTCTAGTGAACTACATGCCCAAGAGGGTTAAGGCAGTGCTGGAAAATAATGGTGGCCACACAAAATATTTACACTTTGGGCCCAATTTGTAAATTTTTTCTAAGGGGTGTACTCACTTTTGTTGCCAGCAGTTTAGACATTAATGGCTGCGTGTCGAGTTATTTTGAGGGAACAGTAAATTTACACTGTTATACAAGCTGTACACTGACTACTTTACATTGTATCAAAGTGTCATTTCTTCAGTGTTGTCCCATGGAAAGATATAAAGAAAAATGTGAAGAAATGTGAGGGGTGTACTCACTTTTGTGAGATACTGTAGATACACTTGATAAGGACTTGATGGAGGACAGAATCCACCCTAAATAAAAAGTAGATAAATATACTACAACATAAATAAACCTATAATGAAATATGAAGCTCATACTATGTATATTCATGTATTTCCTCTAACTATGATGGACTGACATATCTCGACAACAATACTGGCAGAATGCTGTATGTGTAAACAGTCATGCATGCCTATTTCTTTTATTTATGTTACCTTATGTTATCATATGTATTTATTTTGTATTATATCATTGTATTCATTTCTGGGTGATTCAGTCCTCCATATGCTTCATAAAAGCTTTTTCTGGCCTGACTGACAGCAAAATAAGTTCAAACATGGATACCATAATCCTTATGTATAGTTTGTAAAGGGAAGACGTCTTATCTGACTATATGCATTGACCTGTTTTTGTAACTGGGTTGTTGCTTTTAAGGGGCCAGTGCACAGATGTGGATGGGCTCCTCTGTTATAAGTATCTCACTAGACTGTCCTCTAACTGTCCTCACATGTTGATTTGTTCATAATCACTTTATATTCCTTTCACATAATATGCATTAAAGAAAGTTGAGTTTTGAACTTCGTGGACACAATTTCAACTACAGTGTCAAAATGTATTTGTCCCCTACACGACTACAGTTGGAACTATTACAATGGATCTGAGTAGTCTAATAAATGATGTGCTTAAAAAAAAGCTGTGAGAAATACCTGTGTTTTTGTTTGTTAGTGTAATACTATCTAAGCTTCTTGTATTATTGCTTGAGGAACCACGTATAGCTCAGACCAGTGTGTTCAATGCAGAGTTCAAGCTGGGAAAAGTCTAGGGAGACACAGAAAAAAAATAATCTTAGAGTCGGAGTGGATACTGTCAAGGAATAGAAAGTGGCAAACTGAAGATTTGAGGGGTACATAGTGAAACACTTTGAAAACCCTAACATGCTCTCTGGATGACATATGGTCTTTGGAAACACTTTCTCTTTTCATCAGGGAGACAGCACCACACATTACTTTCACTCTCCCAAAAAGCAGTGGCTGGCCTGAACACAAACTATAGAGCTATCCTACTTTATACATGGAGACATTAAGTAAAAACATTGTGTGGACAAGGAGTATGTGATATTTTAAATTAGTTCTTCTCACAGGACAAATGCACAAAATGCAAAAAATATTTGAAGGAAATTGTCAGATCTTATGAAACTTGTGAGGTTGATCCAAGAGTAGAACACTTTGGCTTTTATTAAAAGACCATTATTTTTTCCCCAAATTTGATTTGGAGTTGGTAGTGCTCATTGCTTATATATCATGGTTTATACATTTATCTGATGGGCCTTTCACATAGGCTAACTCATTGTAAAGTGTTATAAAGACCAATGTGTCAAGTGTAAAACTTTTTCTCTTCTTGGTGAGACGCAGTTGCTTTAAAATATAACTTTTATTGAGAAGAAGTCCAATAAAAAAAACTGTCATTTGCATTTACTTGAGATGTAGGCTGTAGTAGGTGAATTGATAGGCCTAGTCAAAGAAACAATAATCCACTCCTCGACAGGGCGCCCTGACTTTCTGTCCTTGGTTTATTAACATGAGTGAGAGTGCAGTGGTTATGTAGCCTACTTTTAGTTGTTTATTATTTATAGAGAATTAGAAGAGTGTCTTTGTGGGATCCATTCAGAGCTTGACTTCATTCGATCACTTTCCTCCATCTAAATCACTCCTCCTCAGTCTGCGGCATTAATCGCCCCTCATACAGCTGAGTGGATTTTAGAGGAACAGAGACGAGTGTGTGACCCTAAGCGTGCGCGTGTGTGTGTGTGTGTGTTTGTGTGTGTGTGTGTGTGTGTGTGTGTGTGTGTGTGTGTGTGTGTGTGTGTGTGTGTGTGTGTGTGTGTGTGTGTGTGTGTGTGTGTGCGTGTGTGTGGGGGCGTAAGGAGAGAGACATGAGAGAGAGAGAGAGAGAGAGAGAGAGAGGCTACAACTCTCAGACATACCGCCTCGCATCTGTACCAGGAGTAGTCTACCGAGTGAAACGACTTCTCCTCTCCATCGAAACGAGAAAGAAAGAAAGTTTCCAAAGGTGAGCTACACTCGAAGTGGAGGCGCGTGACGGAGACGACCAACTTTCACGTAAGTAGTAGGCTATGCCTATCGTGTAGTTAACACATGGCTGTTTTTAATCGAGACTCTTTGCCTTCGCCTCTGAAAGTTTGACAGGCGTTGTTTTGTTTGTTTGCTGAGGTGTTGACAGTGTGCCGCACGTGCGATTGACTTGTTTACAGGAGGTTTAGCTCAGCGCCTGGATGTTTACGTTATTCTCTGCGCTGCATCATGTCGGACTTTGGGTGTTTTTTGCTTCCAAAAAACAAGAGAGTCCGGCAAATTACTGCATGTAGACCTGAGTTATCTCAAAGCATATCAGTTATTAGGTATAGGGGGAAGTCCACTGACTCTTCTTTCTTAACAGTGGAGAAAGTCTATTAGTCTAGTAGGCTACCGCAAGACTAAAGGCCTATCTAATAGCCTATCACATCGCATAGACCTAATTTGTCAACATTTGACATTTTTTTGAAAATACATTCATATTTAAAGACTTTGCTAAACTTAATGCTAGGCTACTGTTTGCATTTGGCAGAAGTGAGATAGCGGTAGCCTTCTCTTTATTTTCATAACTTTATTTAATTTGTGGGGGCACATATGTCCAATTGTCTGAATGAGTGTTGGATGTGTGCAGTGTTCATGTTTTTAAGGTATAGGCTACCAGAAAAGAACAATCTCTTATGTCAATATGTATCTGTATAGTAGTAATGGTTACACAAGTATTTGCCTAATAGGCATCAAACAAAGCTATTTGCACAAAGATAGACTGCGGTCAGCCTTTTGGTTTTGAAGTGTTGGTTTGCTTTTGTAGATATTAGTTGATGACAACACCATGGCAACAGCTTAATGTTTTGTTTTGGCTAAGGAAGTGAAACACAGACATTTTACAAACCTTTATAGCTTATTGTCATTCAGATAACTTCTGTAAAAGTAGCCTATATCATTAACTCATTGTAAATCCTATATTAACAGCAGTCCGCCACTTACCTTACTCAGTTACTGTCAGAAAAAGTAAAACAAAAAACAAAAAAACATAGCTCTCTTTCTGGATTTTCGGGAGAACATATTGTAGTAGCAATGACCTACGTTTAAATTTCTGAGACTTGGGGAAGTGAGCCCCCTTCTTCAAGGGCTCTGAGAGCAGAAAAAAACATTGAAATGAACCTCAACACAGCCTCCAGCGCTGAATAACCTACAGCCCAGTATTCCCCATACACCCCACTTACACACACACACACACACACACACACACACACACACACACACACACACACACACACACACACACACACACACACACACACACACACACACACACACACACACACACACACACACACACACACACACACACACACACACACACACACACACACACACACACACACACACACACACACACACACACACACACACAATTCAACTCCCCCTCTGAGTCCAGTAACCAGGTCCAGGTGTTTGTCAGTGCGGCCCGGGTTATGACAAGAGTATATCTGTATATGTAAGTGTTCGTGTGCACATGAGCACGCATGTTTAAATGTATATCCAGATGGCATAATGCTGTGGCTCCAAATCTTACCTCACCTCATCTGAGGGCAGTAACAACAGGAACCCACGCAGGAAAATGCTCCGAAAGTGAAAGGGAGAAGTGTGTGTGTGTGTTTGATCCAGTGTGTCACTGTGTGTGCACTGTTTTCCTTGTCTGTCATTCTGGTAAGTGCTGTTGTTGGTGATTCACTCGGAAAAGCAGTCTTATATAGGTCAGCAACACATCACGCAAATCTGAGAAACAGCCACATTCTCAATTGGCTGTGTAATTGTCTCACATGGCAACTTCCCTGGTTTTCTTTTTATTCCTGTGTGTGTGTGTGTGTGTGTGTGTGTGTGTGTGTGTGTGTGTGTGTGTGTGTGTGTGTGTGTGTGTGTGTGTGTGTGTGTGTGTGTGTGTGTGTGTGTGTGTGTGTGTGTGTGTGTGTGTGTGTGTGTGTGTGTGTGTGTGTGTGTGTGTGTGTGTGTGTGTGTGTGAAAGAGAGTGGTTGAAACATTGACGTTTCAGACTCTTGATCTGAGACGAGGTGTCTGGTACTGACTGCTGGAAATCAAGATCACATTGCTGGAGCTTAATCTGCCTAGCCAAGAATAGCAAATTTGCTCTATTTTTGTCACTGTGATGAAAAGATGAGTGGAAAACAAAGAGGGCAAATACTTGGTCGAGAATATATTTCACGGAGGAAGCTAAATTTGATGTAACGGCAGCGTCTGTTGAAATTAATTATAAATGGATGAGCCGCGGTGGTGGCAGTTCGGTGTGAGCAAAGACCAGGGCTATGTTCAAAAAGCCATACTAACGTCCTCCCTCCTACATACTAAACATGTACAGTATATACTCCATATTGTCTACTTAACGATCGATTGTGTATGCGAGGTTCGTCGGACCGTAAGAAAAGTATCCTATCGATCCATACACAAAATCGTCCCGGAAGTTAGTACTCATCCAGGCATTTCTCGCCTACACAAAATCGCATACACAACCGCCACATACTCAAATTGACGTCAAAATGAGTATGAGTAGGACGTTAGTATGGCTTTTTTTCGAACACAGCCCAGAAAAGTACAGAAGAGTGTCAGAGTTGTATCTGATACTTTTAAAGCTGCCCTAGCCTCTATATACGGGGCAAACCTTACTTAGAAAAATGTAAATGCCTGAAGCACCTGAATTCAATTACATTCACAGCATTATTTCTGCACAGATCAACATATCAAAAGAAGTGTATGAAACGACATTAAGAAAGACATCATAGCAAAGATTTCTAAAGAATAAAAAAAAGTTGTTCCTGTGAAGGCGTGGAAGCTTTTTCTAAGTGTTTGTGCTTCTCTAATATCCTATTTCCTCAACTTAAGAGACAAACTTGATAATAATCAAACAGAGATAAGAGCCTTGAGCCCACGGCCTTCTTCTCATAGATCAAACCCTCTTTCTTAATTACAGTGTCAATGTGATTTATAGAAGCGTTCCAGCATTTAGCTTCACCTGAATTGTGTTTGTTTCTACAGGCCTTGCAAATTCCTAAACGCTTGAAGAGTTGGGACGGTAAAAAGCTATAAAGGGTTTTATCAAAATGAACAGCGAATGCAGTATTGTGGGAAATAAAACGGCATCACATTTATCAGCAAGCCTCCACCACGGCTCTTTCCTCTTGAAGAAAATGGAGCCACAAGCACTGTAAAAAAAGGTGTTGTTTAAACTTTTTACATCCATGCCTCCATTCTGTGTGATACCAGTCTGAGGTTTGCACACACTGCAGCTCTAACCCCCCCCCCCCCCCACCCCCATTGTAAAAATGATCCAGCCACAAGGAAACATGTTCAAATGTAGATTTAGACCACAAAACCAAACTAATCAAAACCAAAGCCATGGCCAATTACTTTTCCTTTAAGACTTCCTGCTGCGACTCTACAATAAAAACTTGCTCTTGCTAGAGGACATTTTTCTGTCTGTGAGTGGTGGAATACGAGTGCCGAACTTCAGTTAACAGCATCTCCTCTCTCTTGTTTTCTACACTGCGGTCCTTTAATTGCATTATGCTTGTGGTCAGTTATGTTTTTCTTAATCAATGCAGCTTTTTAGGCAAAAAAAGGAACCTTAAGCTTGAGGTAGGTTTAAAGACCGTTTTCATTTTGCAAAATGTTGGGAGCCTTAGTACTCGACAAAGAAATGTGTCTAATGATAGAGGTGGACTAAACAAAGTGTAGCAATTTGATTTAGGTTTACATCAATTGTAAGACAAATTATAACTGTAGTTAGTGTACTCCTGATGTTGGATGGTGTAGGTTGTGCATTGTTTTTGTTGGTTGTTGACTATTTCAGCACTTGCCACACTATAGAGTTTTTCAAACCCTCTGTCTTACCGGTTGCAATCTGTGATAGTTGTCCCAGTTTCATCTTTAGTATTCCATCTGATATGGTTAAGTAGCATGTCCTTGTTGATTCTGCTGGCTGCCAGGAGCAAGTAGAAGGACAGGCTTGTATTGCCTTTGCTTGGAAACTTATTTGACATGGTTATCTCTCCTGTGCAGTGGCACACCCAACACTATTTACTATAATTAATTTAAAATCAAGAGCTTTATTGTAGTATCAGTTAATATAAAAGTTCCGGACACAAAAAAACTAAAAACAAAACAAAGGCAGGACAGTCTCTGTGGCTCTCACATGTCACACAGCAGTAGATTTGTAGCAAGGGTAGATCTGAACAACTGAATTATTATTTTCCTCACTCACATTCTCCCCAAGATGGTAGCGTTCCTTAGCCTGGCATTCCCAGACCTGCCACTAGGCGCTGGCAAATTAAATTTGCTGCGCCTGTTGGTCTGGACACTCTCCGTTGAAGCTTTTTCAAGAAGACCAGAAATCCGGGCTCACGTTTCAATTGGTTCTATCTAATATGGGCGCGCCAGAGCCCTTTATATGGTACTCTGGGGCGGACGTAACCGGATGACGACAGTGAAGTGCATGCAACGTCGAAGCCGTGATAGTAAACATCAAAGATGGCTGCGGATATGTTGTGTGAGTTTGAGACTGCTTTGGCCTCGACCCTTTACGATTTGGGAGACGGCACTCAAATCTTTCATTAGAAAGTAAGTGGAATGTTCTGTTTTGCCGACCGACAACGGCAAACGTTTAATTTAAGTTTAACAGCTGTTCGCTAAACGAACAGGGCTTAATACGTCACCTTGTGCATCGCTCTGATTGGTTGTAGTGCTATCCAACTGCGTGCAGTGGCATTTGAAATGCACGAGTAGGAGCCGCCCCTTGAGTTGGAAATTACTATTGATCGTGGCCAGACCCTCTATCGTTTAAGATATCAGGGTCTGGATTTCCAGGCTAAGCATTCCTCCTAATCTCTCAATGTTGTGAGGTGCACACCATGTGTATATACAGTATATCTATATCTGTACTAAAGGCCACTCATAAACACTGATATTTGTCTTGAAACACAAGGATTCCATTGGGGTCTTTCTCTCTGAAGCTGGGATGAGTTAAAATTGTGACCCTTTGCTTTTTAGATGGACATTGTGATCTATTATTGTCTATATGCTCAAAAGTCATGACGATCCTGTTAGAAATAGACTAACAGTAGTTTGCCTGCAGGGACAAGATTGGATCTGACGGGACATTTGCCTACTGGGCAGATGTAGGTGTTGATGAGGAAGGCACTGAAAGAGGCGTAACCCATTGCACAGCGAGGGTTCACCTGAGTGTGTGTGTGTGTGTGTGTTTGAGTGTGTGAGAGAGAGATGAACTAAAATAGTGATCATGGTAGCTGTTGTGTGCATATTAATGTTTGTTTGTGTGTATGTACCGGCCAGGAAGATGATAAAGTTGTGTGTCTCTGTGTGAAGACAGGTGTGCCCGTGTATAAAAAAAAAGTGTTAAAGTAAGTGTGTGTGATATTAAAGTACTGTTAGCGCAGTTGTTGTGACCATCATGTGGTGTTTGAGATTAGCAATGTATTTGCATGTACTACACTAGAAGAGAGAGCGAGTATAGGAGTCAGAAGAATGTGCTTGATTGTTTGATAGCGTTATTTTGCGCATATATCATATTATAATCTATTCATATTCAAATCGGTGGTGATCAGTCGTATCATTTAAGAACCTGGACATTTAAACAGACAATCTCTCATGATGGAGTTATTCTGTCCCAGTGCTTTGTAAATCACACAGTTTAGCCACTCCTTTGCTTTCCTTTGAACGATGTGACAAAGAGTTGGCATCAGCACCTTTAGTAAAAAAACAATACTTTGAAATGTTCCAGCCCTCTGATAGCCCGAGGAGCCAAAGGGGAGTCACAGTAATCAGAAATTGGACTATGACGAACTTTGTGGATAAAGTAAAGCTGCTTTCCATGACACCGCACTGAAAGCAGAGAAGCATGGCTTGATGGTATAAAATGTGTTTAAATTATGAGTTATTAGCCCCACTAATAGCCCAGCAGAATCAGCTTTAGTCCTTTTTGTCCCACAGGACGGGTGTGAAAACATACTACCAGCCAGCTCATGATCTCATGATCTGGCTATTTGGTTTCTCACGTTCTCTTGATTCACACAAGTCGCACAGCTCAGCCACTCCTGTGTCCTCTCTCTTTATTCTTTGTTTTTTTGGCCTCTGAACACTCTAAGTATGTGCAAAGTCCTTGAATTGCTCTTATCTGTCATTTTATCCAATCTCTCACTTCCTTTTTTGGTGGTTAATAATTAGTTATACACTACAATGTGTACATTTGGAATGACTAAATAAAAAACAGTATATTGCTAATGAGAACAGCCCTGATCACAAACATAAGCCGGTTGAGCCCTGAGGATGCTTCAGCTCGCGTACACTTTGGCTTTTAACTGTGAGGTGGCTGGTTGTTTGGTAGGCCGCAACTCAGTCTTCTTGTGTTTGGTTTGGCTCATTCCTAACTTAAGTAATCACCGAGCCTGTGGTTCACGCGAAAGAAAGAAAAGAAAAAGAACAGAGAAATGATGGAGTGATGAGTGGGGCACGGAGGAAAGACGAGAGGGCTGAGGAGAGAAAGATAACCATCTGGATCCACTTTTGGACAATTTCATCCCTCCTGCCCTCCAAAACCGAGACCCCCAATTTTCATGGTGCCTCCTTTGAGGTGCCATTCCATCAACTGGGGGGGAGAAATACTTGCCTAGGAGCGAGTGTCATTGTTAAGTCTCAGGAAGCGCCTTCACCTCTTGGTCTAGACATCCTCTCACCACTCTAAACTTGCATTACGGAGACTCACTCACACTGAATGTATAGAGCTGGTGGCCTGGATATCAGTTGTATAGGTTGTGTTAAAATACAGTATGTTCATAAAATATGGAAAGACTTGGGAGTTCAGGCGGAGTCACTCTTGACAGTTTTCAGGTTTGTTTTTTCAGAACGTACAGAGAGAGAGAGAGAGAGAGGCAGGCAGAGAGAAATTGCTTCAAGTTGTGGCCTTGCCATTTATTCATTTTCGAGGAATGTCTGACAGGTTAAAGGTCAGACTGAGTGATGGAAAACCCTGACTTCCTGTTTGAAAAGATGGGCTGAGTAAAACACATGAGTGGTTCTTGGTTTCACTGTATGTCAACATGTAGGTATATCCATGGCCAAACATAATATATCAGCACCTATACTGTATGTACGTAAAGTTGCTACTTTTTTTGTATACACAATTTAGTTTTCAGTGTGATGGTGTGAATCAGGTAAACAGACTCACAGAGAACTTAGTGACTGACAGCCGGGGAAGAATGTTATTAAAGGTACAGTGTGTAGAATGTAATGTCATTTTTCAGAAAGGACTTGGTAGAAATGGAATATGATATTCAGAATTATTTCTCACTGTATTATCGCTTGAAAATAAAAGTGTTTTTTTAATTAGATTTTTATATCTACAGTATAGGAGCGGGGAGTACCGCCAATATCCAACGCCATGTTTCTACAGTACCACCGAAAGGACAAACTTAACGGCCTTGTGTGTTTTGATATATAGTGGGTGAAAGACAAAGAAGAAGCGCTATAGAAAATAAATAACTAAAAACATCTTCACCTCATTACATGATATTGTGGATAGACTTGAGGCAGTGGTAAATTATGCCATCTTTAGTAACTACATTCTTGTCCTTGAGGGCTACCCTAGCTTCTGTAAGGGAGGGGTAAGCAAGGGAGCGTTGCAATATAGAATCTCACCACTAGAAGCCGCTAAATACTCCAATATCACGGCACCTCTAAGTGGAAATAGAAATTGTAAAAATCCAAGGAAATCAGTGTGTCATCTGCAGCTCTCTGTGGTTTTTCGCTGCTTCTTTGTCTTGTGCTCTGTTTCTGTGTCTTGTCTCCTTCTCTTTCACCGTCTTTAGACTTTTACTGGCTTGTCCTGCAGTTCTCCAAAGGCGTGAATAAATGTCTGCAATGATGAATGTCTCCCTTTGATTTTTGCAGATGTGTCATTGGCAAAGGATGGGCCATAATGTGTATAATCAAACTCAGAAGTCGCTGGTTGCTGTCACTCCCCCTTCTCTCTGCCTGTTTCCCTGTCCTTCTCTCCTTTTTCTAAAAGCCCTCCAATCTGCTGCCGCGTGTGTGTACTGTTTTGTGTTACATCTTTGATAGCTTGCTGGCTGAAAATTGAGCCCACATTGCCCAGTGCACTACACCGCACCCATAACACATAAATCCATGATGGGGTCGTCAATGTGTTTTCCCGAGTCATTATTCCCGAGTAATTCAATCAGATTGTGCCAAATCAAATTTTTCCCCCTTAGATACTGAATCTGATGCATGGTAAAATCAAATCTCGAGAGGGCCTGTTTTCTTCACTTACACATCCGATGGATTTATATACACTGTATCTCACCAGGCAGTTACAATGGGCAGCAGCACAGGCAGACCCGTCGCCAGACCTCAGTCTTAAGGGGGGCATATGAAATGCATAGGGGGGCACAATTATAATTAGCCTACTGTACGTATATTTATAATAATCCTATACTCTATTCGCGCAGCACGTAATCATCACGTTAAACTAACCAACAGCGGTAGCCTATAGCCTACAACACCAGTCCTCATAATTTAAAGCAATACATTACATAGAAGCAATGTTATGAATATCCATAAAACACTTGACTATTCAACATATTAGATGTAGCCTCACACCAGACGCATATCTCAAACATTGCATTTTAAAGCAGTCAACAAAGGGATATGCATTGCCATTACACACACACACACACACACACACACACACACACACACACACACACACACACACACGGTAGCCTACTTTGAGTGGAGGCAGGGCTGTGCTCTCTCCAGTCCCTTCTATCAGTACAGCGGGAGGCGGCGTTTCTCCGAGCTCACCTCCTCATCAACATATCTTTCGGCCTCCAGGTTCAAAGCAGCCAGTGCGCCAATGAGCTCGCTACTGCGCTCTCCAAAACGCGCATCCATCTCTCCTTGCACTGCATCAATAACACTGTAAAATACTCTTGAACTCAGTCTTTTCGTCTATGTCACTTTGTGACAGACCAACTGTTTCCTCAACTGCAAATCCGCGGAGGTTCTTGTAAATTGTGCGTCTTCTCGGCCGGTCTCCGGCACAGCCTCACCCTCGATGGCCGTGGCTGGAGGAGCGCAGAGTTCCCAAAGTGCAAAACTGTGGCTTCACGCAATCAGAAGTGTCACCGCGCTGAACAAGTCCATAATTTCGGTTTGTAGTAGTCTGTTTTGCGGCTCGAAAAGTGACAACAGTTTGACGACGCGATTTGGCAGAGGAGACTGTTGGTGGGCTTTTCAACCATTACCGAATATCGATTATGATGAACTAGAAATGGAATAGTAAGCCGGCGAAAACTCATCCAGCTTCACTTTCAAAAATGCGCGGTAACTGTTGAGCGGCTGCATTGACGTATTACGTAGGCCTACGTAGCCTTACTTTCTTTTCAGTAAGGCCGTGATACGCTGTTGCAGTGTAGATAGACTCCCATCAATCAAACAAAATCACACCATTGTTTATTTATATTTTAAATGTTTTGATGATAAAGAATGCAACATTAGTATTTATCAACACAATGAGCTACTATGATCGTATAGAATAAAAATGAAAGTAATTTTTTTTTGGAGAGATCTGTGCCCCAAGTGGGGGGGCACAAGCATTTCTGGGGGCGGGCCCGGCCCCCTAGGGCCCGCCCATAGCGACGGGTATGAGCACAGGCCTCTGGGAGTGATTGTGTCATGTCCTGTGCAACACTGTCATGCTTATTGAATCAGTTTATTGATAGATGCCGCGAGGGGGGAATCCATCGATCACCGATATCTGTTGGCACGTAATGCATGAACAGGATATTTAGGATTTGGTTTGCTGTGTAGTTTCTTTAGACACTAGTGCCAAGGAGTTGATTTGGACCCCAGTAACTAAGCAGAACATGGAGGATAGGGGTTATAAAATAAACAGATCGCATCATGCCAGATACTGCAGGAGGAAGGCTGTTGTGTGCAGATTTAATTAGGTGATATGAAAAAAAACAACACTTTAAATCAGCCCTGCCAGATCAGGGGGACAGAGATCCAAAATGAGAAACCAATTTTAGAGTAACAGAGTCCAGGAGAGACCAGATGTCCCTAACACACACACACACACACACACACACACACACACACACACACACACACACACACACACACACACACACACACACACACACACACACACACACACACACACACACACACACACACACACACACACACACACACACACACACACACACACAC
The DNA here is from genome assembly GCF_949987685.1 of Ammodytes marinus. Classification (NCBI taxonomy): domain Eukaryota; kingdom Metazoa; phylum Chordata; class Actinopteri; order Uranoscopiformes; family Ammodytidae; genus Ammodytes; species Ammodytes marinus. The sequence continues at coordinate 19,980,130 of NC_137231.1, read as the reverse complement.
ACACACACACGCACACGCACACAGGCACACAACGATTGGGAACATTGCCACCACATTATGGCCTAGTGCAGTAAGCATCACTCGTCAATATGTCATGGATTTCTTCTTTTAAAATAAGGTCTATTTATTATACTCATTATTATCTGAATACTTTAACTTTTCTCTACTTTTTTAAAGTTGCTCGTCCTACTTTGGACACACGCACGCATGCACGCACGCACGCACGCACACACACACACACACACACACACACACACACACACAAAAAGACACACCGTATAATCCCACACACACAAACACACCCCTTCCACCAACATCTTTAGGTTCACATCCATAACCAAACAGGTGTGCGTGCGTCCACACAAACTCGCACCACATGCTCACCAGTTTTATATTCAATGTGATACGCTGGGAGCAGTGTTTTTACAAGACGAAACCTCTGAACCATGTCCATTCAGCTTCCTGTAGGGGAAAAAAATGGACTGCACCCCTAGCTAGCTGAAATACGTTATGTTCCAAGGAATATATAGCTGATTGAATTGACTTTCCTACTCAGTATACAGTAGCATATGACTCCAGACATGGTAAAGATGGACTCACATGAAGTGGAGAATTCATTACAGGCTTGTTTTATGCAAGTTCCAGGTGGTATGGGATCCTGCTAGTGCTAGGGCCCGGGTCCGCTGTGTAGATGAACCGACACGTATGCCAGGTAAGAATCCAATTTGCCATTGTCATTTCTATAATTACTTCAAATGAACTTCTCACTATTTACAAGCTCCACATCTCGTTATCTTATTAATATTGCTGAATGAGATGCAGTTACATTTTTTTAGTTGATTCTCTACTAGAATTAATGTGTAAAACGTTAGAGAGCTTTATGTCGTTCAGACCTTTTTTTTCAACCTTGCATGATTGTGTCTCAACAATCTTTTGTTCACTTCATAATTTAAGGAACATTGGGAACAGATGTTTTGATCGGCACCAGGGTTTATTGCATTTAGTATTTCATTTCTGATTCACAACATTAGATAAAGAGCGGCTGTGGTGTTCCCGCGGGGTAAACGGTTTGTGCAACGTTTCTGTTATTGCGGCTACCATGAGTCAACTGCTAGCTGGCTTAGTTATACCATCAGCTGACAGAGAAGCAGACAGTGATTAGGAGGAGGTCGACAGACACCAGTAGGTTTGTTTGTGGATTCTGCGGCTGCTATATCTTATGAAGGATTCCATTAAGCCAAATCAAAATAGCAGGATTTGTCACAAACATGTTTTTTCTCTTTTGAAAGCTTACTGACAGACAAGAGCAAATACTACTTTGTTTGTTCCTCCAAGCCTTGTTCCTATGGCTCTCGTGTTCCAACGTGACCAGCTGCAGCGGGCACAGTGAACAGGGATTAATAGTAAGGATAGCGGACGATGCAATGTGTTTGCTGCAGCGTGTGTGTGTGTGTGCTTGTGTGCACAAATATTTTTTCTCAAAGGCATCTGTTGCAGGTTTCGGGGCACATGTTGTGGGATTAAGGAATAAGCCGTAACAAATAACCTCATGCGTGCGTACACACACCCTGGCCCTGCATGCAATCTAGTACCCCACACACAACAGCCCACAATTACAACCCCCAGACCACTGTACACACACACACACACACACACACACACACACACACACACACAGACACCCACACAAGTCACTCCTCTGGATCCTACAAAGCCATATCTAAATTATTCGCTTCAGCTCTGTTCTTCTCTGGCGTAGTCTCCATTGAATCTAAGTGACAGTTGTGTATAAAGAAAAGGGATCTTAGTAACACAGAAAGTTGCCTCAGTGTTATAGGCTTACATTAGTAAAAGATAAGTTACTAGGACGGGGAAAGTGAAGTTGTCAGCGCCCTGCCTTTCTCAAGGAAGGAAACACAATAACCAACACTATGCATTTCCACTGTTGCCACCGGGTTCAGGTTCTAGCTAATCAACGGTGCACACAGCCGTGACTGTTCTGTTCCAGGGGAGTGGAGATGGAGGGAGAGAGAGGGGGGGGGGGTGGACAGAATAAGGGTCCTGCTTCAAAATGGGGGCATACGGGTGGAAGGAGGGACTGAGTGCATGTGGTTGCATGATTGAGGTATGTGTGTGTGTGTGTGTGTGTTAATGAGCCTCAAATTTCCAAAGGCCAATGTGTGTGTGTGTGCCTGTGTTCATGCGAGTGTGTGTGTGTGTCTGTGTCCGTTAATTCTACTTGTAGATGAACAAATTATGTCTGTGGTACCAAGTCACTTAATAGTAGAGAGTTAAGTGAGTTGTGTTTCTCTGCCGTGCTTTAATCACTATCAGATGTCCGGCTGGAGAGAGGGACGGAGGGAAAGAGAAAGAGACCGTGTGTGTGTGTGTGTGTGTGTGTGTGTGTGTGTGTGTGTGTGTGTGTGTGTGTGTGTGTGTGTGTGTGTGTGTGTGTGTGTGTGTGTGTGTGTGTGTGTGTGTGTGTGTGTGTGTGTGTGTGTGTGTGTGTGTGTGTGTGTGTGTGTGTGTGTGTGTGTGTGTGTGTGTGTGTAAATAAGAAGGAACAAAAGAATGGAAGGAAGACGGATAGATGGATAGATGGAGAAAGGAAAATGATATGGCTGTGCATGACAAAGAATGTTAGTATATGCTTTTGATGTGCTTCTGTTATTGCCAACACTATATTTTTACTTGACTTAAGAAAGAATGAATTTGTGGATGTCCACTAAAACCAGATTCTTTACGTGCACAACTCCACTTTGTAAAATGGATTTGTAACAATTCTACACTCTAAAAAAAATGTTTTTGCTTCAACTTCTGCAATTCAGGTATGACATGATGTGATGTACATAAGACACCCACTTAACAGGTACCTCAAACCTACACGATTGGAACGTTTTTGAACTTCATTATTAGTCTGACACCTTTTCTGCCTGCTGCATGTACAAATTAAAAGGACATCGTATCATTTAACAGTGGCGCGTGTACGGCTAAACACTGTGCATGGGGCCGCTGCTCTATAGAGTTAGAAAAACTTGTGGGTGGCATGTTTAGTTTAGCCGCATATAAAGGTGCGTTGCTGCAATTGAGTGTGCAGGCTCTATGTGTAGTCAGCGAGGCCATGTCCTAATCATTGTCAGATGGTGAACAGAGTCTTCGCGTCTGGAGCCAGTTACGGAGCCCGCGGCCGACCTGGAGGGGGGGAGGGGTGGGGGGTATATCCACCCAACGAGGCTGTCCTTTGTTGTCTGAGAACGTGTGAGATGGAAAGTAGGGAGAAAATGATGGAGATTTATTGGACGGAAAACATATTTTTTATGACAAACCTAATGTTTTGTTGGAGGGACATTAATATGTGTGTGTGTGCTTCAGGGCGCCCCTGTGGCTCACCGGTGGAGCGCCTCTACCATTAAGGCAAAAGACCTTGTAACAGCAGACCCCGGGTTCGGCTCCGGCCCGGGCTATACATCAAGACAAAATCTCAAAAAAAGAAATGTGTGTATGTGCTCTACAGTTGAGTTCGGAATGGCTCATGAATAACATAACATGCCGTATTATTAATGAATTAGATTACGGTATCTATTTATGTACACTTTTTAAATGGAAAAGAGGTCGAATTTCCGTGTGCATTAGAAAGAGATAAACTTTCTTTATTGCTGCATCAAGTAAAAACAACTAATTGACTCATCAATATCATTCATCATCAGGTTTGGTGTAGATCAGTCGAAAAGTCAGCTTGTGTTGCAAAACATGGTTTATTTCCTCAATCGATAAATCCTGGTATGGCTCATGTTTTGGGAATATTTCCGTTGCCAGAGTGATGTTGTGGCTGACTCAGTTACATGTTGTTTGACATGTTGTCATTTCACAAAGAAAAAGGCATTGAAATTGAAATGAAGCAAACACTCATAACATCGTAAAACAATCCATTTGACCTAAGTTTATATTTAAGTTTTACAGATTTACATAAACTCGGATTGGCGCAGACAAATATGAGGGGGCTCTGCCGGGTGAAATGAAACTCAACAGAGGTGGCTGAAGGATGTCAAATAAAATATCAATGCAATATTCAACATGCAGCTGGTAAAACAAGAAATGCTTTAAAAACATTAACTGAAATAGCCCGTGTTAAAAATAACCCAAACAGAGTTTCTGAGATATTTTTGCACACTCTTTTGATTGTTCTTTCAAGAAGTGTGAATACATATGTTTGGGCATGTTTTTGTGTCTAACTTTAATTTGCAATACACTGTTCTCCTATTGTGGCTTTTTTCTTTTCTGGAAACCTTCCATCTGTTGACAGTAATCCACTTACACCCACAAAGTGAACATGATTTTTTTTTAGAAAATTAGAATGCATTTGGCAACACAACATTTCCCTGTATCTGTTGGTCTGTATATCATCTTGTTTGCCAAAGATGCTTCTGTGCCACGGGGATCTTAGGAGCAGATTCAAAACCTTTTCCTGACCCCTTTGCAAATATATGTAATTAAGCAATGAAAACTAGTTTGAGCTGTGTCCTACCAAGGCACTCTGCTGCAGGAAATGAAGGATAATCTGGACGCTGTGGGCACTCTTTGTTGCCACAAGGCGTTCTCAAGGTGAAGTGGCTTTATTTGGAGATTGGTTTTCATCCCGTATGAATTAGTTTTGCGTGTCTCTGCCCTTTACTGTGCCCCCCTCTCATTACCTCTCTATGTTGTTTTCAGTCTGCCTGTGTGTCTGCTGTCTGCTTCCATCCATCCATCCATCCATCCATTCATCAGCCATCCAAATATATGTACCATAACTTACTAAGGATTATAGTTAAATAACATAAAAGTATATTGCAGTTATGTAGTATATGATTAAAACATATTCATCAGAAAAGAACATTTGAAAATTCTAAAAAAAAAAAAAAAAATCAGGCAGTTCTGTGGCCTTGCAGTTGTTGCTTTGCATAAAAGAAAATAGTAACCAACACACATCTTATCTGTTTGTTTGAATCAGGAAATCCATTTATGTGGATGAATTACTTTTCCTAATCCCTATGCAGTTCTTCCACAAAACAAAATGCATCAGATGATGTCATGTTGTCAAAACGGTTGACTTCTTTTTTCTTCTTTCTTGTTAAACATTGCATTCTGTGAACACACTTTCATTTATCTAATCCTACCAGACCAAAAACAACACTTCCAAAACCAATATGGGCAGACTGCTAACTCGCATTTCGTATTCTAAATTAAGCTGAAAGGAGCAGTGACTGATATTCTTTCACTGAACCATGTAAACAAATTAAACGGAATGATGCCTTACACGGATAATTAGCCATAATCACATTATTGTAAACATAGCTCCTGTTCAACTGCTAAGTTAGAAAGTGCAGCAAAAACATCACAGCAATGATTATGCTCACAAAAACAGTTTCAGATCTCTTTAAATTTTCGTTATCTCCTTCAGCTTGTCTCCACATTCTTCAGCCTCGGGTTGTGGGTGGGTGACGGTTTCAAGATTTCGGATGTTCCTAAAGGACTTGAACTTCTTCAACTGAAATACGGTGGACGCCATTCTAAACTGGAGAACATTTTGGTTTCTCACTGATTCGAGACACGAGAGTGTAATTGCCCAGATTTGCTGAGGAGGAGCATGTGATTTCACGGTGGGCCTGCTACGCTGTGGTGTCGAGTCCCTGTGTGTGTTTGTGGTTTTTTGTGTGAAAGTGGAAAACAAACTGAGACAAATCGAGGGGAGATGTTGGATTAATTGGCTGCTCAGAGAAATGTTGATGTTTCTCAGTTTTCAACAGTTTCGATCTTCCAAACGTAATATTTACTGGCTTCTAGTTTTGTCATTTGTAATCGTTAAATTAAAATGCAAATACATATCATAAGAGCATAGAATAAATAAAATTAAAACTACTGGCCAAAAAAAGGGATCTACTTTTCCATGCTGCGTCACATTTAACCTGTTAAACTTTGTCAGTTGATTTTGCTCACGGCACATTTCAACAGCTCACAGTGTTCAGGTGAAAAAAGGGTTCCAGAGCAAACACACGGAAAAGGTTCGGTAACCTGGCAGGTACATGGATTTGTGCCTTATTTTAAGACTCCGGGTACAGAAAGCTTTACACACTGAGGGATCTATAGAGCCAGTAATGAGTCATATCCTTCCAACTGCTGTTCTCTATCTCGGACACCTCCTAAAGTTCACACATGCAATGCCCATCACACACATGTATACGTACACATACGCAGCACTAACCTGTTCATGACTCCATACTGTAGTTCACACCTCAGGGGGGTGTTTTCTCGGGAAACACCCCCATGCCAGTCACCGACGTCAGCGCGTCAATCAAAACCAAACGCAAACACAGTCGACATATTCTGGCAGGTGTAGCCAGCAGGGGTGGTCCGCAGAAGCATTGCCTGACGAGACGCGACGCACACTTTTGATGAGTACTTCTGTGGACTGTCATCAGCTGTACAGCATAAATAGGGATATTGCAACCCGATCTCACGCCGAGGCGTGAGATACACACGCATGGACCGGCGTCTAACTCACACGCCTTGCCTGACCAGGGCGTCTCTATTACACGCGCACCTCCGTAGTCAAGATGGCGGCCGCTTTCGCGGCCGCCGGTAGTCAAAATGGCGGCCGCGGTTGTTTTTGTCTATATTATAACCTCTCCCTGTCCCCTTGCCCTAACCCTAACCACCGAGGGGGCTGCAGCTAGATAGTATTGAAATGCTGGGGGAACATGTGGTGCTATTCCTGGGACAACATGTCGGCCCCTGTTGGTGCTATTCCTCCGTCCATTTAGACTATTCCTCCATTCATTTAGACGGCGGGAGGTGCGCGTGTAATAGAGACGCCCTGGTCAGGCAAGGCGTGTGAGTTAGACGCCGGTCCATGCGTGTCTATTAGACGCCTCGGCGTGATACCAGGTTGGATATTGTCATTGACAACATCCTTTCAAGAGTATTCAAAGCAGCATGCAGACAGGAATTGGGCCTGTGAGCCAATGTTACAAGTGGGCTTTAAATGATAATTAAAAGTTACATGTTAAAACCTTTGCTTCTTCAGACAAACATATCTACCATCTGTGCCGCAGTTCATGCGTCACTAAGTTTCGGTTGCCTGGATTGTATTGGAGTTGGCAGGAGCTTACCTACGATAATTAAAGCTCCCTGTTCAGTGCTGCTGCCGTCTATATTGCCATTGTCTCATAAGTAGACTCTGGGAATGTTTTTCATTAAGGAATTAAAAAAAAGAAAGAGATGAACATCCTTGAAACTGCATCCCACTTCGCATGACTCTTTGAATTTTTGAATCAAAGTGCGAGTGTCTTCCTGTGTGCGTACACAGTGCAATTTTAATTGGACATGCAAGGTAAATGAAGCCCGTCTGTGTCCGAGCTCTGTGTTCCTTGCTGGATATAAAATACTGCGCCGCTTGTTACAAATGATTAAAGTATCAGTTGAGTCCTCACTGCCTCACTGCTCTCAGTCTCGCTCCCTCCTCTCTGCATCTGTCTTCTTCAACACATTCTGCTTTTGACAAGAGTTGACTATTAGTCATATCTCTGCTAAACATATTATACAGGAAGAAAACAGCAATGATAAAGTGGTTAATGGATCTTTTAAATCCCGGACTTTCTAATAACTCTTAATTTGATTTGATTGTTCACATAGGGGGCTTTATAAATGACATACCTTCAATTTTCCTCTTTACATTTTCAAGTAATTTGGTTTGCAAATCTTGCATAACGATCTTTTTGTTATCACTTAAAGGTGATGCAAGTACAGTAAGTTCTTGACACAGTATTGACAGATGTCGATGTTTTATTTAGTAAACAGCCGCTTATGTAGACGTTTTTTAGTTACAGAAATATTATCATTCATTTGGAATTGGCTTTCTGGCCATCAGATGAATGTCATTTTTTTGTTGTTGTTACTTAAAACAGTTATCAAACCAGACAAAAAAGACACTGTGAGAACTGTTAGAATGAATCAAATCTAGACCGAACATCTAAACAATGAGCTAAAACTCCAAAGTGCCCCTTAAAGCCGAGGGAAGCTGCATATTTGGTTAATAATTCAATTATTAGAAGTGATTGGTTACATTTTTATTATAAATATATCAATTATAGCAGCCTTAATGTTTAAACATAATGTTACACATAATCATCATAACAATCATCCTTATTTTGTTTTGTATTGTTTTGCATGACCCATTGTCCAACATCTGTCTCTCTAATATGTGAAGGGTCCATGGAGCTCTCCAATTGTTTTTGAATGTAGCAGCCTCAGTTAGTGATGCCTTTCTGAGGCCTGTAAAACAGTTGGATGGTTTTTCATTGTAATTCAATCCAGCCAGGTCACTGCAAATACAATAACAGAACTGCTGACAGTGTTATGTAGCCCTCATGCAAATGTATCTTTAGAGGAGGCTGAGAAGGAGCGTACGGTGTTAAAACAGATAAAAGATAAGGATAAAGAGAAAACACACACACTTTTAAAGGAAATCTACACCGCAATCTCTCCTGGAGTTTGGCTTCATTTTAATGTTTGATTAATGTTGGTTTTCATTTTTGATATTGGATTGTAGATTTTAAGATTTTGGCACAGAGTGTATGGGGGACACTGGGCATCGGGTACACTGCCATGTAAACATACTGTATATGTTTTGAAAACTGCTGAGCACTTTTACTGTGTGTGTGTGTGTGCATGTGTGAGAGACAAGTTAACAGAAGTCCCTCAGAGCAGTTGTGTGTGTGTGTGTGGGGGGGGGAGGCCAGATTTGCTGAGTGATTGCCACATTACCCTATGTATGAATCAATCTTCTGTTCCGACACTTGGCTATTTAGAGACTCACATGAATTTGATCATGTGTTTTCTTTTAATGGTTTTCTAGGATTTACTATAACCTCTATGGCAGTACTGTTTTACAGGATAGCGCTGCAGATGGTGGGTGGTGGGTGGCATTTTGGCATAGGGAATGGTCTGAGATCAGAATACGTAGAGTTAATGGAACATTTAATATTGGAAAGTGACTGTGGTCCGGCAAATGGTAGTACATCCTCAACCTGTGGGAAACACTGGTGTTAATTTTGGACAATTTTCTGTGCTTTTCTGCAGACCAATGATATAGATTTTATTTTGGGATCCTTGACTTTTATTATGCTGCTGCTTAATCTAGACAGCTGTGCATAAAGTGTATGTATGAGTGCTTGAGTGTGCATCTATGTGTTCTTGTGCATAGTATGCGTGTCGGTCCAGGCTCTGTGTGCCAAAGTGAATGAATGAGCCGACACACACTGCAATCTGTCAATCATCGGAAAACATCGCCATGACACCTGTGTTCACTAAACAACGCCTTTTCTCTCATCCATGCAAGGTTTCACACGGATAAGATAAAGTGTGTTGCAACAACAGCCGTGCAGAGACTATTAAGAAAAACATTTGTGAAGGATGCAACAACGCACCATAAGATCTTTCTGTGTGCATTTGCATCTGCATGTGTTTCCACCAAAGGCTGCTTCTTTCCTCGTGTTACGCACACACGCACACACACCGCCATGCCTGTCAGTGTTTTCATTGGCAATTTTGAAGCCGAGAGAGAAATGACAGCTCGTAAGAACTCTGTGAAAGGAGGGATTTAGGCTGTAATCTGCCTCACTGATCCTTTATAGAAACAACCAACTGTCTGGCACACCGCCTGGCTCTCGCCGGGACACGCCTGCTTTTGATACCTGAAGGGCCAGAGCGTAAACTGACACCCACAGTGGCAGTTTCCCCACATACCCCAGTTCAGATGTGGAGGAGACTGAAGCTACTTGGTAAAATGACTTGCAGGTGAGCTGAGGAGGTGACTACCCAAAGGTTCAATTCAACAGATTTATTTTATTGAAATCGGGTATTGACACGGGTCTTTTATCTTTTTTGGCGCTTCTGTCTGCAAAATAAAATACAACATGATAACTGAGTTATTTAGCCCTTTTGCTGTTCAGGTCACCAGATACCACTTTTTGTTTGAGAACATATGGCGTAGACAAAGACTGGCTTGTAAACATCTTTAATAAATCTGGAGCCCAGTAGGTGTCCTCTATGTCACACACACACACACACACACACACACACACACACACACACACACACACACACACACACACACACACACAGTCAAGTTTTTTAATCATCTTCACGCTGTTATACAGTGCTACCATAAGGTGATAAATCAGTGTTAGTTCAGCCTGTTTTTTAAAAAACACTTTCTCTCTCTCCCTCTCCAGAGCAGAGCTGGTGCCAAAAAGATGGGTTTGATTAATTAATCGTGCTATGTGAATCTCCCCATTCCTCTCTTGGTGTCAAGCCTGGCCCTGGGTCATATTTTCATATCCCTGAATTTGTAATGCTGGTTCTCGTATCAGCAATGTAAACAAACTCCAAGTGGTTTTACTGTGTCGGTGTGACATTTTAAAGGTCCTATCTCAGCATTTTGGTCTGGATAAGGCCTGTGCTATGTCCTGACTATTAAAGCAGGGAGTTTTACTCTTCCTGGGAGTATTTGACCGGAGCTTTGTGTATGTGCGTGTGAAAGCTAAAAAGAGGAAATATTCTGAACTTTTTTGACCCACAGCCCTACCACATGGCATGTCATTGTCTTTGTCGGGAACTGAATGGCACCTTCTTTATTTGAGATGATTTAGTCATTTGTCTTTATTTATTTTTCTACTGTGTGACATCACACATGGTAAAATGTTGGGTTAGGATTAACAGGATAGCTGGGCCAAGGGAAGACTGAGGGAAGAAAAACCTCATTCATTATATTATAATAGCGATTTTATAATGATAGAGCGCCGGTTTCATATGGGTGACGTATTCCCTTAATATGAATTGACCTCTTTTTCTAGTGGTGGTTCTGACCATGGGGGATAACACATGCAGTCAAAGGCCACAGACAGACAGACAGACACACACACACACACACACACACACACACACATAGCCACAGTCACACGTGCAGAGCGCTGGACTGGTTTTTTGGGTGGCAATAAAAAGAAACGCTGTGTGAAAGGAATCCAGTGTGAGTTGCAGTGTTTTTTAGAGGCTGTGTTTTCTTAGAGATGAAGAAATGGCCCCGCCCAGAGTGTCCTGTTAATGTAAAGATTTTTTTTATTTGCATTTCATTTTCCAAAACTGCAGGTGGAAATCTGTACGACTTGAATATCTAATCACAATATCTAACAAAATGGGCAATTCTTGGCATATCATTACAGTAAAGCTGGGGTGGAGGATTTGGGGAGAAAATGGCAGTTGGGATAGAGATTTGAATCCAAATACCTCAACCGCTTCACTTGTTCTCTTTGGTCTCTCCCCTATGGTCCCTCCTGACACGCTCTACACCAACAAAGTTGTGCCAAAGTGAATGGACAGTCCCAACAGCCAACAGATAATCAGAGCCTTCCTCTGATTGGTCAAAGTGTACAGCTCATGTTAACTTTGACCAATTAGAAATCACATACCCCAGCTTTAAGTCACAGTATATGCCTCATTTTGGGTGACTTAATTCATGTGTCTTTAAACTTGATACATCAAATACAATAAAAACAAACATAAGGTCCATGAAAGCTGCTTGGTTTTAAGAAAAACTGACTGAGTTCAATTGAAGCCAACATTTTTTTTGTTCATGTAATGCTATTATTTATCACAATAGCAGTCCTTATTGTAGGTTAAAAACCTAAGAACTTAAGCTCCAGGTTATACATCCTGCACTCACACAGGTATCGACTGCTTTGTGTTTAGGAATCCTTTCTTTAACCATCTTAAATCCATGTCAATCCAACTGTCTTTTACATTGATGATTATTTTCTTCTATATTTTCTAACTGTATTTTCTTGTGTGCGTGCGTGTGTGTGTGTGTGTGTGTGTGTGTGTGTGTGTGTGTGTGTGTGTGTGTCTGTGTGCCCGCAGGGTTCTCAGTGCTGTGTGACCAGCCCCATTTGAGAAAGTGAAGATCAGCTTACACCAGCCCTCGTTTACAGGTATTGTGTAAATTGACAAACGCAAACAGTCATTGGCAACCTAATGGTGATACATGATGACAGGACATCATAATATGTATTATATATTAAAAACCTGGAATATGATTGCCAAAACTGATATTTTTATCCCTTTAGTGACTTATATAATATTTTACCCTCATTACAATTTACACTAGAACTCCTTATGTCAGCCTGTTTTCAGCAGATGTGTGTACATATAGAGTATACAGTATACCAACCACTAGGTGCAAATGGAGTACAAGTTAGCAGGATTGTATTTTTAATAATAACGGACTACTAGTAGCCTACTATTGAAGTTGGAAGTTGCACACAAACCATTAAACAATGTTGAAGCATATGGAATTTGATGAATTATCACAGTAGATCTTGCAGCCCAATGAGACCATTATATGAGTCTCATAACCTCAAGAGAATCAATCAAGAGAAAACTGAAGTGCCGGAACCACTTCACTAGTTTATGTGCAAATACTTACTGAAATAGTATACTGAAAGTGCAAAGCTACAGTGTGTCTGGGAGAAGGACGGCAGGGGAAGGGAGTCAGTCTCAGGTTGCTTGTTTTACCGAACCTTGCCAAGAGCAACATGAAGACACCACATTATAGATTACTGAACATGTGCCCTAAATCGTCTAACTTGAGTTGCAAAAGCTCACTTGTAAACTTCATGATCAGCAGTATTTTTCCTTCTTATTTCCTGTCCCTGTTGAACACATTGTCCATGAATAGAATGATGTGTCCCCTAGCGGTGGCTCTGCACAAACATCAGAGCGTCTCTTACAGTTTTTTTTTCGATCGCTAACCCACAGTGGGCACAACTGTAGCTCAACGTGCAAAACTCTAACAGTCTGCACTACCAACATTCACTTGAGCTGAACAGTTCACTTTACCTGCAAAATAGGCTCAGTGCAGCGAACACTATGAACAGTCCTGAGATAACACACACTGTCAATCAGAGCACACTCAGTAGAAACACTAGCAACAAACCCCAATACACAAATGACAAACTTTTAATCTTTACAGTTTAAATAATTTGAGTTACACAAATTCCGTAATATTTTCTTTGAGGAAAGAGTGAAATTCTTTCACATTAAGTTTACTTCAATAGATACATATTTTTATTTTATATTTTATTGATAACATTTCCAAATGTAGTATTTATATGTATAAATATTCTATAATTGTAATACAGAAATCAATTCCTGTAATGTTGTCGTTTGTTTGCTGGAAAATTCGTATTACAGATGCAACTTTAGATCTTTGCAGATTTGGTTTCACTCTTAACCCTGCCTCTCTCAATGAGAGACAATGATTAACAACAGGGTCTCAGTGTAGCCCATACTGTATTTCATCAGAAATAACAGCTCTATATCTTCTAGGTATTCCTCCACACATCCACACTCTCACTGCCACTCTTCTCCCTCTTACAACCTGTTTTCATTGTTCCATTTCCAAAAAATAATATTTTGAGCTTTCCCTAAATACTGTATGTTCACTAACAAGTCTCAAACAAGGCACCTCTTAGTGTTTCAGTTGAAATTGCAATCTGCAGTGTTTGAAATGCACTAGACTGATATCCATTCTGTTTTGAATGTGTTGTTTACAGTTGTGGCAGCAGTGTGTTTAGCATTTGAACAAAGTGCTGGAAATCCACAGTGTTGTGCAGGTTGTGGTTAAGCCATGAAATAAGTGTGTAGAGTTTTGAAAATTGTGTTTAAGCAATGAAACACGAACTAGAGTTTGGTCCACATGAACCGCTGCTGGGCACAGTGTTGTTAGAGTTTTGCACATGTCGCTCCAGACTTGTGTGCATTGCTTGTTTGCGAATATAAATGTTCCCTTTGGGACAGTAATCTGTAACCTTAGCCCACATCATTTCAAGTGATTTAGCCTCAGTTGCCAAGAGGGAATTTATGAGTATCTGGGAGTCTTTCATTGCCATGCAGCTACATGAGCAACTACAGCAACTGAAGGGGATTGTAAGGTGTAAAAGCACCATGAACTGAAGATGGGATGTTTAGCATTTCAATACATCCTTGGCACATAATCAAATGCTTCACAAGCAGCCTAATGTCAGTCACTGAGAGAGCGGGCCTGGCTTTCAAACGCTATATATGCACCAATAGCATCATGATTTAATGCCTAAACACTGACTGTGACCCAAGCACATTGCTCATAAAACATTTACTTCTGTCAGATCCTAGCGCTGTTGCAACCCAGAACAAGAGATCCTGCCAGACTTTTTTACATTTATTTACATAAAGCAATGCAACATGATGGTGTAGAAGTGCCCAACAAAGTGAAAGAGGTCCTTGCATGTGGAGTTGGCACAACTGCAATCTGTAGTATGCATATTCTCCACCATATGTGTTCCTAGGAGGGCACTGGGCCATTCAGTCAGGGGAGACAGGTGCTGTTACCTGCTCATTTACATATGGATGCTTCAGATGGGGACCGCATGTCCGCCAGAAATGTGAAATTCATGGAGCAGATGGTCACAGTGAGGTGAAGGAGAAGGTTCTCAGCGGGATTATTTGAAACGGATAATGCCTTAAACATGAGGTGTCCTGGCTGATTATTCACGAACACAACATGTGTCACACAATGTTTGCAAATATTTGCTACCTGTGCTGTAGAAAAAAAAGTACAGGAGGCCATCATTATGTTTGAGTGGGTTGTTAGCTGAGAACGATTTTAAGACTTTTTTGGGACATTTTTGAGGATGTAATGTCCACTGTTTGAGGTGATAAGCATCTGTCTTATTGTGTTGTCCTATGTGTCTATACATTTCAGGCTACCTTGACCTATCTAGAGTATAGCACCACTAATGACGTTATCACACCAACATCACTTCATAATGCAAACGCAAACAGTGGGCCTGATGCAAATTCCAATTATCAATCATTATAAAAACCTTTATACCTACAGTATGATAGCAATACTAATATGATTTCTCACTGGAGCACATATTTTGAGCTAGGATACACTCAAACAAACATAATCAGTGAGACTTTTTTCAGCTTATTTTATCACCTAATGTCTACCTTTTAGGTCAGGCGACCCACCCTGGCTCCCCAGTTGTTGACCAAACACTGCTGTGTGGTGTCTGTATTAAACAGCAGCATGGAACCTTTGAGTGGGAGACACATGTTTCAGTGGGGCCATTACTGCCGAAACGTGAGAAGGTGTTTTCACGTGGGCATACACTACACCCGCACACACAGACATGCACATAGGCAAACACTTGTATGGACTGCTCATGCACACACACAGGTGTGCTGGCAACAGCATCTTTCAACATGACTGGGCTCTACCCTGAGGTACACTCTGCAGAGCGGACAAGCTATGCGAGTAGAGAGTAGTGTGTGTGTGTGTGTGTGTGTGTGTGTGTGTGTGTGTGTGTGTGTGTGTGTGTGTGTGTGTGTGTGTGTGTGTGTGTGTGTGTGTGTGTGTGTGTGTGTGTGTGTGTGTGTGTGTGTGTGTGTGTGTGTGTGTGTGTGTGTGTGTGTGTGTGTGTGTGTGTGTGTGTGTGTGTGTGTGTGTGTGTGTGTGTGTGTGTGTGTGTGTGTGTGTGTGTGTGTGTGTGTGCGGGTACAAGTGTGTGTTAGTGTAACTGAAGAGGGAAGTAGGTAGCAATTGGTGAGGTCATGAACTTGTGACTGAATTGCTCCTGAGAAGCATTATAAAACATGTGCGTTTCCAATGCAGGCTCTGGCTTCAAATCAGAGTATGAAAAATACATGCCAGTCATTTGTTTATGGTATGTGTATCACAGTAGGACACCCCCTCCCTTTCAAAGTAACACCATGAACAAGACTTACCCATCCAAAGATCTTAATCTGCACCTGTTTGTTTGTCCCCAAGGGGGCACCGTTTTCTTTCACTTGTTGACAGACAATTCAAGTTCAAATTTGGAAGACTGTATGACAAGTTATGCATGTTGGATTTAGTATGTATGTATGATAATGTATGTTTATAACTGGTGAAAGTTTATCGCAGTCTAGATTTTGCTGTATTTCAGGCATGCAGTAACTACATTCTAGAGTTCCGCTCAGTTGCATGTTTATCAGACAGATCTCTCAAGTGCTGCTCACTCGTCGCCGTGTGTGAGGTGCTGTGATGACGCTTTTTCTGTAAGCCCAGTTGCTCTCACTGCCACCTATTTTCTGTCTCTCTCTCTCTTTCTCACTCTGTCTTTCTCGTTTTCCACTTTGTCTCTCATCCACACAAACAGCTGCCCCTATGATTCAGCAGCCTGCTAGCCTTCAGCCACAGCACCAGTAGAAAGTACTTAGTGGTCTAAAAGAGGGAGCAGTGGGCTTTGTAATAATCCCTGTTTGGGCTAGAACAGACTCCTAAATAAACCTCTGCAATGGGACACCACTGTTTACCAGCACTGAGGATTGTATTCAAAGTGTCACAATGTTGCCTCTCCATAGTCTGTCATGTGTGATGAACCGAAAAAGAAAGAACGCATGACATCGACTACAGTTACGAAAGAAACTTGTTCAAATTCAACTCTAAATAACTAAGGGTTTTGATGTAAGAGAGATCGGTCGACATTGTTGTATAATAATGTCAAATAATGTTGTTGGGATGTTTGGGACGTTTTCAAAGTGTATATGGTCTTCGAGTCTTCGCTGGTTGCCTAGCTACCACACAGTGACAACAATACTTCAGGAAGTCACCATAGCTTGCTGTAGCTTCATATTTAATCAACAGGTATGAGACTCACCCACCAATCGTATCAAGCTCATGGCAAGAAAGACAAAAAGCAAATTTCCCCAAATGTCAACCAATATTTCCTTTTTGAAGTGTCTATTTGTGTAAAGCATAGGCCTTCATTTTATTATAGGCTACATTAGATAAAGAAACCGATTTTGTTTAGATTTGAAACATACATTTTGACTTATAAATATTCGCTACTGTGGTGAAAAACAAATTAAACATTTTCCTAAATCCTCTTTACGTTGTCACTGTATGACAAGGGAATGGTTGTAAAAAATGTACAACTGAAATGCCAAGCCCTCAAGTTAGGGGCACACGTCCTTCTTATCTTCTTCTCAGTGCGCAAATTTCAGGTACACACACCAAAATTCAGACCCAAACACAAACACAAACACACACACACACACACACACACACACACACACACACAGACACACACACACACACAGACTGACCTTGAGGGTGTTAGCGGTGTTGACGTTTGTTTGGACGACGCTTCAATTCCTCAGACTGGTGCGAGGTCACATGGCTTGACTTCAAAGAGAAGAATTTCTTCCTGGGCGACAGAGAGAGAGCCTTGGTGTTTATGCTAAAAGTCTGTGTGTCTGTGCTAGTGGCTGCCGTCATGCCTCTATCTGTCTGTCTGTCTGTCTGATAAACTGTCTCTCTTTCTACAATATCTGCACCATTTTATTTTGTGACTAACTCTTCCTTGCATCTTGGTTTTCTATCTCTTTCTTTGTTTTTTCAATTACCTATGTAAAAGTTATTTGTTTAGTTTTGCTTTTACCAGTGTGCTTTCATTGTTGAGAAATATAAAAGATGGGCTACAATGTGCATTTTATTAGCAAAAAGCATCCATGCATATTATGTTGTCAGTCCGCTGCCTGTGGAGTGACTGGGTTTGGCCAGTTCGTCTGGGCTTTTCGCTTGAACGCCATTTAGCGAAAATTGCTCAATTTCTTTCCATTTTAAACAAAAACTGTTTTGTTAAGCAGCACTTCCTTCAAGCAAAGCCAGCTGAAGTCAGATTGAGAAACACAGTTATTATTTTTTAAATAATAACTCATTGTGTTCATCTTAACACTACATGCAAGGCTGCAGTCAGGATGAAGTAATTTGTTCTTTGGTTCCTGGCAAACGGGTCAACTTGTTTATAAAAAAAAAGAAAGAAGGGGAGATGAGAAGCAGAACAATAGGGCATGTGAACTGCAGTAACGGAACTGGATTCCATCTGTGCAGCATACACTTAAAGCCGTTTGATGACAAGGGTGCAACATGGATACTTAAAAAGATTCTGTTTTCTCGAAATAAATCCACTTAAAATTCTTTATTTGGTATTTACCAGTATGATTGTCTCGCCACGGTGTTGGGAGCACCAAGCTGTGTCTTCACTGCAGAGTAAATCATTGCATGTTTAGCTATGAGCCCCCTCCCCCCCCCCCCCCCCACTCCCGGGGATGTGTTTTGTTTTGATGTCCTCCACTGCAGCCGGATGAATAGCCACATGGAGAGCTGCGGGGGCAGGAGGGGACCTTTGGACATGTTAAAGGACACCTGTGGGGCTTTGGGGGGCCTCCACATGATGGACAGGGTTCCGCTTCAGGTGGCAGTAATTTCTTTAAGCCTAAGGGGAGGGGCAGTGGGATCGGATGTGTGTGTGCGGGTGCGGGTGCGTGTGTGTGTGTGTTTGTGTTTGTGTTTGTGTTGGCTGTGAGCATGTGCTTGTGCCAGTGTTCCAATTTTGGAATCATTTATTTTTTGCTGTATTTTTCATCTTTCTTAGTTTTTGCTTTCCCAACACCAAGTCAAATAATAACCCTCTTTTGGTATTCATGAGTGTATGGCATAAATTTGGGTTTATATGCACCTGTGCAAACCCATGCACTTTGTGTATGTGCATGCGGGCTTATCTCTCAGACAGTAATTGCTTGTAATACCACCAGGAACTCCACACAAATCGTGACAGAGTCTCACCCACAACTAATGATTATGTAAACGATAACAATCTGAAGACATGATTGTGTGCGTGTGTGTGTGTGTGTGGGTGTCCTGCCTAATATACTTGTATCTCTTATCATTATGGTCATCAGCTGTTGGACAAATGTGGCATTGTTTGCCTTGGTAGAGCCAAATGTGTGCATGCATGCATGTGTGTTTGTGAATGTGAAGCTGTGGTCTACGAGTTCAGGGCCTCTGCACCTGATACTGAGTTGGACCAATGTACGTTGAGAGCTCCAGGGCATTATAGATGAGAAGACGGGAGCTTGTTATTAAATGTCACAGGCCGGTCTTCTAGAATAACCAATATGTTCCAAAGACTACCTCAGCGTCCGCGAAAACACACACACACACACACACACACACACGCACACACACACACACACACACACACACACACACACACACACACACACACACACACACACACACACACACACACACACACACACACACACACACACACACACACACACACACACTGAAGGTAACTTGCTCCAGAAAGCCTGCTCCAAGCTATTGCGTTGGCGCTTAAGATTTAGATGATGCTGTGGAGTTTTAAAATGCTTTAAATAAGTGGTGCAATGCATCGCCGACATTCCTGCAGCTGTGTGTGAAGGACACACTTAGCACAAATCAGTACAGATGCAATATTTCATCCTCAGTGCACACGCAACGTCTTCTTGTTTTCATGGGAGACTAATCAAAAGATTAAGTTACACTGAATGACTTGATCCGTTGTTGATGCCTTAACACATTTAACTTCACGTTGCCCTCACATGCATTTTAGGAGATTTTTTTTCATGAAGCAGCTGTCCAATATAAAAGGTTTGTTTATACAAAATTATTCAAAACAATTTTTTCTACAATTTGCTTAGTATGACTGACAGTCCTAGCTGTAGAAGGATTTAGACAAATAAACTGAACATGAGTCATGACGCATGGTGGAATGAAGCTAACCCATGCTTTTAATGAAGCTGCACTGTGTTTTATCAATGTGGAATTTTTGACTCTATGGTACTGTCACTTTCCTTTTCGAGGTTTGTTTGAAAGGAGAGGGGGTTAAATTCAGGCCATTCATAATAGTTTATTTTTCTACTCACAAACCATCCTTAAGATATCATTCTAAAGTTGTTGTTTTTTAATTAAATTGACCATAAACCCAGATTGTTAGTTTAATTAGACTATTTTCATTCAATTGTACTGTATAGACTTACTGATGTGTCTCACATTTGAGCATCTTCTATCAATAGCTTGGCTATGTCCCCTACATGATTTTGTTCCAATAAGTGACTGGATACACAGTTGTTTAACAGCTGTAACATGGCTGAAGCTTCAGCAATGTATGAGAGACCACCCAGAATACAATGAGATGATGAAAAGTACACATGTGCACGCAGAGACACAGACACAATCAAACAACACCTCTTAAAAGTAATATGACACTGCTAAAAGCCACAAATACACATTAACGCTGCTTCATTAACCAGTGAGAGATGAGCATACGATGTAAGGATATCTGCTTATGTAGCACTGTATGCTCCATATGAACTGATATCATGTGGAATCAATAAGAACATTTGATTTAATATACAGTACATTAAGAATGTAGAGGAGTGTACTCAAAGTAATGCATGCATTTATTAACCCACATACATTCAAATTCTATGTGTGTCAATATTTTTTCCCATGCACACGGTCTAGTATTTGTTTCTTTTATTACAACTGGTCCTGTCTCTTGCTGTAGTTAGTGCATGGGAAGTGAGTGAGTTACTGTGATGTTTTTTTTTATTTAACTCGTAGTGAAGCAATGTTCCTGACAATTTTGGATTTAAAGAATTTTGGAAGTTGTTGATGAACCCTGGTCAGACTCAATCATACTGTTCACAATGTGATTTCCAATCAAACAATGGACCTTTTTTTAAAGCATGCTGCCCTAATCAAGAGCAAAGCAAAGCTCAGACGGTGTTACTCATAAGCACATGATTTGAATGAATAGCCATTTGCTAAACAGACGTGCAATTGATGTTCAGATCAGATGTTTTTTCTGCAGTCACTTGGTTCTTGTCAAGATTCCTCTTTCCTTTTTTTTATCGAAAGTTTGCCTCTACACATTTTTAACTCATTTACTTACTAGTAATATTTCTATACCTACAGACAAATGCTATACTCTTTGATTGAAATCCATTATTAGCTTATGTACAATATATATGAGTTTGCATGATAGTACGTTATCATTGAAAAAAACAGTAGAGTCGAATACTTAATTAACAAACTTAGCTTCCTTTTAAAGGTGCTCTGAGGAACTTTCAGTTTGTGTTCATTCTTGCGCCCCCCCCCCCCCCCCCCCCTTGGACAAAAGCGGAAGTGTTTTCAACTACGCCAGCTGTAGTTCCTGAGTGAGCGTACCCATGACAAAGGCATTAAGAAAACCTATATATAAATAGCATTCTTTGCACTGATGGTCTTGTTCGCTGTGACATGTCATTTATGATCGTAAGACTTTTTCAGAAATATTTAAAAGTTCCTTGTAGCAACTTTTTAAAGAACTGAAATGTTCACATTCAGTGCAGACATATACTCTTAACTGACAGCGACTGCACAGCCAGAAGATGTAAAGATGATCAGTTTGCAGCTTCCATGCGAAGCAAATGCACACACACACACACACACACACACACACACACACACGCACACACACACAGACATATATAAAGGCATGTTTCTTCGTGTCAGAATCGTAAGCTTGGAGTGCAAAGGTCATCCTTTGGGGTCAGGGTGTCAGTCTTATGTTACAGCTATAGAACAGGTCCTCTTTAACTCACTGAATGGACACTGTGAATAGTGTGTCTTCCAAGAGAGAGAAGGAAATGGTGATAGTCAGAAAAAAAAGAAAAACAGAAGATGAGAAACACGAGTGTGGGTATAAAAAACTAGCATCCATGTTTTAAGATTATATAGATCTTATTGACGTTAGGTTAACACTGTGTGTGTCTCTGTGCGCATCTTTGTATAAGTGAATGTATTGTATTTACAGTAGATATACGTTTGTGGTGCATTAGGGTGAATACCTGTGCTTGAACATGTGTGCCTGTGAGTGTTTGCATGAATGAATGCATGTTTTGTGTGTGTTAGGTATGTCTGTTTCTCTAAGTACATAAAGGCTCCATGGTGGTCATACGAGAACCTGCAGTGAACTCAAAGATCCCCGAATAGTGGATGCTCTATATTTGGGAGCTGGACCGAGGCTTTTGACCCTAACTCTGACCCCATACCTGCCCTGTGTGTGTGTGTGTGTGTGTGTGTGTGTGTGTGTGTGTGTGTGTGTGTGTGTGTGTGTGTGTGTGTGTGTGTGTGTGTGTGTGCGTGTGCGTGTGCGTGTGCGTGTGCGTGTGCGTGTGCGTGTGCGTGTGCGTGTGCGTGTGCGTGTGCGTGTGCGTGTGCGTGTGCGTGTGCGTGCGCACGCGCACGCGCACGCGCACGCAGTAGTTTCTTTTTAAATCAATACTTACTCCAGGACGTGCAGTAAACTACTGTCACTGTAGATGACAGGCAGTTAATATATGAAATGATAAAATATATGAACAAAATAGGGAAAAGACTGTTGCATGTACATGGGAACAAAAACAATGCATGATTTTTTAACAACATAAACAGACACATTTCTTCTCTCTTTCCCTAACTTCCAAATAAGCTGAACACAAAGTTCACTGGCAATGTAAGAAAACACACAGTTTAAAAGTAAATAACAGATAAATTGTGATAATTTCAGTTTCTTTTAATAGTTTCATATTATCAAACGTAAAATATCAGCTCTTAGAAAACACTCCTTTAGCTTTAAATTGTAAAATGTCCAGGAGTGTAGTAGTATGGCCTTCCATCTCCACAGTGTGTGTGTGTGTGTGTGTGTGTGTGTGTGTGTGTGTGTGTGTGTGTGTGTGTGTGTGTGTGTGTGTGTGTGTGTGTGTGTGTGTGTGTGTGTGTGTGTGTGTGTGTGTGTGTGTGTGTGTGTGTGTGTGTGTGTGTGTGTGTGTGTGTGTGTGACGTGTGTGTGTGTAAAATCGCTGTTAGCAAATGCATGACCAGTCTCTCAGTTCTTGTTCCGTATTTAGGGCTCAGGGGTCATGGGGTCGAGAGGCGGTATGAATGACTGCCTGTTATCAGGTGGCAAACAAAAGAATGTGTGTGTGTGTGTGTGTGTGTGTGTGTGTGTGTGTGTGTGTGTGTGTGTGTGTGTGTGTGTGTGTGTGTGTGTGTGTGTGTGTGTGTGTGTGTGTGTGTGCATGTGTGTGTGCGCGTACATGTATTGAAGAGAGGGACACAGGAAACGGAGATTGACCGAATGACAGAAGGAACTAGAAGGAGTCAGAGTGATCGTGATGGATGGAAATGTAAACACAAACAGGAGACAGAAACATACAGGCCAGCAAATTGAAATGCAAAATGCAAAATGCTTACCTTGAACCAGAATTGAATTTACATCTTAACTTCTTTCTCTTTAATTTACAGTCTTTCAGCGACATTTTAAATTTTTCTTTCAATTTCCATCATCTCAACAATTCATTTTCAACTCTATTCTACACCAATCATCATCATCATCATCATCATCCTGCCATATTTATTTTCCTCCACAGTCTTCACATCCCTAAGAGGCCCTATCTAGGACCTGATGGGTAATTATCTTCTAGGGTGGGAAATAGTCATGTCACTAGTAAGTATGAATACGCTAAGAAATATCTATACTGACTTGAACAAGCTTTGAAATCAGGCTTCACAAGGTATTGCTAGAAAGGTGACTTTACAGTAGAAAAGCATGGTTGTGCAGGTACATAGAAAACTCTACATTCCCTATTGTTCTCTTACAACCCGGTAAAATGACTTTCTCATATTTAAAGGCTATCCATTGTTTGACTTGCAAATCCTAAACCAGATGTGTAGCCAATAACTCTACCCTCCTGTGTTAACCCACCCAGACAGATCCCTTTCTGTGCAAAGTTGCACGTTCTTTACACTTTTCTATTATATCTTTATCCATTCTCTCAGTTTTCTCTCTCTCTCTTATTCATCCCTCTCTTCTCCTAACCCCTCATACCCCTCCTGTTGTCTGTTTTTTTCTCCCTCATGTCATGACTCCCCCCTTTCTTCTCCCCTGCTAATTGCCACCTCGCTGTAGCATCCCGGGAGCCGGGAGCTCATTAATTGCTGAAGAGGAGACAGGTGGCGCCACTGTGTTGTGATGCTTCTTGTTAGTTGTGTCTGTCAGTTTATTGTGTTCGCTGCGTTTGCGTGTGCACTTTTGTTTGCATGAGTATTTGCCTGTGTGTGTATTTGTCTTTTTGTGTGTGTGTTTACAAGTACGTGTATAATTCCTATATGTGTGTGTGTGTGTGTTCGTGTGTGAAAGTGTGCGTGTGTGTGTGGTGCCCCTGCTTGTTAGCGGCGCGGAGCCCCTTCTCACTGTAATCTCTTTGTTTATGCAGTGCGAAAAGGGCCTGGCGGGGGCATGAACTCCCCACGCTCTTATCCCACTGCGCCACTCACCCCTAGCAGACCCTCATGCCCCCCGCCACCCTTCCGACACCCCGCTTTGCTCCCATCACCTCCCCCCATCCGACTCAACTCATGCCCAAATCTGCCCTCCCCTCCCTCCCTCCCTGTGTGTCCCGTTTGTCCCTCCTTCCTGTCCGGCTCTGTTAACATCAAAAAACAGAAGCCATACATTCTGCAATGAGTCCAGCAAAAGATGCACCGAACGTACTGTAGGACACCATGTTCCTGAAAACACTCTTATCCATCAGCCACTAAGCATATTATTACGTTGCCTTACTAATTATGCGTATTATAAGTACAAAAAGTAGTTCCGTCACTCGTTGCTTTACTTTTGTTTCTCAGCGCCATCGAAGATTCCTTTAAAAAACTTCAAATAGTACACAAACTCCTGTTGGATCTCTTTTGTTTTTAGCACATGTTGAAATATAAAATAACACGTGGTTTTGAAAAGCATGCATCACTACACTTTATGACCGTCAGCAGCAGGTAGCCTACCCCCTGTGACTGTACACAGCTCAGCTCCACCTGTCCTTGAGTGTAGGTGTATTCATAGCTAATGTTAGCAAACCAGCTCAGAACACATGTTATGACCGGCTCAAAACCATGACAAAAGAAAGTGCCAAAAGTGTTCAAGCAGAAAGGAAAAAATGCTGAAGAAATGAGCTCAGTGCCTGCAGAAAATATTTATTTAAATTCAATGAATTTGATTTGGCCATGTTCATTTTAAAATCTGGTAAATATAATAATAAATATAAATTGAATGTTTAAAATTGAAGGTTCACAACTTTCTCTCTTTCCTTTCCTTCTTTTTCTCTCTCCTTCTGTACTCCAGAGTGCCTGCTTTAATCAAATCACATACTTCCTCTCTCCCTCCATCCTGGCCTTCACCTCTAACCTCTCTCACACAACCCTTCCTTTGAAGTCTTCCGTAAAACACAGTTTTCAATCCCTGGCAGTGTGTGTCTGATTGTTTGGTAAAGTCTATGAGAGAGAACAATAACAAAAGCGCCAGTGTTTTGCCTAACAGATGGTATTACGGTTGTTCAAACGGTGGCCCTTTGGCCCGGTTAGAGGAGCTGGTGTTGGGCTGTGATGTGTGAATAAAAGTGTGTGTGTGAGTGCGTGTGTGTGTGTGTGTGTTTGTGTGTCTGGGTCGCTGCATGTGTCTTTGTATCCGTGTGTGTGTCCCTGTGTTCATGCAGGTGTGGAGGTTAGCGGCGGTTTGTAGGTCAGACTCATGCCCCTGGTGTCACCTTGCTCTGTTTGGCCCTAAACAGCCACAACGGGGCCTCTCCTCTCCTCTCATTTGTCTTCTCTAATCCTCTGTCCTCTTCCAACTGACCACAGATAACTTCATTATTGTATTCAATTCAATTACTTATCTTTTTCTGATAATCAGTCTGCCTATGTTATCAGACAATCTGCTTGTAATTCAGATCTGTCAAGCTCCGCACAGTCGGTTAAGTCTATCGCTTATTTTTATTTCATTCAGAACTGTGGAGTTTTGTTGTCAAAGCCATTAAAATGTCAAGTGATGATATTACTAAAACCCAGAGAGTGTGTGTGTGTGTGTGTGTGTGTGTGTGTGTGTGTGTGTGTGTGTGTGTGTGTGTGTGTGTGTGTGTGTGTGTGTGTGTGTGTGTGTGTGTGTGTGTGTGTGTGTGTGTGTGTGTGTGTGTGTGTGTGTGTGTGTGTGTGTGTGTGTGTGTGTGTGTGTGTGTGTGTGTGTGTGTGTGTGTGTGTGTGTGTGTGTGTGTGTGTGTGTGTGTGTGTGTGAGGCCTAGAAGAGAGGGAGAGCGGGGGAAAGCAACAGTGAACAGGAGGACCAGCAAAACAGACAGAGCACTTTTATTGGGCTAAACTATTCTTGGCAGCAGGAACAGTTGTCATTGGACACGGGAACATGTTTAGCTCTTTTATTAGTCTAAGCTCTCTCACTTAAGGTGTACCTCCCCCACCTATACAGGGAACAACAGAGTTAGTTTTAAATGGTTGATTAGAATGACCAGAACCCCATGCTTGTAAATCAGTGTCTTATGTCACGGAAAGTGAAAGAAACCCTAATGATGAGTGACTGCTGTTATTTAGTACCACATAGTAGTAACACACAGTTTTCCCTCATAATATTGATCATCTTTGAAAGGATGTCGCCCCCAAACTGTCGTAATGGCATTTCAACAACACTCAACTATTGCAATTATTTTGCCTCATGACAGGCATGTGTCTGCTCTGCAGCCAATTGAACTCCCTGAACTTTTTGATGCCGTTCAGTTCTGAAGAAGAAGTGTCCTTTGGTTTACTGCTTCACATTGTTTGATAGCAGTCCATATAGTCCTGGTCCATATTATAAACCCTGCTGATTTAATGTCAGGACTCGTTTTCCTCCATCAAACTTGTTAATATGTAGTAAAATGTTTGGTAGAAAACATATTAAATAGATTTTTTTTTAAACCATGAGCAATTAAGAATAACAGGTATGCAACATAAGATATAGAGGTTTTGAATAAAAAAACAGCAATTAAATTGTCAATAATCCATTCAGCAGTCAGAGCTGTCTTTGATATTTTTTTATGAGACAGATGGAAACAAA
Source organism: Ammodytes marinus (assembly GCF_949987685.1). NCBI lineage: Eukaryota > Metazoa > Chordata > Actinopteri > Uranoscopiformes > Ammodytidae > Ammodytes > Ammodytes marinus. Next base: position 19,953,221 of record NC_137231.1, on the reverse strand, counting down.
AGCGAAGGCCAGTCATTGTGGGGGGGGGGGGACAAAAATAACTGTAGGTGGGAGGCTGCATATCATGCTCCTCAGTTATTTGGTAAGCTGTTTGCAAATTTATGATTCAGAAAAGTAGGCAGGCAAAGATCCCACAGAGAAGGTGGGCCATCTTGCTGTCTCTTTTAGCTCCTACTCAGAAAGTATGCTGCCACACGACTCCTTTAGTCCTACTGTGTTTGATTATTTTACCTTAAGCGGACATTTTCAACATTCCACCCTTTTGGCCAATCATTCCTTTCTTTAAAAACCTTAACACCTGTTCCTCACAGGGGGGGGGGGGCATACATCATTTGTTTATGAACTTACAGATACTCAAAGTAAATGTGAGCCTTTAATTTGTGGTTTATTTTGCCCTGTGTGCCTCCGAGCGAAGTAACCGGATATCAATCCCATTGAAAACCTGCAGGAAACAATGTGTTTGCCAGGTGGCTTGGGGAAAAACTCATTTATTTTGGGGTAAACATTAGCTAATAAGAGCAAATGACATGTTCTAGATATCATGATTACAGAGATGGATTTCTGGCACTCGTGTCTCAGTTTTGTTGTACCTCGCCCTAACCACACCTATCCCCCGTCAATGATTTTATGGTGGTTGTAAAGTGATACAGTGAGTGGTTTCACAATGACAATAACAAGCTGTAAAAGCCATTCCCAGTCTATCATTAGGGCTTCATTAAGTTTAAATGGCTTGACACCTACTACCCCTGTGTGTGTGTGGTGTGAGTATGTGACCGGGGGGGGGGGGGGGACATGTTATTTTTTGTGTGGATACACTTTTGAGTTTTAAATTACACCAATTAGAAGTTTGATCTGGATTTTGTACCAACCACAAAATGACATCAGTGCTATATGATGTAATCCCTCATGTCTGAGCATCTTGGGTTTCACATCGCAGACGTCTAGCTGTTCCTGTGGTCATTTTATGAACGATGCTGCATCGTTCAGCGTAATACTACAAGTAATAAGTTGGAGTATAGCAAGCCATGCAAGAACCAGCACATTTTCAAGCAAGAAGGCAGGAATGAGGCTGTTAGAAGGGATTGTTTAGTATTTTTGAACTAGTGTTGTATGAGGTACTTAAGCACAGTTAGTCTGTTAGCGTATGGAGATTGCGATCAGCGCAGTCACTATAAGGAGTTTGGGGGAGACGTCGCTGTAGCAGAAGTCATCTTTGTACTTACCAGAGTAACTGAACATGTTTTTTTCTCCACATATATAAATGCTTACCTTTTTAAAATTAAATATCTGTTAAAATGTACGCTAAATGTAGGATGTTTTCACTTCTTTAGTTGGCCGTCAGACAGCTGTTTATTTATGCCCTTTTTTTCAAGCGTATAGTTCGGCCATGTATTACTACGCCGACTCCCTTAGCTCAGAGTAGAGCTGTACCGCACCAGGACGATTTGGCGTAGGAACTATCCCTTTAAAGACCCAGTATCTGCTCAGTCTCTTGGCTTTCTCCCTTGTTCCTGAATGTTTTATCCATTTCCTTCTTATAATCGCTTGTTTCCTCCTTCCTCTATGCGTTCCTATAATCCATCATCAAAAAATAAAAAGTATTTATAGATTTTGTTTATGAAAATACACTGAAAAAACACTGAAAAAAGGATTACAAAAAAATAAGATAAAATAAAATAAACAACAAACACGGCGTACTCTACAATACAGGTTTCTATGTCAAATGTCAAACTGAAAATAAAAGTTATTTGAGATGGCAAGTAGGTCCCTTCAGAACTGAGATATAGTCAAGGAAAGGCTTCCATATTTGTTTAAACTTATTTGCTTTCCCTGAAATCTCATATCGAATGTTCTCCATGTACAGAACAGGAGAACACTAATGAGCCAGATGTCAAAACAGGGGGATATCTCTTTGTTCCAAACCTTAAGAATCATTTATTTTTTTCGCGATCACCATCCTACACTGGATCGACAGGGCTTTCTTATGACTTAAAGTCTGTAGTTGGCCGTTTCTGTGTTATAATTCATCCTTTTGACTCCTGGTTTTCCCATGTTGACTTTAGTTCTTACTTGCCGGTGAGAAAGGATTCTCAAAGCAGTGGTGGTGAGGGGGTGGGGGAGGGGTATTTCTCCAGAGGTGAGGGGGTCGATCACGAACAAATCGGTGCCGAGGTCAGAGGTGGACCGGAGAGCGCTCGTCCCTGTCACCGCTTCCATCTCAATGCCTCTCGTCACTCTCTGCATCATCCATATAGTTTTCCTCACTCCTCTCATCAATTCCCTGGAGTTTTTTTGGTTTGGCGCGTATGTGACAGCAGGAGCCTGAAAGGTTTGAGTGTGGGCCTCAGTCAAAGCACTCTGTCTGGTTGGATGCTTTAAGTTGTTGTTTGCAAGTCGTGGGGGACGACAAGGTTTAACACTGTTCATAAGCAGCCCATTTACTCCCTCCGTAATCATCATCACATGTGTTTTGCTTCTCCACTCCACCCCTTTACATTCCACCAGTTGTTCATGCACTCCCTCACTTCAGTCAATCCTCCATCAATACATATTTTACACCAAATCCTTCAAACAACCTTCGACTACATCCTTTTCCTTTTTGATAAAGTATAGTATAGATTTTCTCTCATCTGGTAGCTGCTTCTGGACTTAAGCAAACCCATGCTTCTTCACCCCCACTGTATCCTTCCTGAGGTAGAGAAGTGGAGGGAACAAATGGACTCTAATGGGAAGACGAACTATACACACACACACACACTCTCTCCCTCATCGACTACAGCAATACAAATGTTCCCCTCATTCTCTTCTCTGTCTCTCCACAGAGCATTCAGGCAGAACGGATTGCTATGTAAATGAACCGGTGAATAGGAGTGAATGGACCCGGCTTAAAGGCAGATTATGTTAAACTGCTTGTTAGTTTAAAGACTCGCTGAAGTGAACGGATGGGGATTAGCAGACGTGCCGCTGTGCCACGGAGGTGTTTCTTAAAAAATGAATTTAATTCCCCATGTCGGTTTGTGGCTTCACACATCAAATAAGGGGGATAAATGCCCTTTTAACGGAGAACCGCGGGAAACGGTATGGTGGGTCTTTTAAATCCGCTGGCTCAAATGTAAATCCCAGAATGAGAGATTGTTTTTGAATAATAAATCTGCAATCCCAATTTCAACCTTTGCACGTACTGGTAAGCAAAGAAGGAATCTTTTGTACACATTGAGCCTTTCAAAACGGTTACATGTGTAATTTTTAATTAGTTGGTCAAAAAGGTAAATTCATTTTAGCATTTTTCTAAAACCGTTGTGACACTCTGCCTATCTGAAAGCGAACTCCACTTACTTCAAAGTTTTTCAGAATAAAAGCGTCTGACATGCCAAGATCTCGTGTTATGACAGCCTGTCAAAGATGATGAGGGGAGCGAATGCTGAGTAGAGAGTATATATTGACCGCCAGTGTGAGACACATCATCTGAACGTATAAAAGGAAGCGCGAATACCATTAGCATGTATGAAAAACCGAAGCAGTCATGAAGAAAAGTGTGCTCTCTTGTCTGCTTTAATATTTTTGACCTAAACCAGAGATCTTGTTCCATTTCTATGTCCCTGGCGCTATGATCTGTCATCTTCTTCCCACTATTCTTTTCCCCTCCTTTTATCTGAACCCCCCCCCCCACTCTTCTTCCCAAAAGGTCACTGCCTCCATTGAGCATCTCAATCTCACAGAAATCTATCCCTCAAACCGCTTTAGACAACCATCATTCTTCTCTGATCTGGCCTTTTGTTTTTCCTGTCAGTTGCCTTTTACTCTTGTTTTTCTTTTTCTGTTTTACCACTCATCCTTCGCTTGTGACAGTCTCTGCCTCATTTATCAACGGCCCAGCATGGGGTTGACACTATAGTGTGTGTGTGTGTGTGTGTGTGTGTGTGTGTGTGTGTGTGTGTGTGTGTGTGTGTGTGTGTGTGTGTGTGTGTGTGTGTGTGTGTGTGTGTGTGTGTGTGTGTGTGTGTGTGTGTGTGTGTGTGTGTGTGTGTGTGTGTGTGTGTGTGTGTGTGTGTGTGTGTGTGTGTGTGTGTGTGTGTGTGTGTGTGTGTGTGTGTGTGTGTGTGTGTGTGTGTGTGTGTGTGTGTGCGTGTGTGCGTGACGGGCGGTGGCCTACAATACCCTTTAAAGTTACTGTTTCAATCTGCATATGATCCTGTCTTCCAGCAAATCACTACAGACATTCATTGCACTCTCTCTCACACACACACACACACACACACGCACACAGCTAGTGGGGATTGGGGGCAAATGCTGTCACAGTTTTTAAAAAGGCTTCCCGTGGTTAGACATGCTTGAAATGACATTCTGGTTCACTGGAGGCGGGGAGTAGGAAAAAGAGTGGAGGAGAGAAAGACAGGATCGGAGGGGGGAAGGCAGCTGGGTTTTGTGAGTTACAAAATGTTTTTAACAGATGCAAGAACGATAAAGGAGATGGTGTGATCTGGAAGGGGAGAGAAAAGTGGGAGGGCTGAAGAAATTAAACAAAAGATACATCCGACTTTCCAAAGACACACTTGATAACTTTCATTTATAATGTTTCAAAGGTTTTCCGATTTCCTAAAAAAGAAGCTTTTGCTTTCAAGTGTATTCTAATACAACATCTTGAGTGTATTAGATTTCTTCTTAGCACAGGTGGCGGCAAAAGAAAACTGGCAAATTGGATAATACTGTATATGCACCACAGACTGGAAGAGTCCTGTTGGGAGAGAGCATGCAAATAATAGATCATTATAGCTTACTTCACAATGATTTGACTGTTTATCCACCTGGCTTAATTGCCAACTTGTTAAGCATCACCAAAATACTCTTAGATATTTGATATTTAGGTATTAATTACCATTGTCAAAATGTTGACCAAAATATGGGGTTGCTTTGAAGCTATACTTAAAACCATTTCAAATATGAATTTCAAAACCTCATCATTTAAAGCTTTTCCGCACTACGCATAATTGATGGGAACGTGAGTTACTGTTTGTGTGGGAAAGGGGCTTCAGAGATTAGGGGATGACGGGACGGGAGACAGGGCAGGACCCGGGCAGATCTGTTTATTTATGAAGTGATTTCTCCTCTCATTGAGGAGCAAGGGAGCAAGGCTGCCTATTGTTTGTCACTTAGGAACGAGTGTGAGACAGAAGAGAAGCACAAAGAACAGCGTGGGCTACAAAGAGACCGATTCAAATGAAAAACAAAAAACTATTTCCCCCTGTATAACCTCAAAACTCAACATTGTGTGTCGGCGGAACAACATAGCGGCCTGTAATGATTTTTTGCTAAAAGCAAAGTGTTCTCGGCACACAGACAAAACAGTCTTCAGTAAATGCCTTACAGGCAACAGGATAGCTCTGAAAAGGAAATGGTCTATTAGAGCGTCCCAACCCATTTATTTATTAGTATAAAAGCTCCAGGCCGGGGTGATGTAATCTCTAACAGCCCCTTTAAAGGTGTCTGGGCCAGCTCCCAGATTTGTTAAGAGCACACCGCTGTGTTGGGAGAGATGTTTTTTCTGGAATCCAGGTGTTCCGTTTTTAAATTAAGAAGTTGTTATTTCTTATATTTAGCATTAACTCCTGTCTTCACAAAAATCAAGAAAGGAAAAAGCCTGTTTGACTGGTGCTCCCAATGGAGAGACTGAGGACAGTTTGGCTCAAAAAGCAAGCAGAAGGACACGTTAAGTACCCTACAAATTTGTCCCTTCTCGTCAAAACAAACAATTGAAATCCACTCTGTTTTAGTACACATAAAGTAGGCCCTTGCTTGTTATTACTTTGCCACTTGGGCTGCTCGTGAGGGTATGTTAAAGGTAGTTCTCTACAGGGTGAATAATGGTGGCCTTTACCCCACAGTTTGGCTATGCATACGTACACATTTCACTTCCTACTGTCATAACGAAAAGAAAGACACATTTTTTTTCTGTGATGTTTAAAAAGAGGTCGTCAATTTAGTTGTTTGTCATGTTTTGCTTGAACTTGTTCTGTTATAATGTACTTTTTAGTGCTACTCTATAATCTGCTACGCAGTAGTTGCTCAATTGTACCACTGCTCCAAAACACTGTCTTTGATAGCCTATGTTTAGCTTTAATTAATTATTCATTCCACTTCACCTTGTCCATAAAGAATCCCTGTAAAAATGAAATAAAAATGGAAACAGTTATCGCTGAATCGCACATATTCTGCTGCTTGTTTTCAATACCCTCCTCAACCTCCTTCTACTTTTTATTTCAGTAAATCCCATTTTGCTCCTGTCTGCTCCCTGCCCCCGTTTTCTTTCCACCCATGTCCTCCCTCCCTGTGTGTAGGTATGTGTGTGTGTGCGAGAATGGGTCACCCCCCCCCCCCCCCCCTTACTAGGCAAGTGAAGTAAACACCCCCTTTTTGCCCCTCTCTCTCTCTCTCTCTCTCTCTCTCTCTCTCTCTCTCTCTCTCTCTCTCTCCCTTTCTCTCAGCTGGGCTGCTACTGTCAGACGGGGTTGGAGGACAATCAACTGCAACTGCTGCTGCCGCTGCTGGTGTGTTTTGTGTGGTGTGGACTTTCTCACGTTGCGGTGGACACACACATACACACACACACATACAGGAGCTTGCATGCCTTGTACACCCAACCCCCCTCCTACCTCCCTCTCTCTCTTTCTCTCTCTCTCTGGCACATACACACACTCACTTGGAGGGAGAGGAGGCAGTGAGTAAGCTTGGGATCCTGTCGTGCGGTGTGTATTGAAGAGAGGAGTGGAGCGCGGGGCAGACTCTACCATGCCAGTGCAGGGAGAAAGGCTGAAGCGCTGTCCCTCTGTGTGCCTCTGGAGCCGGAGTCCTCTGCTGTGGCTTCTTGGACTGTTTTCTCTTTACGCACAACAAGCACACGGTGAGTTGCTGCAAAACTTCCCATACTCGCTGTATTGCTGCCCCCAACAATGTTGCTGTCTTTACTTTGCTCTGCTCTGAAAGTTGCCCAGACTCATGGGAAATGTTAGATTTCTTTTATTTTTGCACTTAAGTTGAGAGTTCTCTTGTCCTCACTGCAAAGAGGAATTGGTGTTTCACATCTTGGATCTTTTTGTGGACATGTGTGTTACTTTGATGCTGATATCTGTGCTCTGCATTGGAGCGTCCGTGTAGTCTGTAGGCAACTTGTGATGACAGGCAGATTTTTAGAGATCAGCTCAAACTGTAGCAACTGATCTAGACATGTTCCTAAACAGAAGTAATGCTTTTTGGTTGTTCATCATCAGGGAATCGTGTGCTATAATGTTTCGTGTTGAACATTGTGGTATTTGCAGCTCAGAAAACTTTTACTTTCTTTTTTAATTTGATTTGATCATTTGTCAAATGATATGTATTTTGGTGGGTGCAGCGCAGTTTGGTTTGTTTTTCAGTTAAATTGATAATACCAATTTTTTAGGACAAGAATTCATAAACGGTTAGAGATTTCAACATCGTATCAAAATGGAAAATCACTCTTCAATCCCTTGAAGATAACCTGTAAGGAAGCACTACACAACAAGTATGTATTGTCAGTTGAGGAGATTTAATTGATTGATTATCCGATCCACTTGGTCATTTTTACACTTTCATTTGGAAGTTCTAAAGTTGCTCTGACATTCAGTTTGCATATCTTCACTCACAATGTGTTTGCTGTTTTTCTTGAAGACAGACGGAGATTTATTGTCATGCACGCACCACATTGTAACTGTTAGCTGCTTCAGCCCGCTTTGTCTGTGACCATGTTTGGTATCTGAAGTGTGATTGGCGAGGTGTTTGGACAGAGAACTTGTCAGATTTATTGCTCTGTTATGTTTAGTGTCATCATGCGTGTGTCATTGAGGCTTTTCCCCCTTTCGCTTATATAGGTTTACCCTGGCACAGAAGCTCTGTAGATTATCTTGGCAAAAAGAAAATTGTGTTAAGTTGTCCTGGAATACAAGCTTTGAGTTGTAGTGCCTGTGCATTTTTTTCTTTTCTGTCTTTATTATTGTTCTATTTAAAGTGGTTGGAGATTGTTTCAGCTGAGCATGCTGACATTAAGCCAGCAGTGGCTCATACCTCAGAGTGTGCTGTGCCGAGGTCGTCCTGCATGTCATCCCCCCTCTCTCTCTCGTCCATCTTTCCTGTCATTGTCACCGGTTGAGTTGGGCTTTCCTATAGGGGGTCCATGCTGTGTTGCCCTTTTCTTTGGGGTTTTTCTATTCTTTCTTTGCTTGCAGGTGGTGTTTTTAATAATTTAAAGCCAAACCTGGGAAGGAATGATTGTCTTTGAGAATGCTATGAACTTTTAAGCACGGACCCAAAACATATAGATATTTCCAGAGTGTTTGAGATTTAGGGCAACAGCTGCTAAAGAAGAAGACATATGAGAATCATGACATAAAGTTGGACCTCGACCAATATGTCTTTCATCCTATTTGTGTTGCACTCATTTCATTTAATATGTATTCTTATTCAGTTTATATTATATTAGAAAAAAGTATATTTGCCCCCCCCCCCCCCACACACACACCCATCTTTATGCTTAAAAAGTTTAAAATGTCTCATACTCTTTGTATTGCTGCAACTGCTGAAAATGGGACACCCATATGATCTCCTTAGTGCACTGTTTGGGATTTGGTGTCAGGTGTTTAGTTGTAATGTTTCAATCCATTTAAATGTAAGAGATGAACATATAGTGCATAATGTTATTTTTGAGCTTTGAATTTGAAAAACAACCCGCTTGAGTGGTGTCATTTCATCTCTCTGCTTAAAATGCCATTCTGTCGTCAAAGTTGAATCCGGTGTGCTTAAGCGATTTCCACATAGGTGAAAAATATATTCAAATAGCCCGAGGCCGGTTACCAACAGCCTCTTTCATTGGTTGACAGACAGATGATTGATTGGACTTGCAACAGCTCATTCATTGGTTGACACACAGATGATAGATCACCCTGGCAATAGATTCAGGCTGTGACTCAACAGGCATATATTTATTTTATGATAAACTGTGTGAAGAAAAAAGAGATGGAGCAGGTAGAGAGAGGTTCTTATTTATCGCTCTATCTGTGCCTCACTTTCTCTTACTCCGTATACTTTCCTGGCTATAAAACAGCACATGGTTGCTTGGTAGAGCGTTTGGGAAGTCTAGACTTGGGACAGCTTTTATTTCCTTGTGCTATAGCCACAGGTGAACTGGAGTAATCACAGGTAAACAGCTACAGGGTTGTCTAGGCCATTGTCTGCATCACACAAATGAAGGACAGTGTGTGTGTGTGTGTTAATCTTCAAGGAGAAATGAGATAATAGGGAATGTGCGCACAATTCCGCACACTTTATAACACACACACCCACACACACGTGCAGATCTCCTGTGACCTTCCACCTACGCCAGGCTGCAGCCTTCAATGTGAGTTTCTGGGAGGTGCAGAGAGAGAGAGAGCGTGATAGCTTACATTTCATTGTCCTTGGTGGAAAATAAGCACGACTGTATCAGTTTTCACAGTCAAAGCTCTGCCAGTTGCTTTGCTTTTGTCACTGTCCGCTAATGAGTCTTTGTTGCTCCCTCCGCAAGAATTTCAGGTTTTTTGTTTTAAAAGAAGAATAGAAGAACTCCTACCACCAGGTTTTCCCAGCCAAAAAAAGGATCACTCCGCTGCACATGTTGTTGTGTGACAGTGTGTTCTCCAAGAAACTATGAGAATGTGCCATAGCACGTTTCAACCTCCTAATTTTCACTGATCAGTTTATAGTTTATAGTTATTAGTCATGAAGTTATTGGCAAAAATCAGTTGTGGCTTTATCCTTCTTCTGAGTGAAACTGAGCCCCCTGCTTGGTGATTTCAGGTTTTCAGTGAGTCCATGTTTTCTCTCACACATTGACTGAAAAACCGTGATCCCAGGGTGTAAAAGATACCAAATGCAGACTTTTTGAAATTGAGTGCTCTGGTGTCACTAGGCTGTATACAGGTAATGAACAAAACAGACAACGCTATAAAATTGAGGCATCGCATCACTTGAAAAGCGTTCAGTTTTACTCTATTCAGGGAACCAAACGGAGGATGATGCATAGGGGGTAATTCAGCACTCGGGAAGTCCCTGGCAAAACTATCATCCTCATGAAAGGCTGAGTACCGCATTTTAAAATAAAAAGCAGTTTTAAGAAAAAGAGAGGGAGAGGGTGTGAGAGCTGACTCCCAGTACCAAGCTGCAGTTAGGTGTAGCATTCTGTTCCTCAAAGCTTCCTGACAGACAGGATGTGTTGAGTTCCCTCACTTGAAACTGAATCTATTCATTAGAACCAGTGATCTGCTGCCTGTAAAGCTGATACACAGAGCTAAGGTGTTGCTGCCGGTTGTTGAAAACTTGACAAAAATTGTTGGTGTCCTTATGTGAACCCATACCTTTTAGATATAGACTTTTTATTTGGTCTTGTATGACATGTTTACTTTTTTGTTATCTAAAATTTGCCATTGGGAGTGTTTGAACATGTGTGTGTGTCACAAGAAGGGAACCAAAAGGCCAATGTGTTGGCAGGAGGTGAGGATATAGTGGTTCAATGACAAAGTAATGACATATAAATGAGTCCCTTATATGCCATTCTTCACTCAGCTCATATGCTGAGGGGGAAAAAAGTGATCTTGATATGACCTTTGGAAGGTGGAAGGTAAAGGAGAGTCAAGAGAGTTTGGGTCTGAGCAGTATTACATCCTGTAATGGATCCAGATCCTGTGACTTCTATCCCAGTCAGATTACCGGTCTGGCCCTGACTTCTTAAGACACAGCTGGAGCAAGGGAAGTTGTGTCTGTGTGTGTGTGTGTGTGTGTCTGTGTGTGTGTGTGTGTGTGTGTGTGTGTGTGC